>NW_006408619.1:3456117-3478659 GCF_000296735.1 Chrysochloris asiatica
AAAGGTTTTCAGTAACATGTTTTCTAGGTGAAATTGTTTCTCAGGATTCTTGGTTTGGCAAATGTCAAAAATACTTCAGCAACTGAAATTGGTTGTAGTATATAACAGCTATTTTGACAAGGTTTTGTTGAAATGTTGCATGTACATAAACACACAATAGTATTAAGAGTTGTATTCTTAGAAGTAAGTGTATTAAAGCCTATTTTTCTGCCTTTTGAAGAGCAAAAACATATATTTTGGGTACATTAATTCATTCTACTCCCCCTTTACATTAATATTTGCTTTGAAGATAATTTATCATAGTTGTACAAAATTTTGGCTTTTCCTTCTTGTAAAATTTGGAAATGACGTTTTACTTTTAATCTATTTCCATAAGATTAATAATTTCTAAATAAAACTGAAATACACATGCTTTAAGTAGAATGAAATATCTGTAACTTAAAAAAAGATCTTTGAAATGGTATTTAGCATTATGGATGCTAATTAATAAAATAGCTAATCAAAGTTAGAATGTTTATATAATCTAACATCTTTAATTCTCCTTTGTGTCATGTACATGTTTGTAAACATACATTTGCTCAAAAAGAGATCAAGGTTTCTTCCTGTTGTTGTCTGGAGTCCTGGTAATGGTGCTGTAGGATGAACACTGGAATACTAAAGACAAGGTCAGCAGTTCAAACCCAACAGCTCTCGGAAACCTTATACAATGTCACTGTGACTCCGAAGTGGCTCAATAGCACCGAACAGCAACAGTAGTTGTCTAGGAACGCTGGTGGTCCAGTGGGTTAAAATTGAAAGGTTGAAACTGCTCTTCGGGAGCAAGATGAGGCATACTCGGTCTAGAAGGCTTCCCACCCTCAGAAACCCTGCGTAGCAGTTCTGCTTTGTCCTAATGTCGGGTTCTGGGAATCCCAGTCACCTCTGGCTGTGGGAGACAGTTAACTAGTCACTGTGCTGTCCTCCGGGCTTCATGGGTAGTGTCACTCACTCTCTGGTTAACCACCTGAAACCTTTCCTTTGTTTTTGCATGGGACATTAACAACTTCACAAATAATCATAATGTAGCCTTTTACTCTTATTGTAATAAATATATATTTATACTTAAACTGGCCTATAGAATTTCTATATCTGAAACACAGAAGGGAGATTTGCACTTTAAGTTATATATAAAATTGTTGTTGTTAAGTGCCATCGAGTCGTTTCTGATTCATAGCGACCCTGTGTAGGGTTTCCAAGGAGCGACTGGTGAGCTTGAACCACCAACCTTGCTGTTCAAACCAAGTTTGCTGTCCAGCGCTTTAACCCACAGCGCCACACCAGGACTCCTCTATAGGATATGCTATGGAATACTTACCTTTGTTGGAAACAGAATACGCCTGTTATCATTACTGCCTGTGTTGGTGACATACTGCATCACTGATGTCATGTGACTGAAGTCATGTGACCACTGACCACATCCGTGCTCAGTGGGCATCCCAACTGTTGGCCCTTAAAAATTGTGAGTTTTTTTTTTTTTTAAGTGCCTCTGTGACCCTGTTTCTTCATTTATAAAAGGAAAATGGTACCTCATAGGTCTCTTAGGGTAAAATGAAGACCTGTTTGTAACTTAGTGTGAAACTTGGCAAGTTCTGTCATTTGGAGAGCAGGGAAAGAAGGCTCAATGGAACGGTGATACCCACTCAGCTGTATGCAAATCTGGTGTCTCTTTGCTCCATGATTTAGTTTTCTTCTGACTTACAGTTTCCTGGGCAGCTTCACCACGATACTGTGGCAGGGATGCCCTGAAACCACAGGGAAATTGAGTGCAATTCACACACTGAATGTGTGTGTGTGAGTCATTAGAATTACAACTGCCCTATGATATATTATGATATATATATGTGTATTTTTTTTCCCCCTGCTGTTATGTGCTGTTGAGCTGGTTCTGATTCGTAGCAGTCCTGTATAGGGTTTTGGCGACTGTATGAACAGAAAGCCTCATCTTTCTCCTGCGAAGCAACGTGTCATCTCTAATACCAACCTTGTGGTTCATAGTCCAGTGCTTATTATACGGAGCCACCACAGTCCTATAATATCTAGTCATAATGTATTGAACATCCACTTGGGGGTGAGGGGCACACATTATTCTAACACTTAGCATTTATGCCCATTTGGTCCTTACAGCAAACCTCATACTCCCATTTTACGGATGAGGAAATTGAGGTGCTGAAAAGATTCAAGATCAAATAGTAGATGGTCAAGGTAGTAGTAAGTGATCAACCAAGTCTGTTAGACTTTTCTGCTCATGTTCTAACATGACCTTATGAAAGTTTTGTTTTTAGTTGCTTGCAAAATTTATTATTAAGTGGCGTTGAGTCAGTTCCAACACAGAGAGACTCTGTATAGGGTTTCTGAGGAGCAGCTGGTGGGTTTGAGCTGCGACCTTGTGGTTCACAGTTCAGCGCTCATCCTACAGAGCCCCTTAGAACAAACAAAACACTGCCCCAGAAGTAAGTGTTGAAATAGTCATTCCTTTGCTCTATCCATCCTAGCTGTTAAGGGTGGAGTGCAGCACCCTGTCAAAAATAAAAAAGGGGAAGGAAAATAAAAGCTAAGAACATCAGTGCTGAAGTGTCTAGTGACTTTGTGGATGTGTGAGTACATGTCCGTCTATAATTAGCCTAGTAGTGTGGCCCTTCTCTGGTAGTTCGCCTCTCAGACTCCAGCTCAGTGGGGCTGTGGTTAAGTTTGTGTAACTCATAGAGGCTTGGCAGTGGCACTGTTGTGATGATGTGGTTTCACAGAAGATATTGCGATAGCCCCCAAATAGGGAACTAGGTAGTGCTGCTCCTTGTCAGAAGTAGACTCAGGAAAACACGCTTTGGGGGAAGTCTGACTTGGGTGTTGCTCTCTACTCTTAAAGCTACAGTATGAAGTCAAGTCTGAAATAGGATGGGCTTGCGATGTTCGTGGTGCTTGGGCGGACATATGTGAGTATCGGCTTCCAGATGGATTCATTGCCAGTCTTGCTTATTCTCTGACATTTTCTCAGCCTTTTGCTATGTGTCAGTAAGAAGCGACTTTGAGCTCCACTGAATGACGACGAGGGTGGTTAGTAGTGGAGAAGTGTCTCTCTCTGCAGTTGATTTGGCAGGGTTTCACACACATTAGCATCACACCCAAACTTTTTGGGAGTTGCTGCCTGCTAGGAAAGGTAAGAAGGCAGAGCATGACTGGTGGTGTTTGTGGCAGACCAGCTAAGAAAGTCACTGAAATGCACCCTGGCCTTAACGAATTTTTTCTGTGCCCGGTACAGAACCCTGTAAACCTTGGGTTCCTGGACCAGCCGTGCATATTCTGTTTGGATGCTGTAATTATAATCTCTAAGCGGGGGCTTCTAATTTGTGTTTTTCTGTAGCTGAAAGTTTGCTATGAATCCTGGGAAATCTGTTGTAATAGGAAACCTAATAGACTGAGTCTGGTGACTGTTGTATCAGACTTACAGTGTGTATACTTTGTATGTTGTCATAGTTTGAAATTGTGAGACAGGTGTGTATCATTGTGGGTAGGAGCGAGAGCACCTGACTCTGGATACAAACATTGACCTTTTCATTTCTTTGCTTGCTGTGTATTCTTGGGCCAATTAGCCTTGAGTCTCACTTTCCTCTTTCCTCATGTGCAAAAGGCACCTGCCTCAAAGTTGTTGTGACAATTAAAAATAGATAACATTTGTCTAGCACCGTACTGAATATTAAGTTCCTGCTTTTTTGTTGCTTGGTTTCCTTCTCTGCCTTCTTCCTTTTTTAATGGTTTCTCCCCACATTGAGACTAAAATCCATATTCTTACTAGGCACCACAGAGCTCTTTGAGATCTGAACCCTGGCCCACTCTCAGACTTCATTTGAGAGCGTTCTCCTCACTCTCATTGCTTTCTGCACAGTCACTGCTAAAACCACGTGGGAGCCATGTCTGACTACCCCTGGCTTCACATGGGGGTAAGAGAATCGAACTCAAAATCAGCCCAAGGCTGATTTCTTTGAAGCTGAGATCAGACAGGCCTCCACCTCCAGCCTTCTTTCCCCTAGTCCGACACCATCCATCCCTTCCCCAGCATGCTCTGCTTCACATCTGAGTTTGATTATCCACTGCAGTGCCACACAGAACTCCTAACAGTACTACAATACTTGTGATTACAGGCTTTATTAGGGAAGTGAACCGGGCACAATTCAGAACCAAAACCACCTCAAGGATGCAGCAGTTCTCCCGTCAGGAACACCTCTGTCTGCAGACTGCAGGCACGCCTCACTCTCATCTTCTGCTTTTCAGCCTGTGGTCCCAGTCTCCCACCCATGGACCTAGAACCCACAGATGCTCTGTCTGTCCATGCCACTCTGTTTCTCCTGCTCTCTCACCTCTTCTGTCGCCTCTTGATGTCTCATGCTCCACTCATGCTCTTCTTTCTTAATGGTCCTGGGATGCTTCTGAAATGGCTCCTTTTAAGCTTACCTGAAGGGCAACACTGACCAATGCCAGCCTTAGAGGCCTGTACACCTTATTTGCATGTTCCCATGCAATCACTTGGTGGGAATGAAGAAGCCTTTGGATCGAAAAGCCTTATCAACTAAAATCCAAAGCACTGCAGCCAGACCGGGCAGGTTCTAGCCATCACAGGGTCTTTGCGATTGTGATCCACTGCTTGCTATGTTCTGTCCCAGTAACTCCACGTGCTGACTCTTTCATCTGATTCAACAGCACCTGTCTCTACCTTTAACTGTATCCTTCTAGGCTGTAAGCACCATTACAGCAAGCACCTTGGTGGTGGTGGTGGTGGTGGTGGTGGTGGTGGTGATGTGCCGTGGAGTCAGTTCCGACTCAGAGCGACCCTGTACAGGGTTTCTGAGGCTGTAAATCTTTACGGGAGCAGAAAGCCTCATCTTTCTCCTGTGGAACAGCTGGTAGTTTCGACCTTGGCTGCTGTGTATTCATCAGTGTATTTCTAGCATCCGTAAAAACTTATCTGGCTCATAGCAGATACTACATGAATAGTTGTTGAGTGGATGAATGAATAAGTGTATATCCCAGACCTTTCTTTTTATGAAGGTAATAATAATTTGAGGTATATTGAAATAAAATATGCTCTCATGCGGCACTATAGGATAAGCATTAGATTGCTAATCACAAAGTCGGCAGTTCAAAACTACCATCTACTCTTTGGAAACCCTGTACAGGATCTCTATGAGTTTGAACCAACTCCATGGCACTTAACAACAACAACATAAAGATTCCAGAGATTACCAGGTCCCAGAGCAAATAGGTTTTAATGCAATGAAAACTCCTGTGTAATGTTATTTTTCCACAGGCTTTTGGGGACATTTTGTCAGTAATAAAAAAATACCTGTATGAATAGTTGGAAACAAGTATTCATATAGAAGAGCCTAGTACATCTTCATTTCCTGAGCAAGTGTTTTTATACAGTAGCTCAGTCCCCTCCTAGTTCATCAAGTTAGGATTTGCATTTTAAATTTCATGAGACTATCACTCCCTCATACCATTTGAAAATATAATCTTAAAACATTTTGCTTTTATCCTTCTTGTATAGCTCAGTAATCCACATATATTACTTTGGAGTAAATGGATTACTTGGAATGAATTTTAAAATTTGTATTTTAGCCTTCTTTTGGCTGTGTGAAACCTCAGTTGTTTGACATAAACATTCCATCTATATGCAATATATTAACCTTATCACTTCTAAGATTAACTATACTTAAAATAAACCTGCTTTATAGTTGTGTTATTTTTATTATGTAATGTGAATTACTTCCTGGCAGAAATATATCGCATTTCTGCAGAAGCAGTAAATTATAGGCAATGTGAAAAAAGTCACATTTAATGTTTTAGACAAAGTGTTTCTTTATTTGACCTCTATGAATTCAATTCAACAACTAAATTATGAAAAGTACTGAATTAGAGCAGTGTGCTAAATAAAAATGCACACTGGCCTCACTAAGTGTAGGTTCATTCCTGGAGTGTGAGTGGCACTAGGTTGGCATGAGTATAGTCAAGTGGACTCTATGCCTAACAGTGTAGGGGTCCTGAACTAAGAAAGCTAGAGCGTGATGACGTCCTCGTGTTCAAAGTTATCAGTCTCTAAAATTCAAACAAATCACTTACTGAGAGAAACAAGGGATCTTCACAGTGGATAGATCACTAGTTGGTTTAAATTTCGCTGTTACACTGGAATTACGGATTCATATTTAACTCAAGCCTTCATTAGTTTCAAATGACTTTTCCGTAATAAGATTAGAAGACATGGATGCACATTGAGTCTCTCTCTTGATTAGCTTATTTAGATTTGTTTTCTGTTTAAGTAACCATATAGAATTTCTCTGTGTTTTTGCTCCGTTGAGAATGCTAACGAAAGTCTTGGCATTTGAAAGCCTTGTATGTCTCTCCGGTGTTTAGATGATATTGGAGTTTCCTTCCTGATCTGTTTTCTATCATCAATGAGACATTACTTTATTCACTTATATTATTCTTCCTGTTTCCGTTCACTTTGTAAGCATTTTATCTGTTTCCCAAACCTCGAATTCAATTGTAGTTAGCAGTGGTTAGGCATACCCATATTTCTCCTTCTTTCCCTCCTTTCCGCCATCCCTTAGAGCTCTTGCTCTCTGTTTCATTAAGTAATGTCCAGCACTAACTAAGAAAATGCAGAGCAGTTAATTGTTGTGGAATAGGCGGAGACGCAAGCCCTGAGAGAGATCCACATAGCTTGTAAGTTCCAATAACAGCTAAACCGAAATCACAATCTAATCACTTGTACCTAAGTCAGCTGTTGAATGAAAATGTTGAAAAAGAGCAACTGAGCCGAGAGATTGGTTAGCCCGGGATTGTTTCTTAGGTGTGTGGTGGTGATCTGAGGATGAACTAAATATAACTCTCCTGGAGTCTGTGTTCAGACTTCTGTGTCATGGTTGATTTCTCCTGTGTTCATTTTAAGTAACTCCGTGACAACCACGCCTTGCTCTGTCTCTGGCGTATGCCAGAATAAGGAGGCTAGCAAAGAGAGAGAACGATCGTTTATTGTTTTAACTTATGCCTCGTAATGTTGCTCATAATCCATCACCATAAGACAGTTTCTTTACCAGATATTACCTCCCACGTTGTGCAGAGCTTTTTAGACATGAAACTGTTTTCCTGTGTTTACCATTTGCTTTTAAACCACTAACCAGTGTTCTATATTAGTTCATTTCTGGGTTTTTTGTTTGGTTTTTTAAATAATAAAACAAATGAAGGCTACAGTCGACTCTGTCTTTTAACTTTTGAGCATTTCTTTATTGAAAAACTTTCCATTGTGATTGGGTGTGAAACGTGACAGAGCAAATTGGTTTTCAGTTAACCACTTGTTGGACATTTTTTGTTTTACCACGTGGATTATTATAGTCTATCCGCAACCTTCCCGCTTCCTCCCTGGGTTTTGCCACTCTCCTTTTGAGCTGGCCTGCTGTCATGCTTGATCCCTGAGCAAATGCTGCCCCTTTGATCTCATATGGTTGAGATCTCCCTGGAGTCTATTTACCTTTATGCTGGTTTCTCTTTTGGCTGAAAGTTGAGCCACGGGGGTAAATTCAGTTCCAGGCTGAAGAGTGTCTTAGAGCAGTAGTCTCAGGGCTTCCATCAGCTTCTACCCCATCAGTAAACCTGACCTTTGTCTATGGTTGGAAGTTTGGTTCCACATTTTCCTCTCACTTTAACCAGGACGCTAGATTGGGATCCAGGCACCATTGAGTTCTTCTCGTTTCAGGGTCCTTAGGATCCTTTAATATTGTAAGTTGAGACTTAAGGATTTTTCTTCAGTTCTTTCAGTTTGGGAAATGTTAAACATATTCTTCCCTTTTGGTTTTCTTATCTTTCACAGACATCATTATACTTTAAGATCTTGACATTTTCTTTTTGATGATGAGTGCAACACCATATTCCTTTCTCGATTCACAGTGGCCTGTATCAGCCCATTTCATTACATGAATTCCTAGGGCATCCATCTTTTTGCATTCCATTTCATTTTTTGACAGTTTCCAATTTTCCTAGATATATACATTCCGTGTTCCAATTATCAATCCATGTTTACAGGTGTTCCTCCTCATTTTACATTGTGCCCATCAGCAAATGAAGGTCCTAAAATCTTTACTCCATTGCATCATCATGGTTAACTCTGCTTTGAGAAGGCATCTCTTCCTCAGATGTTTTTGAGTGCCTTCCAACCTGAAGGGCTCATATATCACAGTATTCTGGTGATATTCATAATGTGTCAGTATTCCAGTGCTATCTGGCAGTGTCCCTCTGGTATTCATAAGGTTTTCATTAGCTAAACATTTTGAAGAAGTCTGTGTCTCATTCTTCCTAGTCTGTCTTATTCTGGAAGCTCAGATGAAATCTATTATTTAAAATACCAGTGACATAGCTTCCAGCATCACAGAAACACAGAAGGCACCCACTGTATGACGGACAGACAGACGAGTGGTGAATTGCGCCAGAAGGTTTCCTCTGTTGCCTGGTAATGGTGATATTTGAGAGGCTCTCAAAAAATCTTGGAAGTTTTTCATTATCTTTTAATTTTATTTACCACAAACTTTTGGAAGCCCCCTTTGTAGTATATTTAACTTCATTTGAGCTTGCATACAAGTAAAGAAGAGATCATTGTCCTGTTAGGCATCAACCTGTGTTTGGTTAGCTCAGAAGAGGGAGCATGCTCTTGGAGTTGTGGTTGAACTAGATATAACTCAAGGCTTTCAGGTGTGGCGCTGTGGACTAATGCTTTAGACTGCAAGGTTGGTAGTTCAAGCTCACCAGGCGCTCCTCCGAAACCCTGTACAGGTTCGCAATGGGTCAGAACTGATTCTACGGCACTTACGGCAAGAAAAAGGTGCCCGATGACACACAGATTGACCGTCTCCAGATAATTATGACATCATCCTTTGTGTATATCTTGTAATATGTTCTGGGTTCTAGTTGAGTGTGAAAATATAAGAACCTCCTAGGACTTCCCCGTGCTGTCTGTTGTCGTAGTGATGTGGTAGTGCCTATATACGTAACTTAACTGCTGCAGCTACTAACCAAATACACGATCCTTCCTTCAGAACAGTGTTCTTCTCCTTCTGGTGAAAATGAAAGGTGCTCGTGCTCTTGCTTGACTCTCTTAACAGCATTTATGTTCCTTCATCTATAAAGCTCACTCTTCTCATTCTTCAAAAAGCTTACCTGACACCAGATTGCCTCTTACTCCACTAAGTGAAACAACCAGAATTTCTTATACATTCATGGGTGTGCTTTTTCATCACTCCAGACGTGTCTCGGTTACAATGGAGTCATTGTGTCCCTTATCCAATGTCCATTGTAGATGCCCATGCGTAGTCTTCTCTCGGCTAGAGATACACTGCTGAGGGACAGCTTGGTCCCGAACTAGTCCTAGGGAGCATTCTCATCAAGAGAACACTGAGTTGATGTTGTGTAAGTCCAGAGGACTATGACTTCAAAATAGGAAATACGAGGGGACATCAAAAGTCTGTAGAAAAATGGAATTAAAGGATAATGGAATTTTTTCTGTAACCTTTTTGAAGCCCCCACATATGATGATGTTGTTGTTGTTATGTGCCGTGGAATTGGTTCCGACTTGTAGCAGCCGTGTACAGGGTTTCCGAGGCTGTAGATCTTTATGGGAGCAGAAAGCCTCATCTTTCTCCCGCAGAACAGCTGGTTGTTTCAAACTGCTGACCCTGAAGTTAGTAGGCCTATTCATAACCACTACACTACCAGAGAGATATTGTCTATTTTTGGAATTAGAGACTGTTTAGATATTTATGATTTTCTGGGAAATACGGATTTCCAAGCTTGGAGAGCCTCAAAAAAAGGAATGCACTTTTTCATTTCCTAAGCCTTGTTGTCGTTAGGTGGCATCGAGTCGGTACTGACTCATAGCGACCTTATGCACAGCAGAACGAAACACTGCCCGGTCCTGGGCCAACCTCACTATTGTTGCCACACTGGAGCCCAGTGATGCTTCCCTTTGGCGCTCTAGTTACTGATTGGTTAGTCATTTCCAGGTTTTGTTGCAGTTATAGTTGTAGCAGACATTGTTTTGTTTAGAGCTTTACCAGACTTTCTTAGTGACCCAGTGAGGATTTTATAAAGAACTTAACAGAGCAAGCGTATTTGCTTCAACGCGCCTTTCTCAGTGGGACCTTCTCTGAACCACAATTAAAATCACAGTCCCTGTCTGCTGATCCTTTCCCACAGCTCTTGTTTTACTTACTTGTCTTCATCGCCAGGTTTCCCTTGATAATTACAGAAGCTCCATCAGGACAAGGGTTTTCATTTGTGCACAGTGCTTTTAATAGTGCCTGGCCCATCAGTGCTCATTTGAATGCTTGTTAGACTTTTCCCAGACCTTTGGGCAAAGTGGATTTGTCGTCATGTCAACACAACTGATGTTCATGGAGGAGGCCATTGTATTGACTGCTCTTGTGGGATCCTGGGCCTAGGAAGCAAGATAAACCCATAGGGACTGATGCCTGGAAAGAGAGGCAGCTCTGGTAACAGAAGCACAAGCCACTGGAAAGAGTGTGAGCGAAGTAAAAGTAAATAAAATAGCCTGTGGTATGGAAGGAATTTCTCTAAAAGTTAGATCCTGACAGTGAAATTCTTCGATGATGAGTAAGTAGCATTGTTGTTGTTAAGTGCTGTTCTGACCCATAGCGACCCTGTATAGGGTTTCCGAGGAGCAGCTGGTGAGCTTGAACTGTCGTCCAGCACATTGACCCACAGTGCTACACCAGGGCTCTAGTGAATAGTTGTTGTGGTTATGTGCTGTGGAGTTGGTTCCGACTCATGGTGACCCTGTACAGGGTTTCCAAGGCTGTAAGTCTTTACGGGAGCAGAAAGGCTTATCTTTCTCCCCCAGAACAACTCGTAGTTTCGAACTGCTGACCTTGAGGTTAGCAGCCTGATTCGTAACCACTACGCTGCCAGAGCTCCTTAATGAACAGTAGCAAGCTTGATAAAATACTCCACTGGACACCAAATGAACTATGCCGGGGTTTTTTTGTTTTTTTTTTTTAATCTAATGCTGAACCCCTGTTGTGGCAAATAGCCCCCTGAACTCTCTTACATTTGATTCATAGAGAATGATCGTAAACAGGTTTTATTTTCAGTGATGTTTTCTTGTTGGGCTATGACTTTCTGTGGTAATCTCAATAAGCAGAAGCAGAGATGTGAATAATGTCTGTCAGACAATTAATTAGTGACTGACATCAATCTCATCTCGGAAGTTGAAATTACAGAAAAGTTCCTTCTCCCTAACTGGGTATAGTTGAATGTGTTCTTAACTGACTCATTCAGTTGAACTTTCAAATGATTATCTTATAGTTATTATATGCAGAATAGAGCCACTTGTCAACACAGAAAACGTTTCGCGTCGCATAAACTAAACTTATTTTATGCTTTTGTTGTGGACCCACTCGGGTATGGAAATCAGCCAACTTTGGTACCCTGAGCCATTGGGTGTGATTCTCCTTTTTGTTACAGGTTTACCTCTGTAGCTTATTATTTGTTTAAAAAATTGCAATTTTCCCTAAGTGAGTTGCTGATGATACAGATTATACATATTAGAAAAAAAACTGGAGAAAGAGTTGAAGTAATTTGTAACATTTATCAGTAGATGTCTATTTTTCCTTCTTTACTGTCTTTAATTTCAAACCACAGTAGTGATCTGCAACATAACCTTCTGTTAGAATCTCTGAGATACATTTCCAGTGTACTGGTTCCTTACATGGTATATAAACAGTATGATATGGGGAATTCCAAGGAGGTTCATGTTGTAGAGAAAGGAGTAATTAAGAGACAGTCAAGATGAGGAAAAGGCTGATGAAAGATATCATCTATTATTGTGCTAGTATAGTTGGTTCTTCAGATAATTTTCTCTGATTCTCAAAACAGTGCTTGAATTGTAGTATCCCTGTTTTGCAGATAATAAAAATCAAGGCTCAAAGAAGTTAGGACATGTCTAACGTATCTGTTCAATTGTGCATTTCACCATATATATACCTAACTAACAGGAAAGGTTCACCAGACCAAGGATGAGGACTTCAGAATTTTATCAAAATGCAGTGAACCCAGACGGGGCTGCTGAACACTTGAAACCTGAACCAAAGTATAGTCATTGAGGAGTGTGTGCTTCACCCCTGATTATCTTAGTATTGTACTCCAAGATTCTTTCAGCTGGTGAAATATGCAGGCACAATGGGCATAAATCTGCCTTCTAGAAGTTGGGATGGAATCAGAGCTGCTGTGGCCCTCAGCAGAAGAAATCCACTTATTTTGTTCTAATTGGCTTTTAGTAGAGGAAATTCCTAGAGACCCACATAAAGGGAGGGTCATGTTTTGAGTCCTGTCTCAGGGGGAACTTGTCATCTCCCTGTGTATGTAGTATATGCTTTTAGGGATATGACTGAGTGTGTCTATTTGTTCATTAACTTTTTAAAAAATGTAACTGGAAATTCTTGTTTTACTAAGTGCTTTATTTACCATCGGATTTGATGAATATTTTGACAACTGTAGAATAGTCTGGCAATTGTATTCGATTTTTCTATAGAGTTGACATTGGGAATTTTGAGAATGCTTCTGAAAAAAAAACCAGAAGTTGGAGGAACACAGTCTGGGCTAAAATCGCTGGTTCTTAACTTTACGATATAATTGACTGCGGTTGGTGTATGATAATACTTACTTTAAACATTGGTAGTTTTTTTTTTTTTTTTTTTTTAACTTTTTATTGTGATTTGGATGCAAGCTTATCCAGCAAATTGGCATTCTAGTCAACAGTTGATGCACATTTTATGACACTGATTGCAGCCCCCACAATGCAACAGCGCTCTTCCCACTCCCTTCCAGTGTTGACTGTTTCCATCCTTCCCTCTTGAAAAGCCTTCTGAGTTTGGTCACTGGGCATGTGCTGCTCCTTTGCTCTCAGATGATTGGTTGTTGTAAGCGAGTGTACCGTACCGCCCTGGTATCATTATTGTCATATGCCTGAGAGTTGAGTGGCAGAGCTGAGTTAAAGTCCGGCCTAAAGAGCCTTCATGGACTCGAGTGTCACGGGTTCTGCCAGTCTCTCTCAGACACCAGTAGACCTAGGTTTTATGTTTTTGCTTTTTTTTTTAAGTTTACTCTATGTTTTTCTCCTACCCTGTCAAGGACCTCCTGTTACGATCCCTTTTAGAGCTCTCAGCAATGGTATCTGGCACCATCTGGTTCTTCTGGCTTCAGGGTCATGGAGGCTGGGGTTCTTGTGGACCATTAGTCCTCTGGACTATTAAAAACAAAGTCTTACTCATCCATGCTTCTATTGATAACTAGATGAAAACCATTCTCCTTGTCCTTCCTCATTATTTTGTTGTTAGCATAATATTAACTGTTTCAAGAGCCGAGACTGAACTGTATCATGGCGGGGGAAAACAAAACAAAACAACAGCAAAAAAAAAAAAAACAACAAAAACCCAAAGCCTCTGTAGGAAGTGCAGTTTTGACTTAGCCGCCTTGTGTGGAGAACCAAACACTTAGTTATGCGCCTATAGAGATGGAGCGCTACACATCAGCATCCCGCTGCAGAGCCCCCTTTTGGAAGCAGGCAGGTTAGATCCTTTCTGTAAGACACAGAGGGCTAAGCGTGGCTTGGGAGTTCAAAGGCATATATACTCACCAGAATTTGCTTCGTTGCAGGGAGAATGCTGGAGAACCAGATGCCTGGAGCAGTTTGTCCTATGAGATACCCTACGGAGACTGTTCTGTGAGGCACCATCGAGAGCTGGGCATCTATACATTAACATCTGAGTCTGGAGCACCTCGAGAACCCCCATTTCCTGGAGACAGCTGCACTGGGCATATTTTTAAACTTAGGAACATCCAACAGCAGCTAATGGTAAGGAAGAAATGTCTGTGTTCAGGCTTTTGTGAGGTTTGCCCCTCTCCCCTGATTGACCTTGCCACAATTATAGCATGAAAAGGCTTCTCCCCAAGACTGTGAAACCGGGGAAGCCAGACTAGCAATTGTAAGTGTTCCCACCTACAGATTCAGACTTAGTGTGTGCCTGTACCAATAGGGAGACAAAGGAATTTGTCCATGGCTATTCCCAGGTGTAGAATGTTGGAAGATAAACATAAGCACACACATTAGAGATACAAAAATAAGATCATCAGCTGGAGTGAAATTTTCTGGCATAAAAGGGAATTTGTCTATTTGGTTTAACTTTATAAAGCTCTATGAGCAGTGGAGGCAGAGAAGAGGACATGGAGAGATAGAGGACTCTAGACTCATGGAAAGAGAAAGGCTGTGTGCTGGTGGCCAGGAGGCAGGCTTGCAGAATGTGCCCTTTGTTTATTTAAATTATATATTCCTGAGTGTTTTTGTGTATATCCCCCAAACAAACAAACAAAAACAAAGGGAATAGAAGCAAATAATGTTGAATGATGACATACAGAGGAGACTGTAATCATTGCAATGAAACGATGAGTGTAAAACCAATGTTGTCCCGCGTAAACTATCACCCAATTCACAATAAAAACTTAAAAAAAAAAAAAATCTGTGAGCAAAATAATTTCTACGATTGTTGCTAAAGAACATGAACCAGGTTTGCTCAGGAATAAAGCCTTTTTACAACTATTTCCATGAGTAATGATGGTGTTAACTATATTTAAATTGATACTTGCATGGTAAAAATATCACTAAAAAAAATAAAGATTTTATAGTCCACTCAAGCCTTCAAGATAAAGTTGTTGCCAGACATAAAAACATTACTACTCCCTAATAGCATTTATTATGCATAATATAAACGTCATATGGGTGCATCTCGCTAGACCATAATATCAGCAAGGCTAAGTTTAGATCATTTTTCTGTCCAGTTTGGTTCAGTGCTGATTTGATTTGGAAACAGCTTGACAGTAATTTCATTAAAGGTCACCTAGAGTCAGCGCAGTGCCAGAGGCCTCTTCCGGAGCAGGCATTTCTGAGACCAGAAGGCCAAGTGGCTTCAGTGCTGGCCTGTGTGGTGTGCCTGCCTCTGCCTTTCAGAACCGTGTTTGTTCCAGAACAGGTGTCATTTTGTTTTCCTCTGAAAGGACTGCCAGCAAATTAGAATGCCCTTCAGAGTTTTTCCTACCAGGTAGATGACCGTGTGCTTGACTATGGGAATCGTTAGCAGGTTGACACAAGAAGTGAAAAATGGGAAGAATGCTGGTGTTATCTGTGAGCTTCTAAAAGTCTTCGAGTGGCTTCTCCAGTTTCCTGGATGGCTCTTCATTAATGTTCACTCTTCAGTAGATGTAATGAGCATCTTTCATTACTTAAGAACACTGCCCCATTCGCAGTGGGCCAGAAGGAAGCTCCTTTTGAATACTCTAAGGGATATAGAGAACACTCAAGCTTTCAGTGACAATCTATTTTTCTTGAACTCTCTTACAGAAAAAAGACTTAAACACATTTGACACCTGCGTAGACTTTTGTACTAGACCCAGGGAACAGACAGGGGCAGTTGAAATGAGTCAGCAGTTTTTATTACAGCTCAGCATATTTACTGAGCCAGTAAATGAATGAGAGGGTGGAGGAAAGTAAATATGTTTGGCATTACCGCAGTAGATCTCATATTGAGTGCTGAACAAACCACCTGTTTTAAAAATAGATTGCCTTGGTGTTGAGCAAGTGGTATTTTTAAAAATACTAAAGTTTTTAGAGAGAGGCAGATGCATCCTAGTAAGTCTTGTATTTGATTTGTCCCATTTCTTCCTAGTGCTCATCAATACACATGTGTGGTTTTAGCCTAATTGTAATCTTTGATCAGCTACAGATTTTATTTTATTCATCATTTTATGCTTTCACGATTCCTGTATGGTCTTCCTTAGCATTTATATGCCTGCATAAAGACACCGTGATAATTTTAACCATTATTCTCATATTTGTTAGTTATATCTGTTTACATTAAAACTATATCTTAGAGTTACAAAAACGATTTTAAGATGGCCTGTAACATTCTGGTGTGGTGGTACTACAGGGTGATATACTGGTCCACAAGGTCTGTTTGAACCTCAAGGTCGGTGGTTCAAACCTACCAGCCGCTCCTCGGAAACCCTATAACAGGGTTGCTGTGAGACGGAACTGACTCAGCAGCACTTAACAACATGATATTTATTCTCAGGCCAAAGTTCTCTCAGAGAATGAACTGGCTTAGGTATCAATTAGGGTTACATGTTCTCATTGGACACAATAGCCAGCATCGGACAACAGAGGAACTGTTTGAATCAAAAATTAAAAAGACACTCTTTTATGCCACTCTTCTTAAAATTATTCATTCATCCCTGAAATTGTTAAGCTAGACAAGGTGGAGTGTATTTTTAGGATTAAAGTACAAGGTGTAACTCCTCGGTCAATATTTCAGATTTGGCTGCACCTTGAGATTGAAAAGAGCTTAGCATACTGTTTAAGATTCGTTCTTACTTGTACATGAGGCAAGACAGAAGCAACAGCCTCTTTCCCTACAAAAGGACTTGTCTGTGTGTGTGTCTGTCTCAGATGTTCATTTGCAGATAGTCACTTGTATTGTGTTTTGTGTATGTGTGTGTGTGTTTGTTTGTTTGTTTTTGTTTTTTTAAATAAGATAGTTGTGCCAGCGCCAAGGATTGGATGGGAACCTTTGGGTGGGGTTATGTTAATAATAGGCAAAGAGCAAGTGGGAAAGGAAAGGTGAGAATGGTTACAAAGATTACAATTAGGCTAAAATAAATCAGTGTCGCATAATTATCCATGTAGAAACTGTTGAATGGGTGTGTTTTCTCAACAGCACCAACTATAAGATAAATTATAAAGTAAGTAAGGTTGAGATTTAATTTTAATATTCTCTCTAAAGTAGGTTTATAATATAGCAAATAGTCATGTTGTATTAGATTCTTTGCCATTTTTACATTCCAGGCAGTGTGCAGGTATAAGATAGGAAAGTGGTATCAGGAACAAGAGAAAATCAATTTGTATTGATACAGAGCAATTTATCATAGGGGAGTCCAGAGGTGGTTCTGTAGGATAAGCACTCTACCACGAGGTCGATTTGAACTGCGAGGTTGGCAGTTCAGAGTCACCAGCTGCTCCTCAGAAACCCTATACAGGGTCGCTGTGAGTCGGAACAGACTCAACGGCATTTAACAATGACAATTATAGGACCTGAAATGACTGTGAATTCCGTCCAGCATGATCTGTGTTTATAGATGTGAGTGGCCTCTGTGTTCCCATGGACAGGTTTTTAAAAAGAAGTATCTTTTCTTTCTTCTAGAAAACACACCTCAAGCAGATGGACAATCTTACGCCCTTAATGGTTACAGAACAGAATCCTTCAAATCTTCCCCGCGCCCCAGACACAGAAGGCCAGTCTCTTCCCTGTGTATCCGAGCTTGTGGACTGCCAGCAACGTCCTTCTCCCCCTAAAGATGCAGGTAGCCCTGCCTGCTGCCACGAGAGCCCTGCCAAGGGCCAGATAGATTGCTCCAGTGTTGTGTCAGGCATAGTTACGACAGAGAACACAGATAGTTCCTGTGAGGAAAAAAACCAAGGCCTGCAGAAACAAAAGGAAGAGGTGGAGACAGCGCCCACTGTGGACGGTGGCACCGTTTCAGATCAATACAGCTGCCTTCCGAACATGCCTGACTCTGGACAAACAGGCACGGGAGACCTTCCCGCCTGTGGAAACAGAAAGGAAGAGACTGGAACAAAATCTTCCCGGGCGACTGCAGACCAGGAGTCTCTGAGCAGTGGAGACCACATCGTGCAGGAAGACCTGGCTACAGCGCTGAGCACGGGCCAGCAGTTCTCTGGAGGTGAACTGACCGTTAGTTCCACAGCAGATGTCACTGGCCCAGAGACTTCAGGGGACATGGAACATGGTCTTCTGAACCCAGAGACCACCCTCCAGAAGAACATGCTGGAAGTAGGGGAAAGTACAAAGACAAGGACTGAGAACTGTAGTATCAGTACAGCAGGCGCCTCTGACGTCAAAGTCACCAGGAAACCTGGAGACACAGTCAGTACTCCGAACCGTGTCTCTGCCACCAGTGCCCTGGATGCTCAGGAACCGGCTGAGTCCTTACTTACGTTCAGTAGTGGAGACAATACTGTGGAAAACACTGCAAAAATACAAGCTTCACCAAGAAGTTACAAAGAGCGCACCAAGGCTCCGGTGGATCCGAGCTCTCTGGTCGTCCCAGCTGCTGTGAAAGAAAAGGCAGTAGGCTGCTCAGAACCTGCCGTTACCTCTGCAGACATGTGTGAGGCTAAGTCTCCTTTGGATTTACCCGTTCCTGGGCCTGAGGAAGATTCAGTACCAAACCAGAAATCAGAAACAAATTCACCACGTGTCCAAAGTCAGAGCAGCATGTCACCCGTCTGTCCTACAAGTGGAGTGGATAAACTCTGTGCTGACTCAGTGATTTCTGGTGGCTCCTTGACCAAACCTGACACAGTTGCCCATGCTGACCGTATGCTAACAGGGCTGCCCACTGCACAGGATCCACCCCCTGAGGTCCTCTGTGAAGACGCACGGGCCAGCAAGGTCATCACTGACCTTGTACCAGATGCCCAGGAACGCGGGGAGTCTTGTCTTCCCGAATATCTAGATAAAGAGGCCCCAGGAGGAGATGTGACTCGAGATAGAGCTGCAGCAGACTGGCGTGAGGTGGCTTCGCATCCACATTCAGTTGTCCCCACAGCTGAGGAAGAACTGGTGTCAGACCAGGCAGTGACATCAGGCATCGCAGTCTCACTGGCAAGTGAACCAGGCAGTGAATTAGTAACCAGAGGTGACGCACTATCCCTTGTCCCCTCCCAGAAAGAAAAAGGAACAGCAACTCCTAAAGTTCATCAGTCTACAGATGGTAGTGGTGACCTAGGCAGGGACAGGACAGCTGGCCTAGCCACGCGCCCTTCTGCTCCAGCACTGCCGTCCAGCATGGGCAACACCAGTCTGATGGGACCCGGTGGGCAGCAGGAAGATCCCTGCCCCTCAGCAGCCTCCGAAGTGCTGAGTATCGAGCAACTGGGCACTGATGCTTCCCTCCCGAGTGTGACTAGGGCCACACCAACTGCTGATTCTGTTTTGACTGGAGAAGGGAAAAGTCTGGTGGTTCCAGAAAGCTCTGCGACTCAGAGAAGAGATGACAGAGACAAAGCAGTGATTTGCCCCTTCATCAAGGAAGACACGTTGTCTTCAGGAATGTTACAAGAAGAGCACAGACCACCACCTCCTACACCAAAAGAACTGGGATTCTGTGAAGATCCTCCCTCAGCTGCCTGTGCCGAGGGCACTGCCCCTCAGTGCGAGAGTCCACGGGGCGCACCCTCTGCTCCTCTCAACACAGAAATGAAACATAACCAGGAAGTGGCCCCGCAAGCCTCGCTGCTGAGTGGAGGTGGGGCTGTACCAGGAGCAAGTCTGACTGTAGATTTGAGGCAGGAAGCCTCGAGCCCAGAGCAGAGCTGCCCATCTCTGCTACCAGGTCTCGTGCCAGATGCATCCGGGGCTCTTAATTCCCATCAGTCTTCTGCTCGTCACGCTGGAATAAAGAACACTGATTCCCAGGGCACAACTGCTGCTTGTGAGGCGAGTGGACCTGTGACGTTGGATGGTGCAGCCGGTAGTGCTCATCCAGATACTGCTAACTGCATCAACAGACGAGAGGATGCATCACCCAGCACCCAAGACATCTCTCTTTCAAAAGAGTTGTTGAGCCAGGAGGAGAATAAGCCCCTGGGTTTGCCAGGAGCATCACCAGGCAAAGGTGTTTCTGACCTGCAGGGAGCTACAAACCCAGAGGGGCTACCTCTTGAAAGGGAAAAGGAGGACCTAGAGAGAACAGACCACAGCTGTTCTGTGGGTAACTCTGAGGAGGCCCAAATGGAGACTGAAGCGGTTCATGCCCTACCACAGTCTTCTGCCAAGGAGCTTCCTCCAGAAACAGGACTCTCAGACATGGACAACAGGACCCCACCAGACACGAAGGACGCCCGGCAAGCTGCAGCCCCACGCAAGGAAAGCAGTGTCCTTGCTCAGTCGAGCACTGTGCCCTCCAAAGCGGTTTCTGTGCCTGAAGGAGCAGACTCAATAGAAGAGGCTGCAAGTCACCTAGTGGATACTGTCATAGAGCGAGCCAAGGCTGCGGGTGTCAGTTCTTCAGAGCCAGGCCCTGCGGCTGGTGAGCTCGAGAAGGTTTCTCCTGAGAAGGCGAACGCTCTCCTACAGGGGGAGACCCCACAGACTGTCAGCATTTGTGGGGAAGCCACTGGAAGTGTTGAGAAATGTTTTGCCGAAAAGGAGAAGCCAGAGAAACTTCATCTGCCTATTCAAGGACCTGTGCCAGCAACAGGTAAGCAAACTAGAGTACAGAATTGACAAGTTGGGAAGCAAATTTCTCTTCAGAGTCTCTGTGCTGTGCTGGGGAACTACAGGTCTCTCTATTTAGAGGGTTACACTTGGGAGGTTGCCAAGTTACTAGTCACTGCTACCAGAAGAGGCACGTCATCTCTGAGGGCTGGGCAGAATGTGCTTCCTGTATTTCTGACTCCTGGCTTGACTGCTTACCGGCCTCTCACTGTAGTTTTACAATGGTAGAGGAATTTATTCACGTGGCTTAGTTCTTTTCTCTAGGGCCAGAGAAACCGTGCTGAAAAGTATGATTGGGAGTTTTCTGAGGTTTTCTTGACAAGCCTGAAATAACTTCTTCTTGCCCTACCATCCTGCTCTGTACAGGTCAGGGAGTGGCTTCACGAGCAACTGGGACTGTCTTTCTCAGGAGGCCAGCTCTAGGATCCAAGTGGTGGTCCTCGGTGGTTGGTAGGGGTGAGGAGCCGTAGAGGGAAAGCAGCCTGGGACTCCAGCCTGGCGGCAGCCCAGTGCAGGAGGTAGGATGCAGGATTTCCGCCCCAGCCCAGTCAGCTGAGCTGCTGTCACAGGGCAGACCTTGTGTCTGCTTATCTGGGTGAAGCAGTTGCACTGAGCAGCGTCTTGCACACGCCGCAGCTGCTTCACCCAGCAGCCTGGGCTGTCTATCTGTGGCTAACCATGTCCAGAGAGAGCAAAGAGAAGCCACGACTGTTGAGTAGAAATAAACCATCGCAGTAAAACTTCATGTTGCGGATGGAGACTGAAGGCAGCTGCTCTTGGAGTCGGCGTGGGTATTGACTCCTTAAGTCTGGGCAGATCAGTGTGATATTCAGAGCTTTATCCCACCTGTTACCTACCGGGTGGAGACAGGAGCTGTCTCCATGCTCGCCCTCCCGCCCTTGGAGGTAAGATGGAGCCTGTTTTGTTTATATTGGTGTTTTCGCTTTTCTTTTGAATTTTTGAAGATCCTTCTAAATGTTGTACTGGTGAAGAGTATGGGGTGGTAACAGTGGTGAGAGGAAGTGTGGAGAGAAAGGACCAACTAGATCAAGAGCAGAAATCATGTCGTTCTTACCCAAAGCCTCTTAGGAAGAAGAGCAACTCAAGCCCAGTGGTCGTTTTCCCCACTAAAGGGTTTTTTTTTTTTTTTTTTTTTTAAACTATTTAGGATCGTTTTTCCCCCTAAGTGAAGGATTTCAAAGAACCTGAGGTGCTAGTTTTGGTAGTTTCAGGCTTTTTAGTTATGAGGGTGGTTTGGATTGTTAGGGATAGAAATTGTTGACCGCTGTCACAAAACTTAAATGAAAAGGTCCCCAAGTTTTTTAAGCTGTGGCACAATAAGAAGTCTATTTCGGGGGCTCTGGCAGGTTGGCATTTCAGAAGAATGGGAGTGGCTGTAAGCTGATGCTTGCCTGTGTTCCGCTCCTTTGAGCGCTGTGTCTTTGGCCTCATGGGTTGGAATGATTTCTCTTTTTGGCCCAGTCAGAATTTAACCCAAGAAATGGCAAACTCGGTGTGGAGTTGTACCTATGGTACTCTTAGGAAAAAAAGTAAAATCCAGGGAGAATTTTAGATTTCAATTTTCATTAATTCATAAATAGACTAAAGAGGCCAAGAATTGGATTTTAAGATTTGAAGGCTCTGGGGAAGGAACACAAAGTTCATGACGTTTCAGTGATCCTTGGGTTTTGGATAAGTGGCTGTATGGGGTGAGTTTCTTGTTACACTGCCTGAAGGAGAGGCCTCTGTTATTGGTGTTCATAGTCTGAAACTACAGACAGGAGGAGTTAGTGATGAAGAAATTGGGACTTTCTTCAGAAAGTAGCCAGGGTTTAGGGAAAGAAAGTCCCAGTCCCAGTGCCCTGGAGAAAAAGTACCTAAGTGAGCCCAAAGCGAAAGGGTATTTTCTCTGACGTCAACAATCCATTGGTGGAATGGATTAAGACCCTTCTCTCTTAAGAGTGAAAAGACCTAAGATTAACTGTTGATTTGGAGCTGCCACGTTTCTCCCTAACATCTATACAGCACTGACGTCTCAAGGTAAAGCCAGATAGAAATTCAAGTGAGGAAAACCCAGAGCAGGTAGAAAGCAGGGAATGTG
>NW_006408619.1:3478759-3529162 GCF_000296735.1 Chrysochloris asiatica
CTCAGCTGGGCTGGTCTGCAGAGCTTGCCCTCCAGGCTCAGTAATCACTGCTTACCTCTGACTGGTAGCACCTTGCTAAGGCACATGTTTTCAGTTGATGGACATAGGAAAGTAAGATTGTGCCAAAAGTCACAATCATGTCATTTAAGTCATGTAAAAATCATCAATAACCAAAAATAGAAACAGAAAAAAGTACCCTGACTCACTTAGAGTTGTGTTGATCAGTTAGATACTTTTTAAGGTAGTTGCTTACTCAGATTTTTTTTTTTTTTTTTAGCTTAAATCACATTTTATGAAAAACAAGATAGACCTTTCCTTTGGGCAAGAAAACATGTTTACTCAGGTTTAAATTGCTAGTAAGATGATTTTATAAAGAGCAAAAAAAGAGGAAAGAAGACTCATAAATCTTCATTTGTAGAAATGTAACTTTTCTAAATCTTTCCTCCTTCCCAGTTCTGAATTTCCTGTTTTTATTGATTGCAAATGTGAAGTGTGTTGTCTCCCACTCATGGTGACTCTATGCATAACAAAAGAAAATGTCCATGTCTTTGTACAGGGTCCTGCGCCATCTTCCTGATTGTCAGTGTGCTGGTTTAATAAAGTCTATATTAATAGAATCGATTCTTTGATGAAAGAGACCTCTCTGCCTTTTGGGGGTAGGGAGGAATTCTCACTGCCAGAGTTAGCGGTATCTTCTAGATGAATAATGATTGCAGAAATCTTTCCACATAAAATCGAGATGAAAATTCCGCTTGCGTTTGGATCATCAAGGGAAATTTTGACTGTTCATATACCTGTCAATCTCTTCAATGAAGAGTCAGAGCTGAAATTTGCCTCAAGCATTACTCTGCCACTTTTTTCTTCTATTTGCTTGACCGTGTGGTGGCAAATATTAACAAAAACAACTGTTGTCTGGTCCCTCGAGCGTGGGTAGCAAGAAGTTAATGACTTAATACCAGAGAAAACTTGTTGAGATTACGTTTTGGTTTGGGAAGAAATAAGACTTAAAACAAACACAAAATTCATTTACCGGAAGAATTCACTTGGTCCAATCAATTGCAGTGGGAGTAGATCCAGGAGTACAGTACAGTTTAAAAGAAAGCCACACTTGTCCCAAAGGCTTTGTCTCATTCTCTGTGACTTTTTCCTTTTGTTGTCTTATCGTGAAAGTTTTTTGTTTTCTTTTTTCCTTCTCTTTTCATTTGAGTTTATTTAAACACAGTTCTCAAAGCATGAATGAAATTGGGCTTCCCTTATGGTAAGCAAAGGACCTGAGAAGAATTTTAAAGTCAATAGGCAAAGTCTTCCTCTTACCTATGGCACAGTATAGTAGCATCCTTCTCTTATCCTGTACTTTGAAGCACCTCGTGCTTTTTCACGTAGCTAAAGATTTACACCCTTGGAAACCCTGTACAGGGTCGCTATGGGTCGGAACCGACTCGATGGCACTTCACAACAACAACAACAACAAAAGCTAAAATAAGAGCACATTGGTAGTGGAATGTATTATAACTTGCTAATGTAACTAGGTGAAATACTATTATCCCCCTGTAACAACTTGAAGAAAATAGCCTCTTTTCGGCATACTCTTCTCTTTTTCTCTGCTGTAAATACAGATTACACAGAGGTGGACAAATCCACATTTAGATAAACATTCAGCGTTTGCTGTATTGAAATTTCTTTAGTTCTAAGACTAGAAGTACAAAGTTACGGAGCATTCATTTTAACAGTTGCGTATGTAAATATGGCACTTTTAATGAACTTGAGGAAAATAAGTATTTTTGTCTTTAAATTTACTGACAACTGAATTGGAACAGTTCTGCTAAACATTGATATGTTAGAAAGAAAAGTAAATATCAAGCTGTTTATTATTACTTTTTTGCCATTTGGTAACATTTTACACACAGGCTTTGATCTTCAGAATACCCTGGATTCAGTAGAAAAACCTTTAAATGAAGTTTTGTACAATAAAAACTTCTCGGCAGTTAAAATGTAGACTATAAAAAAATACGTGCAAAACATGCTGTTCTGAAAACACTTAACTTTCAACAAAGCACCAAACTACACAAATACAGAACGAAAACAGCATTTCAACGCTGCCAAAGTAGTCATCATCAAAGGTGTAAAAGTCACCTCACTTCACTAGGCACTGTTCACTTTTTTAAACATGAGACAATAAAGAATATATTGTTCACAATCACTATCCCAACTCTAGGGCATGTTTCAGAAAGTCTTCAAACTTCATGCTTTAATAGCAACGAGGAGATGGGATCTGTATCCTCTACGACTGTGGTAGGGAAAAGGTGACCACCTTCTGTAAATCTGATCTCTATCTTGAACAGCTCTCCATTCTCCTCCTCCGTATGATCTGCTATAGTAATCCCGATCATCATATCCACGATCATATCCTCTATCAAAGTAATCAGGATGGCGTGAGCTGCCATAGGTACGTCTCCCCATACAGATTCCAGGTGTTGGGAGTATGTGGTCTTTTTGTTGTGGAGAAATCGACTCTAATCCTACACCATCAAGCTCCATTCCATTGGCTCGCTCTTTAGCTTCGTTAGCATCATCTACATTTTCAAAATATACAAAGGCAAATCCTCTTGAACGTCTAGACTGCCGGTCATATACAATTTACACATCAGCAGTGGGGCCATACTTAGAGAAAACTTCTCTTAGATCTCGCTCTGTGATGTGTAAGCTCAACCCAAACACTCGAAGATAACAGTTGGGATCAGAACTTGCCTGATTCCCAACATGATGCCTTTGTGTAGACATCGGAAAATAACTGTGGCTATGCCGTCTTTGATAATCTCGACTGTTAAGACCTGTTACGGGATCGACTATGTAGTGTGACCGAGAACATGATCTTGTATAATGTCTTTGAGAACTTCTTCTGGATCTAGACCTAGATTCAGATCTGGACCTGGACTTTGATCTGGAACACCTGGAATCTTCCTTGGGGCGAGACCTTGCAGGGGTATGCCTTGCAGAGTTCCCAGATCCCATGAGCATTTCCACTTCTGGAAACAGAACGGGATTTCCGCTCGCAGTAGTTCTGCTCGCTGCAGTCACTGCTCGATGCGCTTCAGTCAAAGATGTCAACCTCTTGGGCCTTCTTTACAGAGGCTCCGTGGCAGCCTCCCTGAATGAACTGCTTTCAGAGCCGCTGAGACACGAAGCGCTCCACGCCACCTCCTCACAGGTTCTAACCTCGCGAAAGTTTTTTGTATTTATATTTTTGAAAATAGATTCACAAAGCCTGCTTCCGTTCCACAGATTGTAAACAGATTGATCAATGACCTTGCCTCACGGTGCCAGCTCTCATGATTTCTGTTTGAATTGTGTGATTTCCATTGACTCGATCCCCCGCCTCCCCCATCTGTGCTTTAAAGTAGCTGTTGATAGCTAGTCCATAACTGTCCTTTAATAATATCTCCTGGCTTTTTTGATGATAGCCAAAATAGATTGCCTACCTTCAGTCGTTAGCCTCGTCCCTTAAAGTTTCTATGAATTTATTTTTCTGTGTACAGGTCAGTACTGCTGTACTCATAGATTGGTCATGAAAGGTCAGTAGTGAACATGGCAATTGGAGGATAGACATTGAATTGGATCCTTCCTTAGTTCTCTACCTAGACAAAGGATAACCTGTTGTAATAGTTAGGGCTTTGTGACAATTTGAAGAGGCCAGGATTTCCAGAGCTTTAGCAGTTGGGGTTTGCTTATGCCCACGGTGATGTGACCTAATGCAGGCGTAGTTAACTCTGTGATGGGTGGCTACGAGCAGCCAGTCAACGTAAGGGCTGCTTCCTTGGGGCTGTGGCCTAGTCCCAAAATATGGACATACAAGAAAGACTCTTCCACTGGGAACCTGGTCCTCTGCTATTATAAGCCATTTCCTTGATAATAAACTTCTCTTCATACACGCACACGCGCACACGCACACGCACACACACATACACGCACACACACACGCACGCACACACACATATACACACACATACACACACGCACACGCACATACGCACACATACACACGCACACACACACGCACGCACACACATACATACACATACACACATACGCACGCACACACGCGCACACACATACACGCACACACACATACACACATGCATACACATGCGCGCATGCGCACGCGCACACATACACACGCACATACACGCACATACACATACACACGCACACATACACACGCACACATACACACACACACACACGCACATACACACACGCACGTGCACACACGCGCACACACACATACACACGCATACGCACTCGCACGCACACACACTCGCACGCACACACATACACACGCACACGCACATAGCTGTTTCACTGGTTTTGCTTCACTAGAAAACCTGGCCTAAGACACCTGTGATCCTTGGCTACTTTTAGGGAAAACCACACGACCAACTCCTAAAGGAATAGCTCAGCACAGTGTCAAAAAATACAGCAGCTGCTGAAAGCAAAAGAATATGCTCCATTTAAAACAAAAGCAAAAACAGATCAACCCCATGACCCCCAGAGCATGTTGAGTAAATAGTAAGGCACAGGAATCAGTTTTTCAGATGCACTCTCTAACCCCCCTTGTTCTCTGCAGAAATGCCAGACACGAAAGCCGAAGATGAAGTGGATTTTCTGAGTGATTCCAAAGAGAGTTCAGTTCCTGAAGAGGTGTCCTTAGGACACAGAGCTTCGCCCACGATGAAGCAAAGCGCCAAGACCCAGGCGGTAAGTGTGCCAGCAGTCTGTGTGAGCACAAGGTGACTTTAGCTCGGTCTGCTTACTTATGGCTTTGTTTTTTGTTTGGAGATTATTTTGTGGTTGTTTTGTCCTATTACATAATTTATGACTATGTGCTTACATAACCTATGAGTATGTGATTGCAGCTTGGCTTTCATAAATGGTGTTCACCACACAGCAACATGGTGGACTGGAATCTGCTCCAAAAACCCCTTGGAGGAGATCATGACAAAGATTCCTTATGGACTCAAGATGTTTAAATGTGTTGTCCAGTGTAACGGGTCGCAAAATTAGAGCCACCACAGAAGGGATCTGTTAACCTTTCTCAAACCTGAGCCTTCTTTCTTTTTGTAGAAACCGATAGCAGCAAAATGAGATTTTAGTTTGCACCTTACTATAGTCGTGGATAGCTTGATATTAGTTTATGCTGTGAAATACGGTGTTCTGTGATTTGGAGATTGTGTGAACACCATATTGTTGTTGTTAAGTGCAGTCGAGTTGGTTCCGACTCATAGGCAGCCTGTATAGGGTGTCCCAGGAGCAGCTGGTGAATTTGCATCACTGACTCTGTGGTTCACACCGACCTTGCGGTCCAGTGCATCATCACTCCAGGACTCCTAGTTTTCTTTAAGCATCTCGAATACGCCTCTCGCCTTAGCAGTGATCATCAGTGAGCTAGGAGGCATTCACGATCATGTTGGTCCTCAATCCGTGTCCGTAGCAGTTTCTCCGTGTCTGATGTAGGCCCTCTTGAATTTGTGTTACTCTTGTAGCTTTCAGTGGAGCTAATCCTTAAAAGCCTTGGGACTCTTGTGTTTATTGTTGAGGATTGAGGTGATTGTCGAGTGCAGCATGACTGAACTGTGAGCGGTAGCATTCGCTAATTTTCCACCGTTGTGTGGTTTTGATAAGCTTTGGTTTTACTTCCAGATTGCTGCTTCTCCTTTGTCTCTTGCTGCTCCCACTAGCTCTGGTTTTGCTACACTTGGGAGTTGTTCTAGTTAACTGGTGCTGCTCTGACAAAATACCCCAAGTGGATGACTTTAACAGCTAGAAATGTATTCTGTCTCAGTTTGGGAGACTTGTAATTGTTGTGTTAAGTGCTGTTGAGTGGGTTCCGACTCACAGCGATCCTGTATAGGGTTCCTAAGGAGCCGCTGATGAGCTTGACCCACTGATCTTGTGATTCAAACCGACCTTGTAGCCCAGCACATTAACCCTCAGTGTGCCACAGCAGGACTCCTTGGGAGGCTGGAAGCCCTAACCCGGCACTGGCTGCAGGTCCTGGTCTCCTTTCAGCATTCTGGGTGTGCAGGTCTCCCTCCATGTGTCTTGGTCTCAATCGTCCTCTGGGTCTAGGAGCTTCACAGTGCAGAGAGCGAGAGCCCAGCTCTTCTGTCTTGATGGTACTAGGTCCCTGTGAGCTCCGGTCAATCCTGTCTGCCCTTTTGTACCTCACAAGAGATGAACTGAAAATACAACCTTGTCCTATAGATTGCATCTGACCTCTCATCAGCATCTAATTAGCACTGGAAGTGAGGATATAGAACACACTGGAGAATTCTATCACATCAGGGCTGATCACATCAAGCTGTAACATGGGGTTGATTGTATTGCAGTAGATCTCATCTTGGACTTGGTAACCACATTTTAACTGCTAAACCACTGAGAATCCAGACCCAGCCAAGTTGACACAAATCCTTTAACTATTGCTGGAACCATGATGCAATTCAGAGTAATATGAGCATATTGCAAAAGAAAATTACACACATAATGGCTACAACAAGAAGATAAAGCTTTTTAGGTAGAAAGTACATATATGCTTAAGCCAGTAACTCAGGCATTTAATGATTTTGACTATGAAGCCACGTGTATCCTAGGCAATATACGTACTGTACTCTTATATACCCGGCCGTACAATCATTCTGTATGTAATAGGCATGAGATACACATGTTGCATATGGGAAGGGGTTGCAGGAACTGTCATGTTGCACATACTGTTCTCTTGTCAGGATGTCTGAACTCTGTTACGTATAGCCTTTGGGAGCCATGGACATATGAGGAGATTTCAAAAAGTTTGTGGAAAAATGGAATGAAAGGATAATGGCATTTTCCCATAAACTTCTTGAAGCCATCTCATGTACGACATGACTGTACTGTGGTCTGGTTTACATTGGATATGGAATAGTTAAGTAACCTTTTAAAATCACCGTTTTATTGAGATAGAATTGACATACCAGGAAATCCACCTAATTCCACAACCTCTCCATCAGCCCCCAAAAAGCTGCAATAGCAATCCTTCCTTATTCCTGGAAACCACTAGTCGACTTTTTCCCTCTATGGATTTGCCTATTCCGGATATTTCATGTAATTGGAATCTTACAATATGTGGTCTTTTGTGACTGCCACTTTTCCAGGTTCATCCCCGCATCTGTACTTCATTGCTTTTGGTTTTCCTGTAATAGTCCATTGTATAGCTCGCCCATATTTTGTTGGACGTTTGGATTGTTTCCAGTTTTTGACTAGGGGGAATCATATTGTTGTCAACACTTATATGCAAGTGTTATGTGGACAAATGCTTTCATAGGCTTGGGGGTAGAACTGTTTGGTATATGGTAGGGAGTTCTATGTTTAATATTTCAATACGTTTTTAAAAAATGTTTTCACTTCAGGGTCCTGAGGTTTTTTTCTTTTGTGTAAAACTATTAACTTTGGAAACAGACTCAATAAACTTACTGAAATTGAGCACCGTCGAACTGAAAGCTTAGAGCATTATAAGAAAAACCTTTCAGACGTTCATCGAATTACTGGGCTAAATGTTGTTGTTGTGTTAAGTGCCGTGGAATAGGTTCAGATTCATCGTGACCCTGTATAGAGTTTCTGGGCCTTTATTTAAACCTTTGTGGGAGCAGGCAGCCTCATCTTTCTCCCATGGAGCATCTGGTGGGCTCGAACTACCAACCTTGCCTCACAGTCCAGTGCTTACCCAATGGAGCCACTGTGCTAAATAATACTGCCTCTCAAAAGGCCAAGTATTTTTTGGCTAGACGTCACAGTGCTCTGGTTTCTCTTTGTTGTTGTTGTTGTTGTTGTTAAGTGCCTTCGAGTCGGTTCCGACCCATAGCAGAGGGTTGTTTTTGTTGTTTTGTTTTGTTTTGTTTTAAAGCTACCCAACTTGGTAAACAGAACTGTAGTCTCCTGGGCTGTTTGAAGTGTGTGAACTGTGATAAACAGGCTTCATTTTATTGGAGAAATGTGGTGGGAAGGTGTTTACTGTTCTAAACCACCCCCTCCTCATAGATAATAGTCATGCCTCATGCTTGGGTTGCTACTTATATAACCTTACCCAAACGAACCCGTTTTCAGACAGATGTTGGTTTGGGAAAGAAAGCAATACACCCTCCATGGGCACATGTGTCTTACTTCCAGAAGTACCCAAAAAGAAGAGGGGGGCTGGGAGATTGGCATCCTTCAGTTCTTTGCTTCTATTTCTCTGCCCTCCACTTTACCATGGTAGTGAGTGGGGCCTTTGAGTCCAGTCTGATGCTCGGCTCTAGGCCCTGCATGTTTTCCTGAGGACTAACCCTATCCCAGTGGTTAGCTTTCCCACAGAGAAGGAAACAAGCAAGCACACTGCACTCCCAGCCCCTTCTCTTCTACTCCTTCTTCCTCTCGTTTTTAGTGTTGAGAGAGTGTTGCTCTCACTCCTAACTTTTCAGGGAGATTTCCAAGGGATAATCTTGATAGATTTTCTCAAAGGACGTAGGCTGATCACAATGGCTTATTATGAAGAAGTTTTAAGAAAGTTGAAAGTGAATGGCCGTGGAAAATGGCAGGAAAGTTCACCAAGGCATTTTTCCCCATCACAACAGCGCTCATTCTTTGAGGACTGCAAGGGTTGTCCTCGGAGAATTGCATTAGGGCAGCCGTACCCCATCCACCCTACAGCTCAGATCTTGCCCTTTCAGACTTCTTTTTGTTCCCAAAGCTCAACAGACATTTAAAGGGAACACAATATGAGCCCATCCGGGATGCCAAAGCTGCCATTTTGATGAGGTATAAACAGAAGAGCTGTGAACACTTTGGGTTAAGCGATGGGAACACTGCCTTCAGACGTGTGTAGCCTAGATGGGAGAGCAGGTCAGCAAGTAATAGCTCCACATTTTCATTTGTCTAGTCGGTGCCGACTCATAGCTTCACATAGTGTCACAGGAGAACGAAACACTGCCCGGTCCTGGGCCAACCTCACTACTGTTGCCACACTTGAGCCCATTGATGCTGCCACTTTGCCAATCCATCTTAATAGGGGGTCTTCCTCTTTTTCTCTGACCCTCCACCTTACCAAACATGATATCCTTCTCCAGTGACTGCTCCCTCCTGACAATATGTTCAAAGTATGAGAGACGAAGTTTGGCCATCCTGGCCTCCAAGGAGCACTCTGGCTGCACTTCTTCCAAAACAGATCTATTGGTTCTTTTGGCAGCCCATGGCACTTTCAGTATTCTCCTCCGACACCATAACTCAAATGCATCAATTCTTGTGTGATCTTTATTTACTGTCCAGCATTTGCATGCATTTTGATATTTTGGTTTAATCAAGGTTTCTGTGATTGTGTAGCAGTAACTTTTGGACTTACCCTGTGTGTGAGTCTGTATAGGAGAGAATAGAACTCTGAATATCTTTTTTGTGAAGGGCAGCACGTCTTTCCAGACTTAGAGGCAGTCTACAGGTCATAGTCTTGGGGCTTCCACCAGAAACCGGTCTTCTTGGCCACCTGGTCTATGTTGGAACTATGCAACTGATCCTGACAGTACTTTTTATTCTTAATGTATTTACAACCCTGAGATTTGGAAATTCACAAAATGTTCATAGAACATGACACACTAATCCTATCTGATTTCTGTGCCTCAACCACTAAGAAATGTAGAAACAACTTCAGTTTTTCCCCATGGGTTATGCAGAAACAGGCAGTTGGCCATGGGCAGTGGTTTGTGGACCCTTGCCTTCGAGAATACTTGCCACCAGTGGATAAGTGGAAAGGGAAAGCCAGTTGGTGTTGGCTTTCTTTCCTTGTAATGGCCTTGTTTGCTTTGAGGTAAAACCTTTAACTTTCAAATCGAAGTTGGGAAACAGGGAGTTCCAAATTTGTCTGTCTTAAACTAGTTCCTGACTTAGCCTCTCCCTCTCTTGACACAACCCTCTGAATTCTGTGGTTGTGATCTGAACATGTTCATTGTGCCTGTGGTTCTATTTGAGTGAGAGCGACGTTTGTTTAATTTATGGAATCGGATTTTTCACAGAGCAGACTGGTTTTCCAGTCCACACTGGACACACACTTTGTTTTGTCAGCTTGATTGCAGTCCTCAAGGTGTAATTGCCCTCTTTCCACTTCCTCCCTGTGTACTATTTACCTTTGTCCTTCTTTTCTACCCCTTTGTGTGGTCTCAGCTTAATCTTTATGCAACTGCTACCCTTTTGTTCTGGTGTGGTTGATTGTTCTCATGGGTGTCTGCCCCCTTGGAGTTGTTGTTGTTGTTAAGTACCTTGGAGTTGTTTAGACCCATAGCGACCCTGTTACAGGGTTTCCGAGGCTGTAAATCTTTACGGGAGCAGAAAGCCTCATCTTTCTCCCACGGAACAGCTGGTAGTTTCGAACTGCTGACCCTGAGGATAGCAGCCCAATTCGTAACCACTGTGCTACCAGAGCTCCTTGGTGGTGACTGTGTGCCGTAGAGTCGGAACCGACTCATAGCAACCCTGTACAGGGTTTCCGAGGCTGTAAATCTTTACGGGAGCCGAACGCCTCATCTTTCTCCTGCAGAATAGCTGGTAGTTTCCAACTGCTGACCTTGCAGTTCACAGCCCGATTTGTAACCACTACGCTACCAGAGCTCCTTTACTGGTCACCAAATGGGCCCATCTGGCATTTGACTAAAAGGGGAGCCATGGGGTGGGTTAGGTTCTAGACATGAAGGGTGTCTAAGGGTCAAAACCTTGGGGCTTCTACCCCGACTCCAGGAGAGACTGGTCTGTTTCTTTCTTTCTTTTTTTTAAAAAAATTTGTCCCACATTTGCTCCCACTCTATCCAAGACCTCGTATTGTGAAAACCTTTCAGAGTGGTCAGCAGTGTTCTCAGGGCACCATGTACTCTTCCTGATCTCAGACTCCTGGAGGCTGGGGTTCACCTGCTCCATCAGTACTTTGTTTCCTGGCTTTATTATTGTCTCCACTCTTCTTTGCTCTGAACGGGGAGATCAGAAGTTTCACCTTAGATGATCGCTTCTGAGCTTTTAAGGTCCCAGCTGATACTCATCCAGGTAGGATGTAGAACATTGTCTCTGTTGGCTGTGTTCCTGAGTGTCCTCACAGAGAGCTGATATTTGTGACGCATGCCCAGTATAAGGTGGTGTTGGGAGCAGGTCAGTCTTTGCTTTATTGAGGTGTCTTGTTCCAAATGGAAGACAGAAATCATTGTAGTTCTGATGCCGTGCTGCTGACTTGAAGCTTTACAGGAGTGGTGAGGTTACAGCAGTCATCTGTGGTTGTTGTCGTTAAGTGCCATCTAGTAGATGGAAAGATCTCTGGTAGCGTAGTGGTTACGAATCAGGCTGCGAACTGCAAGGTCAGCAGTTCGAAACTATCAGCTGTTCTGCGGGAGAAAGATGAGGCTTTCTGCTCCTGTAAAGATTTACAGCCTCACAAACCCTGTACAGGGTCACTACGAGTCGGAACTGACTCCACGGCACATAACAACAACAACAACAAGTAGATGTAAATTAACAAAAGAAACCATTCTAAATTGTCTTGAGAATCTATCTGGTTTATAACCTTCTTTTAAAAAAACCTAACTGTCAGAGTCAAGGGATCTCTGTCAAAAGTAGCACTGCCAAGGGTTTAAAGAGAAAAGCTTTGGGTTAGGTGTTAGTTTTCTGTAGTTGAGTTGTCTGAGAGTTAAGTTTTCACCCCATAACCTGCTTGATAACGTTGTATTGTTAGGTGCCATTGAGTCAGCATGAATCCTGTAGACCCTCAGCACGAGAGAATAAAACACTGGCTCTGTGCCATCCTCACAGTTGTTGTTTCTTCGGCCCCTTGAGGGCTGCCACTGTGTCAGTCCTTGTTGGGGTCTTCCTCTTTTCCGCTGACCCTCCACTTTTCCAAGCATGATGTCTTTCACCAAGGATTGGTCCCTCCTAACAGTATGTCTGAAGTCTGAGAGACAAAGTCTCACCATCCTGGCTTCAGTGGGAACCTGTCTGTACTTCTTCCAATACAGACTTTCAGAGGAGTGGCTGGTGAGTTTGAACCACTAACCTTGCAGTTAACAATTCAGTGTTTATCCTACAGCTCCACTAGGACACCTTACAGAGATATATATGGAAAACCCGACTTTTGAGGTCACTGACGCTGATAATCACTGCTAAGAAACAAACAAGGCAATAGCAGTGTTAATGTTTGTGTGTAGTCACAGAGAAAATACACACATATTACATGCTGCAAGTTTTCCCCTAAAAGTCCCTCACTGATAAATCTTCACTGTGTAAAAAAGGGTTTACAATTCAGAAGGCCAAAGCCCTAATTTACGCATAATACGGATTGTCTCAGTGAGTGGCTGTACTAGTACCTTAAACTTAAGGCTTGTTATGTAGTATTGTTATAGCTTTAGTGACAGTTGATTATGCGGCATGATCCCTCTTCATGCTTTACTGGTTCCCACATTTTCAGATAACTATTTTTGTCTTCATTTTCTATTTTTCCTCAGGACGCTCTATATCAATGTTTAGAACAGCATCTGGTACACAGCATTATGATTCGACTTCAGATTCCAGGAGTGTTTTTCACTCATCTTTGTACCCGGTTGTTGTTAGGTGCCATCGAGTCGATAGCGACCCCTAATGACCTTACACACAGCAGAACGAAACACTGCCCGGTCCTGGGCCAACCTCACTACTCTTGCCATGCTTGAGTCCACCGATGGCTGCCTCCTGGCCAATCCATCTTGTTGGGGATCTTCCTCTTTTTCTCTGACCCTCCACCTTAGCAAACATGATGACTTCTCCAGTGACTGGTCCCTCCTGACAATATGTCCGAAGTATGAGAGACGAAGTTTGGCCATCCTGGCCTCCAGGGGCCCCATCAGCAAATGAAGGTCCCGCGGGCTTTACTCCATTTGCGTCATCATGGTCAACTCTACTCTGAGGAGGCACCTCTTCCCCAGTTGCTATTTGAGTGCCTTCCAACCTGAGGGGCTCATTTTCCAGCACTATATCTAACAGTGTTTCTCAGCTATTCATAAGGTTTTCAGTGACTAAATATTCGGAAGTAGTTTGTCACTCTTTCTTCCTAGTCTGTTTTTGTCTGGAAGCTCATCTGAAACCTGTCCGCCATGGGTGACCCTGCTGGTATTTAAAATACTGGTGACATAACTTCCAGAATCACAGCGACTGAGAAGCCACCACAGATGACAAACTGACAGACAAGTGGTGGTTGTAGCCAGTGGCATATAGTAATTCCCCAAATAATCAATACTCAGTTACTGCTTCTTAAACATAAGGTGTAAAAACTTCAGGAATAGAATTATTAATTAAATTGGGAAGCGTGGATCTTATTTATTAGACCTTTGAAATTTGACTGATCTTTAAGGACCGAAGCCCAACAACACCTATGTTTTGTAGCAGAGTAGATTCAGCATAGTTGAATAGGTAACTTGCCATGCCTCACAACTAATTACTGGGCAAGCGGATTGGACCTCAGCTCCTGCTCTAGTAAGGTGTCCACTATACAACTGTTTCCAGAGCGTCACTCTCAGTTACACGGTCATAGAATCCACTTCACTAGGTTCAGAATGGGTGTTTGCATGTTCAACAAGTACCCCCTGGATGGAATTTAGGCCTGCTAACAATTTCAAGCCCTTGCATTGTACTCACAGGCTTCCAGTGGTAATTGGAGAAATTCCATTGGTCAGTTTAGGACCTAAGCTGATTCACTTCAAAATCAGACTCGTTATCTTATTTATTGATTGATTCATGACATCAAAAGATATGTTCCTTTTTACAGACAATTTGTTGTATTTTAATTGATACCGAAAAGATGCACAGCGAAAAGGTTGTCATACTAAAAGAATATTCTTTGGGGGATGGGGAGAGTAATTCACTGGTTGGAGGGTAGACACATGTAAGCTCAGGTGACAGGGAGGACAACATACAAGAAGGAAAAGGGAGATGGCAGAAGAATGATGAAGACAGGTGTAGACATGGGGAGGTAAGCAAGGGTTAAAGGGGAGAGAGGTCTAGAGTGATGTATGCACAACCTTGGAACCACAGTGTTCTGTGTGTGGGCACATGGATTAAGCCATAGGCTGAATGGGTAAGGGAGGAAGAGTGGAATATACTCTATGTTTTTATGTCGCACATGTACATAAGAGTTTGAAAGAGGGTATTTGTACACGAGCATTGACCTTTCCTGCAAACACAACACTGAATGGGATTGGAGCACACAACACAGCGGGCAAAGGGATGAAAACTTCCTAGATCTTAAGGTAATTTATGGGTGGCACAACATTGGCAAGGTATGCTCACCGTGGAATGTAAAATCATTCGGGATCAAAAGGGTAATAATATCCTAAAGACAAAGCTGAGAAGGGGGAGGGAGGAGATGGAGTGCAGGTGGGAACCAGAGAGAGGAAGCCAGATAACTGTTGTTACATGGAAGAGATTGCAATTACTGAGCTGAATCAAAGTGTAGGATTTGTTGAATGTAAAGCTGATGATCTTGTCTGGAAACCTTCACTCAACTCGCAACCAAAGTTAAAACAAAACAAACCCCTCCAATACTACAGTGTTTCCATGGAGATAGTTCAGTGACTTGGACTCTATTTTTTGAGTTGTGCAACCCAACTTATTTTTCCTAGTTATTCCTACCACATTAATATAAACTCACCACCTCTCCCATCTCTAACTCCAGGCAGATAAAGCCCAGTTGTTGAACCTTGGATGCCAGCGTACAAACTGTTAAGGGCCCCAGGCACTACACAGTTAACTGGTGGTGGTGGTTTTGTGCCATGGAATCGGTTCCGACTCATTGTGACACCCTGTACAGGGTTTCCAAGGCTTTGTGGGAGCCAAAACCTCATCTTTCTCCCTCGGAACAGCTGGTAGTTTCGAACTGCTGACCTTGAAGTTAATAGCCCGATTCATAAACTAGGAGGTAGAAAAAAATTTTTTTAAAGGACTAATCAAATAAGGTGCTCTGGTAGCGTAGTGGTTACGAATCGGGCTGTGAACCTTAAGGTCAGCGGTTCGAAACTACCAGCTGCTCCGCGGGAGAAAGATGAGGCGATCTGCTCCCGTAAAGATTTACACCCTTGGAAACCCTGTACAGGGTCGCTATGGGTTGGAACCGACTCGATGGCACTTAACAACAACAACAACAATCAAATAATTAAGTAAACTAACTGGGATATCCTATGAGACCATGACCCTAAACTTCTAAAGCAAGGAACCAAATCCCATGTGGTGTGTTGTTTGCAAATAAGGTCCTCTCATACAACTTCTCCCAATTCAGCTTTTTGCACGTGCACATGAATCTATTGGGCTTTCTGCTCTCACAAACAGCTAACGTCTCAGAAACCCTAGTTAGAGTCACTATGAGTTGGACCGACTTGACAAGACTCAACAACATACATGGATAATTTTGTCTTGTATGTTGGTCTTAGGAGGTTACAATCGTTGGTTCTCTGCCCAGAGAACTTCCTTTAGCACTTTTTGTAAGGTTTCTCTGGTTTTTACAAATTCTCTTAATTTCTATTTATCTGGAAATATCCTAGTTTCATTATATTTGCGTGACAACTTTGCTAGGTATATGATTCTTGGTTGGCAATTTTATTTCTTTCAGTTTTATATATGTCATCCCATGGTCTCCTTGCCTGCGTGGTTTCTGCTAAGAAATCAGGGCTTAGTCTTCGTAGTGTTCTGCTTTATAGATAACTGTGTTTTCCTTGTGTTAGATTTTGGAGAGTTTGATTATAGTATGTCTTTTTTATTTTCTTATAGGATCTATCCTGTTTGGAGTTTAATCAGTTTATCTTCTCACCTTTCAGGATGTTGGGGAAATTTTCCTACAACAACTCTCCGTCAGTTTTCTGCGTTTTTGGTTATTTTTCTCTGTTCCTGTTCTGAATTCTTTTCATAAGTATTTTCCTCTTGATTAATGTAATTATTAATTGCATTAATAGTTTCATTATTAATTCTTAGTCCCACATAATTCTGAGACCTTTTTCCAGTTTTTTTTTTTGTTCTTTTTTTCAGCTGGCTCTTGCTGCTTTTGGTTAAGTACTGTCCTGCAGCCCGTGACCACTGAGAGATTTGTGTTCCCGCTTACCCATTGGGCTTTCCATTGCTCACTTCTACTTCTCTGCCCCTTCAATATATTAGCTATTTCTGAAATCTTTGTATTGATTTTCTAGATTCCTATTTTTCATTTCATTGGCCAGTTTGTTAAATTTAGAAGAATTCCTGAATTCTTCTAATGTTTTTTCTGTGTTCCTTATTTTCATCTGCACCTGTTTTAGTCTTACTGTCAGTTTGTTGAAGGTATCTGAGGATCATTCTTTTGCATGCGTTATCAGCTAGTTCCAGTACCATTTCTGGTGTTACTATATTTTCTGACTCTGTGTTTTGGTTACTTTTTTGAACCACTGCCCTGTTTTTTTCATGTACTCTGTTGTCGCCAAGATATTGTGGTATCATTGTATGTGTATGTATTTGATGATTGTGTACTAGTGAGTTGTTAGGTACTCGCCACCTGTCTCCAGGTAGGTGTGATAGAGCCTGGAAGTGTTGACACAGGTCTCTGTGTGCTGTGTGCTGTAGCTCAGGGAGGGTCTGGCTGATAAGGACTGCTGATAAGGAGGAAGAGTATCACTTGGTGGAGCTGTCCGAGGCACAGATGATCACAAGTGCTGTCTCCCCAAAACAGACAACAATCAAAACTCTAATGGGGTGAAGTCTGCAGGCCTGTAGCTATGGGGGTGCCATGCCCCAGGCAGAGCTGAGGCTGAGCGGGAGGTGGACGGGCATGCTCCTGACCACTAGGAAGGTGCAGGGAACAAGGGAGAACCGTACCCTCTAGCCATTAAACTCTAGTGTGCATCCTGAGCGACTGTGTTGATCAACAGCCACCCACAAAAGCTCAAGAGGGCCACACCTAAGCAGGCCAGCCACCAGCCCACCATTCTTCTCTAAACATACGGTACATTTCCCCAGTGAAGTCAGGACTTTTTTTTCTTAAAAAAAAAAGGGGCGTTTTTTTTCTAAGTCACTGAGTCACTTCAGTTGTTGTGTCTGTTGAAACTTTGTTTCCTCTTGAGTCAACTGGGTAGGCTGTATGATTCTGAGAATTTGTTCATTTCATTAGGTAACCAAGTTCATTGTTGCACAGCTGTTATAAATTAAAAAAGCACTAGGACAGAATATTACCATCTGTTCATTTGTAATGTGTCTTTCATTTCTCAAATGGGGTCTTTTCATCTTACTTCTTTGTCAGTCTAGCTAACAGGTTTTGATGCTCTGTGTTACTTTTTTCCTCTATTGGATTTTTTTTTTTTTTACTCCTGTTCTGATCTTTGTGATTTCTTTTCTTCAGGTAGGTATAGTCTTCAAGGCCCATGTTCTTATTACAGCTTTGTTGTTGTTGTTAAGCACTGTGGAGTCAGTTCTGACTCATAGTGACCCTGCACTGGATTTCCGAGGCTGTAAATCTTTACGGGAGCAGAAAAGAGAGCCTCATCTTTCTCCCACAGAACCGCTGGTAGTTTCAAACTACCGGCCTTCCAGGTTAGCAGCCCGATTCGTAAACCACTACGCTACCAGAGCTCCTTTATTCCAGCTGTAGTGTGAGTTCATATCACCAAGATGGTGTTTGCCCAGAGTTTGCTTTGGGAATTGAAATTACTTCGCTTTTCCAGGTCCGCTGCTTGTTTCTCAGTAAATGGTTTTAAGCAATAGGTGTTGAGTGAAAGGCAGGAGATGACATTAAATGCTTCAGTCCTAAAACACAGGAGCATTCAGGTCTAGTCACAGTGAGTATGTTCCATGGTAGCGTAGTGGTTACGAATCGGGCTGCTAATCTCACGGTCAGCAGTTCAAAATACCAACTGTTCCACGGGACAAAGATGAGGCTTTCTGCTCCCGTAAAGATTCACAGCCTTGGAAACCCTGTACAGGGTCACTATGGGTCGGAACCGACTCCACGGCGCATAACAACAACATGTTCCATGGTGGCCAGGAAAAAAAAGTCTGATTTCTGTTCCCATGCTCTGGTGCTGGAAACAAACACATTTCATGTGATACAAGAACCTTTACTCTGCAGTATGCAATCAAGGGTGTTTAGTTCCTTAAGGTAGCTCTCCAATAATTTCGTTTCCAATTGCATAAGCTTATTAGCCATTCGGAATAGTTAATCCAGCAAGCCAGAATGTCTTGTCAGGATGCCCGTGATACAGCCGGTCAAACACTCAGACACAATACACGTTAAATCACAACTGTAAAATGTTAAGTATTAGATTACTGGGAAAGTCTTCTCTTCATTTACCCCAACCTCCCCCAAGCAGGCAAGCATGTTAAATCTGAAGCAGGCCCTCGCCCTTTTTATAGTGACACAACCAAATATCAAATTAACAGAATTCCCATTCTTACTTATTTTATGATGATATTAGTATCTGTTTCTTCAGGGTTGTGATAAGGGCAGTGTTGGTATTATTTCCTGTTATATCTTCTTGAAATCATTCTGTACTTTCACTTGTTTTAATGGTAAACTCTGTTTTCTCTTGTCTCAAGCCATCTTTCATTTCTATCCCTGGTCTAAGAAGCTACTTAAAAGCCTTCCCGGTCCATGGCACATATGGTGGCACTTAGGCAATTTGGTAGCTAACTTAACAAGCTGTAAAACGCAATCTCAGAATGACTGACCCAGCTGCAGCAGGTGGCTTCAGTAAATCACTGTAGTGACCATGCAGGGTCAGACACAGCACTCACAGTTACGGCCTTCATTAGGGTTCTTACGTTACAATTCAGGGTCGAAAATGCTCAGGGCACAATTGTTTCGGTAAGGCCATGGCTCAGAGAGGCTCAGGCAGGCTTCTCTCTGCTCAGTTACAAAACTCTTTTAGGACTGCAGATACCCATCCACCCTAAGCTTCCCTTGCTCCGGTCACCACTGTGTCGCGCTCTGATTGTTGGTTCTGCTGCTATTTCACTCCTCCGGTGTCGTCCCACCTCTGTCCCTGGGTAAGGAGGTTCAGTGTGCAGGGAGCTCAGGGTTCAAAGGATCTCTCCGTTCCTGATTCTTGGATGGTGCTGAGATGTCCCTTCTTGCTTCCGCGGTGCCTCATTTCAAACCCATCTTAGAGTTCCAGGTGTTTGCAATCACAGTTAACTCTGTTAATAATTAACAACTGCAGTTGCATCATGCCATCAAACATTGTTTGGTGGGAATGACAAGGACTATAGGTCCAAGAGTCATACACTGCAAACGTCACCGCCATTATTTAATAGTTTTCCATTGTAATTGTTGGTCAGTGCCTTCATGGAGTACATTCAGCTCAAACTCATAGCGACCCTGTTTAGAGTTTCTGAGGAGCAGCCAGTGGGTTTGAACTTCAGACCTTGCCGTTCTTAGTCCAGTGCTAATCCTGCAGCGCCACACCAGGAGTCCAATTTTAATTACAATTCTGTTAACGATGTCTCTGCTGTCATATTTATAATTCTGCAGTTTTGTAGCATGTGCGTCACCTAAGGCAGAGTGATCTCTCCGAGTCAGTTTTGTCTGTGTACTGTGGCGGGTGAGAGAACAGCTCTCCGTATCCTCGAGTCACTTACCACTTTTGGGTTCAAAGCTAGAGATAGCATCAGCTACTCTTGAGCTTTTTCATACAGTTTTCGAAGGTTCTCTTTCTCTTGTCTACTCTGAAATGGAGACTTTTCAGGAAATTATACAATGACTGCGTCTGCAAATACACTGCAGGAAAGCAGTGTTTCAGTGAGCCTCAGGTTGTAAAGCCACAAGTGCCCAAACTATAATCTTAGTGCAAAACTATCCAGAGATAATACAAAGGGTATGATTTATGATCTGGAGATATGCGGGAGCTTCAAAAGTTTATGGGAAAATGGAATTAAAAGATAACAATTGTAAAGGTTGAAGTTCTGTAACAAAAACGGGAGTGGTTAATCTTACAGTCCAGAAACAGAGAACCCTAGGACCATCAAGGGAGAAGAGCACAAGCAGAATGCAGGACCCTATCCAGAGAAGCAGTGACACCAGAGATGGGGACATGGAGAGACGCAGCAGCTGAGGACTCTAGATTCATGGGAAGAGAGGGACTGGGAGCTGGTGGCCAGGAAGCAGGCTTGCAGAATGTGCCCTTTGATGGTATAAATTATTATATATGCCTGAGTGTTTTAAAAAAAAAAAAAGAGCTAAAATGAATAGAGAGAAATAGTATTAACTGATAGTACATGGAGGGGCTTATAATCATTATAATCAAAGAAGGTGGATGATTTGTTGAATATAAAACTGATGATCTGTCCTGTAAACTTTCACTCAATTCACAATAAAAACTTAAAAAAAAACAAAGATAATGGTGTTTTTGCATATACTTTTTGAAGCTCTCTCATATATTTTTAAGGGACCTTTATTCTCTGGTCTGTTTTCTCTTTTGTGTAATGGTTTAGATAATATCTTAGGTGTCTTTCATCTATTAAGTTTTGTTGTTGTTGTTAAGTACTGTGGAATTGGTTCCGACTCGTAGTCACCGTCTTCTGTGTACAGGGTTTCTGAGGCTGCAAATCTTTACGGGAGCAGAAAGCCTCATCTTTCTCCCGCAAAACAGCTGGTAGTTTCTAACTGCCAACCTTGAGGTTAACAGTCTGATTCATAAACATGATGCTACCAGATTTTTGATTGGTGTATAATTCTAAATTGATTGGAATCAATTCATAAATTCATGTGTTGGACCAAATGGACAGTCAAAAGGGACTGTTAAAAATTACTTTTATTTACAGCCAAAGTCACTCACTAATCACTTTTTCTAAGGTACTTTGCTCTCAGGCCTTAGAATAAATTTGAATCTTTTTTGTTGTTGTTTTTCTTATATAACTACAAATCAGTTGCTAAGTATGCATTTTAGGGGTTATGTGTGGGTGTGCTTTTCTTTCTTCTTCCTGTCGGTACAAAAGAACTGAACCTGATTAGTATCGCTCTTCCTGCCAATTTGTTAACCACTCTTCATTGTATTATCTCTTGTTCGTTCTTATCTTATTTTATTGAAAATCTTTTTTATCGTTATGTGAGAATTAAGGATAATAGCCAAGCATAGTGAAAATTTAGGGACCCAATAGACCAAGATTTTATTTCACTTCCGCTAGTGCTAAGTAGTAACCTTGATGCTTTTATTTGGTTGGTTGGTTGGTTAGTTATGTGCTGTGGGGTCAGTCCCGACTCATAGTGACCCTGCACAGGGGTTCCGAGGCTGTAAGTCTATATGGGAGCAGAAAGCCTCATCCTTCTCCCACGGAACAGCTGGTAGCTTTGAACTGCCAACCTTGAGGTCGATTTGTAACCACTACGCTACCAGAGCTCCTTTTATTTAGCCTGTCTGTAAATACAGAATACTGATGTCTTCTGTAATTTTATATGTAGCCAACTAGTCTAGTGACTGGCATGGAATAGATATTTTATAAGTGCTAAGTGTGATTCTAACCCCATTTTGACCGCTGTTGTTTGGTTGGCTGGTTAAGTACAGTGGAGTCTGTTCTGACTCTTAGTGCCCCTGCATATGGTTTCTGAGGAGTGGCTGCTGAGTTTGAACTGCTGACCTTGTGGTTCAACCCAACCTTGCAGTCCAGTGCTTATCTCTGACTCATAGTGTCCCTGTGTGCAAAAGAACGGAAAACTGCCCACTCATGCACTTCACAATCATTCCTGATGTTTGTGGTGGTGGGTGTTGTTGTTAGGTGACATCGAGTCGGTACCGACCCGTAGCGACCTTATGCACAGCAGAACAAAACACTGCCTGATCCATCCTGGGGCAACGTCACTACTGTTGCCATGTTTGAATCTATCGATGCTGCCACTTGGCCAATCCAACTCGTTGGGGGTCTTCCTCTTTTTCTCTGACCCTCCCTGGTAGCGTAGTGGTTACGAATCGGGCTGCGAACCTTAAGGTCAGCGGTTCGAAACTACCAGCTGCTCCGCGGGAGAAAGATGAGGCTTTCTACTCCCGTAAAGATTTACACCCTCGGAAACCCTGTACAGGGTCGCTATGGGTCGGAACCGACTCGACGGCACTTAACAACAACAACAACAACCTTACCAAACATGATATCCTTCTCCAGTGACTGGTCCCTCCTGACAATATGTCCAAAATATGAGAGATCAAGTTTGGCCATCTTGGCCTCTAATGAGCACTCTGGCTGCACTGCTTCCAAAATGGATCTATTGGTTCTTTTGGAAGCCCACAGCACTTTCAGTATTCTCCTCCAACACAATTTTTCTACAGTCTTCCTTACTCACTGTCAGGCTTTCACATGTGTATGAGGTTACTAAAAATACCATGGCTTGGGTCAGGTGCAGCTTAATCTTCAAGCTGACATCTTTGCTCTTTAATACTTTAAAAAGGTCTTGTGTAGCAGATATGCCCAGTGCAATACGTCGTCTGATCTCCTGACTGCTGCTTCCGTGAGTGTTGATAGTTGATCCAAGAATGAAGTCCTTGATAACTTCAATCTTTTCTCTGTTGATAAGAATTTTTTTTATTGGTCCAGTGGTGAGAATTTTTTTTTTCTTGACATTGAGATGTAATCCATACCGAAGGCTGTACTCTTTGATCTTCATCAGTAAATGTTTTAAGTCCTCTTCACTTTCAGCAAGCAAGATTGTATCATCTGCATCTTCCTCCAATCCTGATGCCACGTTTTTCTTCATATAACTCAGCTTCTCGGATTATTTGCTCAGCATACAGGTTGAATAAGTATGGTGAAAGAATACAACCTTGTCGCATACCTTTTTAAATTTTAAAACATTCAGTGTTCCCATGTTCTGTTGGAACAACTGCCTCTTGGTCCAGGTACAGATTCCTCATGAGCACAATTAAGTTTTCCGGAATACTCATATTTCACAATGTTGTCCACAGCTTGTCGTGATCCACACAATCGAAAGCCTTTGTGTAGTCAATAAAGCACAGGTAAATATCTTTCTGATATTCTCTGCTTTCAGCCAAGATAGCCCTTGTTCCATGGCCTGTTCTGAATCCGGCTTGAACCTCTTGAAGTTCTCTGTCAATGTATGATTGTAGCCATTTCTGTATTACCTTTTAGTAAAACTTTACTCTCATGGGATATCAAAGAGATTGTCCAGTGATTTCCGCATTCCGTTGGGTCACCTCTCTTTGGAGTGGACATAAATATGGATTCCTTCCAATCAGTCCACCAGATAGTTGTCTTCCTGATGTTTGAGCAGCTTAGAAATACTGTTACCTGGGTGCTAACTGTCTCCCTGCTCCACAAGAGGGGGTGACACTGATGAAGAACAGTCAGAGATGACTCAGGGTTTCCATGTGAGTGGAGTGTTATTATAGCAAAGAGGTTTGCTAGTGGAGATGGGGAGGGCTTAACACAGTGCTTAGCCACTCCCACCCACCATCCCAGGTGTCTTCCCCTACAAAGGCTTTGTGGAATTTAAAATACTTCTCCGTGGGAAAAGCATGCTCATTCATAGGGATAGGCGGGAATTTCCAGGAAATGTCCATTTAGGAGGGTGTGGTGCTGTAGGAAGCACTTAACAGCAAGGGCAGCAGTTCAAAGTCATCACCACTCCTCAGAAACCCACTACAGGGTCTCTATGGGTTGGAACCAGCTCAGGGACACTTAATAACAACAGTAACAGCATGCTAATTGGGTAAGTGCAGAACATTTTTTCAAGATGGAGTCCACTGCAAGGCCTCTGGTAGGAGTGGACAGAACTTATAGGATGTGGCACATGCCCAGTTCTTCAGTACTCCAGTTCCAGCCACTCCCAGAGACTGATGTCCTCCTCGTCCCCTAAGCAATGGTCATCCTCCAAAGCAAGTAAAACCAGTTTGACTACTGTTGTTGTTAAGTGCCATGGAGTTGGTTCTCACTCACAGTAACCCTGTAAAGGGTTTCTAAGGAGCAGCTGGTGGGTTTAAACCTGGTGATTAGCAGTCCAGCGCTTATCCATAGTGCCACACCAGGAGTTCAGTTCTTAGAAATCATTGGTCATTGAGACTCCAGTCAATGAAAATTTATTGAGCTCTTACTGTGTATGTTCCAGTCCCAGTCACTGAGAGGACAGTAGAGAATCAAGACACCTCCTAAGAAGCCCCCTAGGCACCCTGCCTGCCTTAGAATCATTCTTCAGACTCTCTAAGTGCTGTCAAGTCAGTTTCAACTCATAGTGGCCCTGTATAGGGTTTCTAAGAAGCATTTGGTGGGTTTGAGCTGTCAGCCTTGCAGTTAGCAGTTCAGTGCTAATCCTATAGTGCTATACCAGGACTCCTTGAGAATATACAGAAGTGGTTTTGGATAGATGATGGTTAAAATGCTTTTGGAAGAAATTGCCATTATTACATCAGACCATGGAGTTACTCGTTTAAATGTTCATGTCCTTTCATGTTTAGTGTGAAAATATGCTCATGTATTTAGTACTGGATTCAGCAAACATTCACTTAACTCTTTGTAAGACTTTATTGGAGCCCTGGTGTGGTGCTGTAGGATAATGCCGTGGACTACAAAGTCAGCTTGAACGGCAAGGTTGGCAGCTCAAACCCAGCTCCGTGGAAACCCTATACAGGGTCTCTGTGAATTGAAATCCACTTGATGGCAACTTAACAACAACAACAAAGACCGTATATTAGCGTCTTCTGGAAGGAGACTAGAGCAGTCTCAACAATCACAAGGCCATGTTCTAGTGGGAAGAGATAGTTTAAACCAATAAGCAAGGCCCAGGTTGTTGTTACTCAGTGCCTTGGAGTTGGTTCCGACCCATAGCAACCATGTGTAGGGTTTGGAGGAGCAGCTGGTGAGCTTGATTGTGGTTCAAACAACTTTGCAGTCTGGTGCATTAACCCCCAGTGCCTCCCCCCTCCCCGCCCCCCAGGGCTCCTAAGACCCAATTCAGTGAGAGTCCAGATAAATGTGTTGCTTGTGGATCCTTGAGGTCCCTGGAGGTTCTGCTCTGCCTGCCTCCGTATACTCCCTCTAGAGGGACGGAGGTTTCATTGTTGTTTTTCCCTCCAAAGTTTGTATTGTGAACTGAGTGATAGTTTACATGGGAGAACATGGGCTTCACACCATCTTTCATTGCAATGATTACAGTCTCTTCTGTGCATCATCATTCAATAGTATTTGCTTCTATTCCCTCTGGTTTTTTTTTTTTTTTTGCAGGGGTTGGGATGGGATGTACACAGAAACACTCAGGAATATATAATCATTTCAACAACCAAAGGGCACATTCTGAAAGCCTGCTCCCTGGCTGCCAGCACTCAACGTTTTTCTTCCCATGAATCTAGAGTCCTCAGCTGCTCCTTCTCTCCATGTCCTCATCTCAGCCTCCATCTCTGGTGTCACTGCTTCTCTGGATAGGGTCCCACACTCTCCTCATACTCTTCTACCTTGATGGTCCTAGGGTCCTCTGTTCCTGGACTGTAAGATTAATTACTCCCTGGTTTTTGTTGTAAAACTTTTTCCTTTACAGTTGTAACAATCTCAATTAGTCATAATAACAGTTACTATTGAATCATAAGAGTCTTATCCCCATCTCCTTTCACCAGACTTGTCTAGACCAGATGAAAACTATTCAGTGGGGACTCTACCTTCCCCCACACACTCACAATCTAAACTCCTTCTTGAAAGCTTGTAAGCCAGTTATTTCATGCCTTATTGCCCCCCCCACCCCCCCACCATTTTTGGTAGCCAACAGACCATCAGTTTTTAAGGACTGATTAATCTCTCCATGAATTCCTATTGCATGCACCTCTGGCCTGTCTTACATACTACAGTCTTGTGGTGGTCGTGGTGGTGGTGGTGGTCGTGGTCGTGGTCGTGGTGGTGGTGTGCCATGGTGTTGGTTCTGGCTCACAGAAACTCTATATAAGGTTTCTGAAGCTATGAATCTCTATAGGAGCAGAAAACCTCACCTTTCTCCCATGGAACTGCTGGTAGTTTCCATAAACAGTGTCCACCTTAACTTTCATGGTAGCCAGCCAGCAAGACAGCGCCACGCATCCTATTCAAGTCCTTATCTCAAACTATTAATAAAAGTCTTTACTGCCCAAATACGTTATAGGTATTCCAGTTCTGAGAAGGACCAAGGCATTTCTTACCTGATCACATTCCGTTTTAGTTTTCATTTTCTGTTCTAGAACCCTCTTGTAAGAGGCAAACAATGCACCTGTAAGTCGTGTTTATGCTACGAAGCTGCATACAAAATTCATTGTCTGAAATATTCATCTATACCGTATTAGAACACATGTGCGATACATGAAGATTCCATGGGAAAGACCAGAGGTAGGGTCAGGGAGTCTTGGATTTGCTTTCCATCCTTATATTTCTTTTTAGATTTCACAGTGTACTAGAGGTCAGAGAGTTGCCTAAGAATTACCAGAGTAGCCTGATGTGCCAAGTAACTGATCTGGAGGATAATCCCTGTCTTAAAAAAAAAAAAAAAAAGAGCCCATTGGAAAATTGAGAAAGGTAACATTACCAACAGAATTAGGAAGCATTACAGTATTCGTTAGGCAGTGAAGCAAGCTGTCAATTTCCAGCTCCTGCTGACACCATGTGTTATAGACTAGAACTGCTTGGTGCCGTTTCTCTGCCTGTAACCTGTATTGAAGCCGAGCCAGATCTTCCTTCTATGGTGGCGCTGGGTAGGTGCAAACCGCCAACTTCTAGGTCAGCAGCCTCCCAAGGCGCTAAAACAGTAGTACCACTGTTTAAATATTATGTTTGCCCTTTTTTTTTTTGCTTTAAACTCTTGCAGAAATAGAGATATTTTGTTTGCGTTCTGAGATTTCCCAAATGCCCTTTCACTGCGTTTGAACCCAGAGATTTGTTTTTACACTGTCTGAAGTGTTTACTCCAAGTTAGTGGACAATAAAAGTACTTACCATAAAGTTGAGGACAAAGAAGAGTCCTCTGAGCACATGTAAAATATCATGAGTTTAAGCTGCAACCCAAAGCTCAGTAAGCCAGAATATTTATTGTGTTGATCTTCCTTATCTGTGGTTGACATTCCGTGCTGGCTGAGTCACCGGGATCGGTAAATACTAAGAGAGTTTGAAAACCTAGTCATTCTGAGCTTGGAGTTTGGGACTTAACCTGGGGGATAATAAAACAGAGTTTTCATAAAGTGTGGTCCCTGGCTTCTAACGAAGACAATTCCAGGAGAGGATTTCTGAAACTGTTAGAAGTAATTATAATAGGAATAATTATATTAAGTATATGCTTCCCAAAGTGAATAGTATAGAAAATACTAATTTAGCTCTGGTAGCATAGTGGTTACGAATCGGGCTGTGAACCGCAAGGTCAGCAGTTCGAAACTACCAGCCGCTCCACGGGAGAAAGATGAGGCTTTCTGCTCCTGTAAAGATTTACAGCCTCGGAAACCCTGTACAGGGTTACTATTAGTCGGAACCAACTCCACGGCACATAACTAGAAGAACAAATTTGACTTTGCACTTTCACATACCTGAGGCATATGGGCACGTGTGTGTACATGTGTGTTTTACTACATAACACATGAGATGCCTTGAGAGAGGCAATGAACCATGAGGGAAATCTGTCCAACCTTGAGGCAGTAAAAAACAATTTCAGGGGAGAGAGTTAGTGAAAAATTAGTAATTGTTTAGATTTCTTTGGAAAGACTTTTTTTTTAAAGCTGCTGATTTGCTTATGACTCATGGTGACCCCGTGTGTCCGGTGAATGGTAGAGCTGCCCACACAGACTGGCTTCCTGCACCAGGTGCCACGCCTTTTCTATTCTTTCTCGCTTGTGTTTTTGTTTGTTTGTTTGTTTGAGGTACTTCTGGGTGTGTTTGAACAACCAATCTTTCATTTTGTAGTTGAGGACTAAAGTATACATGACTCCCTTGAAAGATTGATGAATAGAAAACAAATACTTGAGCTGAATTTGCCCCACCCCTATTTGGGTGAAAATAGAGAAGAAAATAGAGAAGACGGAATCATATATAATGGAATCATCAAAAGTCCCTTCTGTTGAAAGAGGCCTTACAGTGCAGTGGGCTAAGCACTGGCTGCTAATTGCCGAGGTGGTGGTTGAAAGTCACCGGTTGGTCTGCAGGGGAAACGTGAGACTTTCTGCTCCCATGCAGATCTGCAGTTCCATCAACTCTCAGGAGCACTTCTGCTGTGTCCCATAAGGCGGCTGTGGGTCACAGTCGATATGCTGGCATTGGTTTTTCTGTTACTGTTGCAGATGTGCATGCTGGGAAAACAGGAGGACTCATGATGTTCTTGTTGTGAAGTGCCCTCAAGTTGGTTCCGACTCAGAGCAACCCTTTATGGGGTTTCTGAGGAGTGGCTGGTGGGTTTGACCAGCTGACCTTGGTGTTTGCAGCCCAATGTGAAAGCCACTAAGCCATCAGACCTAAAAGCTTGTGAGTGGCCACTTAAGGTGCAGCTATTGATCTCTCTCATTTAGATCAAAGGAGAGTGAAGAAATTCGAAGATAAATGGAACCAATTAGTCTAATGGACCAGTGGACCATTTGAAACTCAGCCTCCATGAACCTGGAACCAGGAAGGAGTAGATGGTGCCAGTCTGCCACTGTGCTTTGTCTGTAAAGGGATCATGTTAGAAGGATAGACAGATAGGGATCAAAACTTGAAATCCTAAAAATACAACAACAGGTTTATTGGCCAGCTAGAGACAAAGTAGAACCTTCAGAACTTTAGCCCACAGCCCCCTTCAGGTCTGGAAATGAACTCACCCCTGTGTCCCAGTAACACCAGGGGGGAGAATAAACAACCATTTGGGATGAAAAGGGCCGTATGTGCTCAAGAACAAAGTTTAGAAGGAAAACTGATTTATTTGGTAAATCTTCACCTAATTCACCAAAAAGAAAAGTTACCGTAATAAATTTAAATTGTGCCTTTAATCTGCAAACATCTATTATTTTCTTTGCTAAACTTTGTAATAGAAACTGGGCATATCATGCTGGGTAAAATGAGTAAGATTAGACCTGGTGTCCCTCAAGAAACTGGGAGAAACCAAATATGAACCAGTGGTTGGCACCTGATTCATGGACTCTTAGGGAAGAGATGATCTATTATTTGGGGCTCTCCGCATCACTGTTTTTCTACTATCTGCTTTAGGTTGCATTATACCATCAGTGTCCTGATGTAGCACTTTAGGATAAGCACTGGACTACTGCTGACCACAAGCTTGACGATTCAAACACACTAGCCATTCCTTGGAAATCCTACACAGTGTTGCTGTAAGTCAGGACCCCCTCGATGGTACCATCAGATACTTATGAGGAATTCTGTTGAAATGTTTCACTCAAAGGATTTCCCCGTGTTGACAGAGTTACTAGCCTTAAAATTGGAAGTTTGGTCTTTTCATTCCAGTTCCAGAAAGTGATGCATGTGTCATGTTTGTTTTGCGGTGGAACAGTTCCTGTCCCCATCACCATTAAGCACAATACTATAGGCTGTGTTCCTTCCTAGGATTTCCTCATCGGATGACCTAAAGATCAGGAAAACAGAGCCATGGCCCTGTCCTCTCTCTATTGCTGGAACCTGGTGCTGTTTCTCTTGGTCTGAGCCTCTGCTTTCTTCCTCGAGCCAGGAAAAGGATTTAAATACTGACTTTCCTGACATTGAACTTCTAACACTGACTTTCCTGACATTGAGCTCTGGTAGCGCAGTGGTTAGGAATCGGGCTGCAAACCACAAGGTCAGCAGTTTGAAACTACCAGCTGTTTCACAGGAAAAAGATGATGCTTTCTGCTCCTGTAAAGATTTACAGCCTCGGAAACCCTTTGCAGGGTCGCTAATGACCAACTCCACGGCACATAGCAACAACAACTATGATGGGAAGAAACATTGTTTCGGGATTGCCGTATAATAAAATTGTACAGTGTTCTTAGGATTGTTTTTCAACTCAGAAGGTTGTGTCTGATCTTGAGAAAGTGTGTGTCACGGAAACGTCACTCTCCATCTCCCCAGACTTCTGGAAAGCCACTGATGTCCTTAGGAGATGTTGGCAGTTGTGGGAACGATGTCATAGTTACATTGTATCTCTTCTTACTCACATTGGTATGGATCTCAGACTGAGACCTGCTCCCCTCTTCCTCCACTGCCCATGTCCTCCCAGCCTTGCACAAGGACTGCCCCCGTTTTGACTGACAGTTTGGCTGTGTGTGCCACACAGGAGAACCACCCACTCCCCACCCCCCACCCCAAGATGACCAAGCTGAGCCCGGGTCTGTACACTCTTATCTCAGAAGTCAGTAAATTGGCTATGGACAGAAAGCTGTCCTGCATTCCAAAACGAAAACAGTGTGTCTGCAAGTTTTGCGGCAGACACTTTACTGAATCCTACCTACAACGTGCTCATCCATGAACGGATCCTCACAGACAGGAGGTCTGCTATGTGTGATAGCTACCACAACACCTCCAGATCACTTGGGGTGTGGCGCTGTAGGATTAGCACTGGGCTGCTAGCCATAGGGTTGGTGGTTCAAAACCCAGTGGCTGCTCCAGGGTCGTTACGAATCAGAATTGACTCCAACGAACTGAGGAGCGCTTTGGTGCTAACAGTACCTTTCTTGAAATAATACTTCTTTTAGTCCTGATGGGACAAGGACTGTGTATGTGTCTCTCTTGCCAGAACTCTACTTGGAGGCTTGAGGGTGCAGGGAGAGGAAGTGAATGTTGATGGTTAAATAGAAACATGTTTTGTTTGTTTTTTTCCTGAAGAACATGATTTCTTAAATAGGTCTTATGATTTTTATACTTGGTCTCTTGCTTCAGACAGAGGATAACCTTGAAGGTGCCTTGAAATATGACTGACGTGAAAATTTGCCTTCATCTTTGTGTTTAAAGCTAGTTTAGTGGGCGCTTGGAGCAGGAAGGAGAGAAGTAGCAAAAAGGAAAGGGAAGACAGAGCACTTTAACATGGCCACTGTAGGGAAGTGAAAGAATCACCGAAACCAAAGTGTCTTTATGAGGAACTGTGGTAGCGGAGAGTCAGGCTGCTTAACAGCTGTTCTGTGAAAGAAAGATGAGGCTCCCAGTCTTCTAAAGCTAAGCAGTACTGAGTCTGGACATTTTCATGATCACCTCTCCCATCATCCCTTACTTGTGCTGTTCATTCATTTGTGTTGTTGTTGTTGTGGTGGTTACATGCCATCAACTCGATTCCGACCCATAGCGACCCTCTATAGGGTTTCCAAGGAGCAGCTGGTGAGCTTTAACCACCGACCTTGCAGTTTAAACGACTTTGCAGCCTGACACATTAATCCACAGTACCACACTGTAATGATTTACAGTCTTGGAAACCCTAGGCAGGGTAGTTATGAGTTGGATCCAACTCCATGGCACATGACCAACTAATCAAGTGTCTTTATGGACTAATGGTGTGGCACTGTAGGATCAGCACTGGACTGTAAACCTCAAGGTTGGCAGTTCAAACCTACTAGCTGATCCTTGGAAATCCTATACAGGGTTGCTGAGAGTTGGAACCGACTCGACAGTATTTAACAACAGCAAAGTGTCTTGACAGGAATAATCTGCAAGTGGGCAAGCTCCAAAGGCATGAAATGACAACAGCTGTGAAAAGATCCAAGTTGTTCAGCCTTCTAGCATTTGTTTCTATAATTTCTTGTAGTTTATCACCCTGGCATAGATTGGGAAAGACAGAATAGAGGAAGATGATATTTAAAAAACAAAACAAAACCTCTAGCTAACTCTTAATGCCTCTGAAAAGCGTGTTGTCATATAACCAACTGATTTGGTCTAATGCTGGGGGGTTGGCAGGGTTGGGGGGGGGATGTTAGTACGTAAATAATTGCACAGATCTAGAATTTGTCAAAACGACAGCTCTCTTTGATATAAACAACTATACAAGGAATCCCAACAGCTGTTTAAGTAGGGCTGCTCTTGGGTCACCTGTCATGTGATCGACTCTAAATATGGGAATCCATTTGTACAAAGTAGAGGACCCTTTAGGGAGTTTTTTCTCTCCAATTAAAGTAGACTTTAAACTGAATTGTCACCAGTTTTGAATTTGTAGTACCTAGATTGAAATTCTTTTCTGTTTTCAAAGTTTGTGGAAAATTCCATTATCTTTTCATTCCATTTTTCTGTGAATTTTTTGACACCTTCTCATACAGAATAATATCATACTTATTACATATTTTGCATACCAGTGCAATTTCCCCTTAAGTATTTCTATCAGAACACATTTTAAAGCTGTCCAAATTAAATAAAGGCGATTATAAAATGTATTCCATAAAGGCAAATGGTCAGTTGTTATTCTTTATAAGTAAAACATGAATTTTTAATAAACCCCAATAGTAATTAAAACATTTGACAAATGCATGTTACTGATTTTAAGTGTCAGCAATTCATACTTTTAAAGGGGATATAATCCGCACCCCAAAAAATACCATAATGAAAAACATTCACGTAAGTTCTAATGACCACAGAGAGTGAGTGAGCTAGCTCAGCATTGACAGGGAGAGAAAACTTGCAGGCCAAGTCTTCTCTGTGGTCACGCTGTTGGTGGCCACCCTGTGGTCATATTGTTTTTTGCTCCAGGACTGCCCAGCCTATTATAATTAAATTAGAATCTTTCCACTTCATAGTATTTGGACAAGTGAATCTTTTCGTACCTACAAGAGTTTCAGATTGTTGTTGTTAAGTGCTGTTGAGTCCGTTCCAGTTCATTGTGACTCCTGATCTTGTGGTTCAGACTGCCCTTGTGGCCAGTGCTTTATCCCGCAGCGCCATACCAAGAAAGTCATATTTGATGGAGCTTCTAGTTAGAAGTCTTTGCTGTAGGGTATTTGCCCTGTCACTCCGAAGTGGAATGAGACATACTCATCCGTATGGCCTCCTGGGAAGTAAGTGTCTTCCCACTCAGTTTCTTAGCAGAGAGATCACTGGAAATGTTGTTTCCTACAGAACTTCATACACTCTTCAGGAAACTCTTTCTCATTCCTCATTCATCAGCTTTATGCAAAATACTACAAACTGTTTGGGCCTCACTTCATCTGTAAGTAAGGCATCCGGATTCAGTCTCTTTAGCTACAGAAAGCTGTCGTTACAACTTCTATGTGGACGTCCCCTCTTTCCCTTTGGATAGCTGTCAAGCTGTCAAATCTAACATCACTTCAGACTGATGATTTAGAGAGGTGACATCATGGTCTTTGAAGGGGACCTTGACGATCTAACATCGTGGACTACTTACTTGCATGGTCCCAGCTGCCCATCATACCAGACTTCTCTTTATCTGTTAAAATCCGTTGTTGTGTATGCTCATGGGTTATTTCTGCCTGGACTGTATCCAAAAGTATTCTTTGAAAACCCTCTCAGATGTGCTCTCTCCTTTGCTGTCAGAGAGAATTGTTCCCCGTTTTCTTCTCCCCTACTGAAGCGTGGGTCCAGTGAAATTGTGACACGGTTTGTGTCTCCTGCTCAGTGTTGCCCTGGGAGCTCGATCTCCTGCCAGAGACTCTCCCTTAGCCATGGTTTTATACCCAGGACCTGTCACATAGCCTCAGTGCTAGCAAACATTTATAATTGATGTATGTGATTGTAACACAAGAAGAACTATAAGGCTGAAAGCTGTTTAATTGATGTTTTCCTATAGGTACTACTTCAGTGAACTTTGTTGTTGTTAACTACTGTCGCTTGGGTCCCAACTCATAGCGACCCTATATAGAGTTTCCGAGGAATGGCCCATGGGTTTGAACCACAAACCTTGTAGTTAGTTGTCATTGTTGTTAAGTGCTGCTGAGTCCGTTTTGACTCATAGCGACCCTGTATAAGGTTTCCAAGGAGTGGCTGGTAGGTTTGAACCGCCAACCTTATAGTTCAACGTAACCTTTTTGTCCAGTGCTTATCTTACAGCTCCATACTAGTAGGCTAGTGCTTATCAATTCTGTCCTTCAGAGCATTGATGACCTTAAGTAGTTCCGGTTCTTTTAAAATCCTATTAGCATAGCAGATATGTCCAAAGTTTTCAGTATTGTTACTTGAGGTAAAAAAAATTACTTGGTATGAGAGAAGTTGCGACTAAAAATTGGGTGAAAAAGAACAGGCCCTTCACTGGTCATGAGTTCATACGAGTCTTTTAGATGGATCCAGGGAGAGTGGCTCTGCTTTCTGTCTACATAGAATTTGGATAGTTGCCTTTGTAGTAGAACAAGACTGGCCAAAAGCTCCTTCAGGTTTTTCAGCGTGGTGGCCTAGAGCCTTAGAATTCAGACCCGGAAAAACTTGGCTTGGGTGAAACAAGAGTTTTAACAAAAAGCCCAGGTAACTAATACTGTGCTTTTTATTAGAGTCCTGGTGTGGCGCTGTGGGTTAATGCGCTGGATTGCAAAGTCGGTTTGAACTGCAAAGTCGGCAGTTCAAGCTCACCAGCCGCTCCTCAGAAACCCTGTACAGGCTCGCTATGGGTTGGAACCGATTCGATGACCCTTAACAACAACAACAACAACAACAACAACAACAACAACAGTGCATATTATTACTCCGACTTGCTCATGAGGGCAGCCTGAGAGGATGTAAGTCATGCCCTTCCTGATGCATTTAGTGTCACTAATGTCTCCTGAGTCATTTTACACACACACACACACACACACACACACACACACACACACATTACTTTTGGAGAAATTATCAAAGTGCTTCCATGAAACTCGTGTCCAGTGAGTGACTGTGGCGTGCTGAGTACATTAATTTTGTTGTTTTGTTTTTGCAAGATTTGAATTAAAAACAAAACATTCAAATTCATTCCAGAAGGAAATATTTGCATATATATTTGCATATATATATTTGCCAATATATATATTGTCAGTCTGTTGATAATCATGAGCAAATACAAGTTGTTGTCAAGCACTGTGGAGTCGGGTCCAACTCAGAGGGACCCTGTTGAGGGTTTGTGAGAAGCAGTTGGTGGGTTTGAATCATTGATCTTGTAGTTAGCAGTGCAGGGCTTAACCTACAGCGCCACACCAGGACTCTTATAAAACAAACCCAAAATCAATACATTATTCTGAGAACACTCCAGAATGGTTGATACTATAGAATTTGCCTGTTGCTGGAGATTGATCTCGTGTTTGGTAAGGTGGGGAGGGTCAGAGAAAAAGAGGAAGACCCCCAGCAAGATGGATTGGCCAGGTGGCAGCATCAGTGGGCTCAAGCGTGGCAACAGTAGTGAGGTTGGCCCAGGATCGGGCAGTGTTTCGTTCTGCTGTGCATAAGGTCACAATAAGTCAGCATCAACTCGATGACATCTAACAGCAACAACAACAAATAGTTTATAATTAAAACAACAACAATAAAACACAACAACATTCTGGGTTGGCTTATACGTTCATCCATTTATTCATGGTTTCTGATAGGTACCATTTATTGATAGCTCGTTTTTCCCATTTATTGATAATGCCATTTATTTGTAGTGGGCAGAGGGGATGTCCCTTCTCTCTCTGTCTGTGTGTATCGAGTCCCTGGGTTATATCAGTCTATGAATAAGAGAACCACTAAATCGAGCGTGCCCACTCCTGTTTGATATCCTCTGAAGATGAGGTGCCTGAAGGATTCTCTTCAGATAGGGGTGATTATTTATTCATTCATTCACGCAGAAACCTTTCGTCGCATGCTAAGGTGAAGAACTGATAAGTCATCCAGTGACATTCAGACCGCGTGTGCAGTAGGCACTTGTGTAGCTGTGGTAAGGGGTGGGTGCGTTGGGTAGGTCTGCGTGTTAGCACGGTTCTAATAGTCAGAGAACAGACCGTACTCCTGAGGTGTTACATGGAGGCCTGATGCATATGAAAGCATTTAGAAGGTTCTTAAAGACTTTACTGGGGAGTGCAATGGCTCCATAGGATAAGCACTGGACTGTGAACCAAAAGGTCAGAAGTTCAAGTCCACCAGCCTCTCTTAAGGAGAAAAACGAGGTTTTGTACTCTTGCAAAGATTTCAAGCCTTGGAAACCCAACTCTTGGACACTTAACAACAACAACAAAGGCTAAGGAGCTCTGGTAACGTTAGTTAGACCGCTAACTTGCAAGGTCAGAGGTTTGAATCCACCAGTGATTCCTGTAAAGATTTACTGCCTCAGACACCCTGTGTAGGGTCGCTGTTAGTCGGTACCAACTCCACGGCTCTGAATAGGCAGGGAGGAAGGAAGAGCTGAGTCACCGAGGGCAGTGTCACCAAGGCAGCCAGGTGTAAACTCTAGTCTGAGCATAGTAAGTGGACACGTGTGCTGTCATAAGAGGGGTTTCCCAGTAGAGGTGGGAGCAAAGGTCTGCCAGAGTCTCCTCCTGGAGCCAAATCCTCTTCTCCTTCCCATTCTCACCAGTCCTTCAGCCAGTCTTCTGGGTCAGGATTGTTCTGAAACACTTTACGTTCAATCCAAATTAGGCACTTGGGCTTTGGCCAGGAAAAAATATCTATAAATAATGTCTTTTTTTTTGCTTTTACTTTTGATGAAGAGATGTTATTTCCCCCGAAACTATTTTATCTATGTTCTTAGTCCTGCATTGTGAACTAGGCTGGTGGTGTTTTTCTCCAAACGCTGCATGGTCCGGCGTCGCCACCCCTGTTGTCATCCGCTGTGGATCACACCAGTGTCATCAAAGGGTTTTCATCACCGATTGTCAGAAGCTGATCTCACCTGGCCTTTTCCCACAAAAAAATAGTTTGTCATTCAGATGTTCACTTTGTTGTTGTTATGTGCCATCAAGTCGGTTCCGACTCATAGCGACCCTGAGTAGGGTGTCCAATGAGTAGCTGTTGAGCTTGAACTGCCAGCCGCGTGGTTCAGACTGACCTTACAGTCCAAGCCATTAACCCTCAGCTCCCCACCAGGACTCCCATATGCTCAGTTGTACTTTAAATTTGTCCTCTGGGGTCACTGCCAGGTTACCAGCTCTGCGTTATCAGAGAATTTATTCAGTGCCCTAGAGCAAGTTCTGACTCATGGCAACTCTTCCCGGGTTTCTAAAGAGAAGCAGGTGGGTTTGAGCCTCCGATCCTGTGATTAGCAATCTGGTGCATACCCTAGAGCACCATAGCAGGACTCCATCGGAGAACTGTCCTTGATAAGTGCTGTCGAGTTGGCTCCAACTCATAGCCACTGTGTAGGGTTTCCGAGGAGCAGCTGGTGGGTTTGAACTCCATACTTTGTGGTCCAGTGCATTATCCTAGAGCTGCACACCAGGACATCAGAAAACCACGAAATTCATCCCTCTCTGCTGTCTTGTCCCGTAATATAAGACATTTCCAGAAGAGAGCACGGTGACGTGATGGAAACCAAAAACGTTTTGGCTCTCCATTTCTGAATAGGGTTAGAATTTACATCGATTGCTCTGATTTCTCCTACATGCACCCTTTTCAGGCTAACTCAATGCCACTTTTTTTTTTTTAATGAGGTAGAAACACAAAGATGATAAAATAAAAATAATAGCAACTAATACTTACGCCATAGGCTCCTACACAAAGTATGTTTCATACATTAACTCATTTATTTCTCATTTTCTTTTACAATTTGCCTGTATTCATATTAACCCTATTTTATAGGTGAGGAACTGAAAGGTTCCTAGTAACTTTCCCAAGGCAGCCTAACCCCACAGTTCATCTTCTCAGCCACTGGATTGGGTAAATGGGATCTTGAAGCCAGCCATCCCTTGGCTCCCTGGGATGCTGACTTTATTAGGCCTCTCTGTTTGCATATATTTAAACAAAGGGCCTTTTTCAACTGCTAACTATAGGTCAGCAGTTCAAACCTACCAGCCACTCCTCTGAAACCCTATACAAGTGTTACTATGAGTCACAGCTGACTCAAGGCACCAGCTCCTAGCAACAACAATAACAAATACAAACTTAGGATAACAAACCTTCTAAACAAACATTTTCCTTTGAATCTGAGATAGAGTTATGTTGTGTACCACCTTTTAAAAATTCAGAACATTTAACTCAAAAGGGGGCTTGCAAATTTTGTGGGGAAATTCTTTTTTTTTTTTTTTCCTTTTAATTCTATTTTCCATGAATTTTCTAAAGCTACACTTTATTTGTTCCAGTTGAATAAAGTTTTCAAAGCATAGACTCCAAGTGAGTAAGAAAGTGAGTACTCTGAGTGAGTAGGAAACGAGGTGAATTCCTTTGGAGCAGAGTGAATGCCAAAGGTGGGTCTAGCTCTAGTCTTGAAAGGTCCATTTCCTGTAGAGCTTTCACTCTTTCCCACTGCTTTGTCTTTTACATAGTGGATAAAAGGAGCTAGTTGTGCAGTTTTTGGAAGGCATGACTGTACAGTGGTGTGTGTTTGCCCGGAGGGATGTGGGAATTCTTCCCTGGGAAGCTGAATCATTTGTTGCTGTCTCTGACTGACTGAAAACTAAGAATAAACCTAGGAATTTCCTAAAGCAGTATACTCTCATGGTGTTGTTGTTGTTGTTGTTGTTATATGCCGTGGAGTCGATTCCGACTCATAGCGACCCTGTACAGGGTTTCCGAGGCTGGAAATCTACATGGGAGTAGAAAGCCTTCTCTTTCTCCCGCAGAACAGCTGGTAGTTTCGAACTGCTGGCCTTGCGGCTCACAGCCCGATTCGTCACCACTACGCTACCAGAGCTCTTGTAGTATATAGGATTCAAAATCCCCCTCAGGTTAGGGTCGTTTTGAACAGGAGTTTTCATGTCTCGCCAGGACTTCTAACCCTTGGATTCAAACTCCTTTAGACTACTCATTTTTTATGTGTGTGACACCGACCAAAAAATTCTCAACTTTTAATAAGTAACTAAATTTGGTCAGCTGTTGCTGGGAAAGTCTTAGGCTCGTGACTGTGGTGAATTTAGGCATAATTAGTTAGTCATCCAGTCTTTGAATGTCCAGTGCCATGTTCGGCACTCTAGGAGTGAAATTAAAAAAATAAAAAAATGTTTAAAGCCTGTTGCCTTTAAGTTCCCATCCACTTAGAGACAGACCCCCATGCAGCAGTAAGGCGCAATACAGGGAGACAGACCCCAGGACAATGAGTGTGTCAGAGCTGACTCCCATAGGCATTCAGAGGGGAGAAGAGTCTGTCCTAAGGAGGCTGGAGTAGGCAGAAACAGCCCTTAAGGTGGTGGTGAGCCCAGGCAGAGATTCCAGACACTGATTGTTTCCAGGACAGAGGATCCGGAGACCCATGCTCTGATTATGCACTCATGAGACGCCACTTGTATACTAACTTTGTAGACTAGTAGAAAATGAAGTTGGTTAATAATGCAGAAGCAGTATGAGTTTCCGACAAAGCAGATTAACTTTTGACGAGCTACGTAGACCCTTTTGTACCATCTTCTTGAATTTGAGCTTAAAAACATCACTTTCCTACTTAAACGTCTTCACTGGCTCCTACTTGCCTCTGAATAGAGTCTAAACTTTTTGGCATGATGTCATATGTTTTTATAACCTTGGCTATTGTTCTTTTCCAGCTTGGCGCTGTGGGTTAATGCGCCAGACTGCAAAGCCATTTGAACTGCAAGGTCAGCGGTTCAAGCTCACCAGTCACTCCTCGGAAACCCTATATAGGGTCGCTGTGGGTCAGAACTGACGTGATGGCACTTAACACCATCTTTGATTGGATGCATGTAATCGGACCGCCTGCTATTCCTTGGTAACACCTGACACTTCTCAAATCTCCGCCTTGACTCTTACTCTTCATCTTCTCTGCTTGCCTTTCCTCACTGCTCCCCTTTTTCTTTTTTCTCTCCCTGTATGTTAAACCCCCACTTTTGTGAAACTTTACTTTCAGATCAATCTGCCAGAAATCCTCATCCCTTTGGCTGGAAGTCCACATTTCATCTGTACTACCCCACCCTGTTGGTGCCATTTCTTCTACTTTATGTTCTCAAGCACCTAGAAATGATGACGTGTTTTTATCTCTTAAAACGTTACACCTATTTGCTTGTATTTTTTAGAGCAACGTGCCTACAGCTGACATTGAAATATCTGTTAGATGGATAAATAAATTTGGCTAATATGGCCCGTGACGTGCTGGTGATGACAAAAATCCCATTAGAGCATTCTGGTTGTTAAATGTCAGCGTTGTTTCCCTTGACCTCATTGCCTTTGTTTTATAGAATGAGGTTTGTTCTTATGGAAATAGATGATCATATGGAAAAGGAGTTTCTACTTTGTTGGCTCTTCTCTTCTTTTTCCATATCCTTACCCAAACACTCTATGTCCATGCTGCTTCCCTCCTGCAACTGTCACGAAACCTTTGTGCATATTCCCAGTAGTGACGTGTGCACTCAAGTGTTCTCTTTTGGCCTCAGTGACAGGATGTCTTTGAAATAATTGAAAATATTTAAAAGGGCAGGCTCACCTATAATATAGAACTTGTTTTATGAGAGCGGAAGGTTTTTCCTCTGTTACTGCTTTAGAACTTCGCAGAAAGTTGTTACAGTCTCAGGTATTTATCATATCGGACTCCTGATGTGGCATTGTTGAATAAACACTGGACTTTTGACGGCAAGGTTGGCAGTTCAAACCCACCGGCTGCCCTTTGGAAGCCCTCCACAGGATCAGTATGAGTCTGAATACACTCGATGGCACTTAACAACACTCACCAAGTATTTAGCACAGGTTAGCGGTCCGATAGCAGTGTTTTCTCTCATAGGATGCGATGTCTTACAAGAAAAATAGAAAATGTTGAGAATACAAACAGAACAAAATTTTCTCTGTGAAATAGAAGGTTTAGGTCCGGCGTTATCACTCCGGTACTATACTAGGATTGTCTCTCCAAGATTCAGCAGGTCATTCACACAGCAAAATCTAGTCCTTATTTGCATGACCTTTTTCTCAGTATTTGACACTGTTTGCCACTCTTTTCTCTGAAATACTTCCTTTATGTTTTGTTTTGTTTCCTTGATGCCATATCTGTGTGTTGCTCTGCATCCCTGTGGTGCTCAGTCCCGTGCACTCACCTGAACTTCAGAAATTTTTCAGCAGTTTCCTTCCCACAGCCTCACTGGGACTTCGCCGAGATACCTCAGACTCACTGTGTCTGACCGAACTCATCAACTAGTCTGCCCTCAGCACTGACTCCTACGCCCAGAGCAGAAACTTACAAGTTAAACACGATGCTTCTTTTCCTCATGCTCCCATCCCCAGTGCCCAGTAATTGTTAATATTAAATACCTTTTGACTTTTTCTAAAAAATTCATTGTGGTAAAATATATATAGCAGTTTTCCCATCTGGGCCATTTCTTAAGCAGACAGTTCAGTGACATGCGCCGCCCTCCCCGCTGTGTCTTCGCGACAGTTTTAACTTAGTCTCGGCTGACAATCGGTGCCCTTTAGGCAATTACTCGTGGTCTCTTCACCCCAGAACCCTTCTGGTTATATCATAAAAGTGGGATCGTATACTACATGTCCTTTGAGGGTCTCATTGATTTCACCCAGCTAATGCTTGCAGCGCTCATCCACGCTACAGCATTGTCAGAACTTCCCTTCTCTTCAGGGCCGAATAATACTCCGTTGAATGCATGCACAGTTTATCACAGGTTTGTTGTTGGATCTCTGCTTCACTCACTTCAGTAGCAACTTTTTAGCTCATCTCCCACTACTTCTAGTCTCGCTGCCTCCTGCCTACTGGGTGTACTCCTTGATGAATAAGGAACCTTAGAAGTACAGAAACGAGTGTAGAAAGACCCACGATAGGTGCTGTAGTTGGGTTTCACAAGGCTTCCCAGAGGATCTTCTGGGCCAGTTCAGTTCAAAGCAAAGAGGTCAGCTCAGAAGGTTATCGTGACTCTTGGGGGGTACTTCAAAAGGATAGTCTTGAGAGATTTTCCCAAAGGACACAGGACAATCATGGGGGCTTCGTTAGGAGAAAGTTTTCAGAAGATTGAAAGCTGCGTTAGTGAAAACAGGTCCCAGAAAGTTGTGGTGGGGATTTCTTCCCACCACAGTAATAACCTGTTCTTTGAGGTGGCTGAGAATTTCATTGGGAAACTTCACCCCATCCAGCCTACAAGCTCTGATCTAGCGCATTGTTGTAATTAAGTGCCGCCAAGCCGGTTCCGACTCATAGCATCCCTGTATAGGGTTTCCAAGGATCAGCTGGTGGGTTTGAACTGCTGACCTTGTGTATAGCAGTCCAGTGCTTATCCGATAGCATCCCACCAGGATATCTGATCTTGCATACCCAGGCCCCAATTCAAAGAGCATTTCCAAGGAAACGATTTGAGTCCCTGTTAGGAAGGACTTGGTTAAGTGGAGGTTCAGAGCAAATAAGGATGAAATCCGCCCCCTCCCCAGTGAGCTGAACGGACACTATGACAGCACCAGTGGGCTCAGTCGTAACAACAGTTGTCAGGATGGTGCAGGACCAGGCAGTGTTTGTTTTGGTTGTGTACAGGGTCGCTGTGAGTTGGAAACAGCTCAGTGGCACCTAACAACAATAGGATACCCAATTGTCGTGGTGTCTATTGAAGAGCAGGGCCTGGCGTGATGCTGTGGGTTAATGTGCTGGACTGCAAAGTCGGTTTGAACCACAAGGTTGGCAGTTCAAGCTCACCAGTCGCTCTTTGGAAACCCTATACAGGGTCGCTATGGATCGGAACTAGCTCAACAGCACTTAATAACAGCAACATTGACGAGCACAGAATTGAGGGTGGGTGGCAGGGTTAGGGAACTACCAATACAACCTTAAGAAGTGCATAGAAACCATCACTTCACATTTTAAGATTTTAGCTTAATGAAGGTCTGTTCGATCTTGCAGCCGTCCTTTTTGACTGAACCACATTCTTACTGGTCACTGGAATTCCGTTAATAGAAGAGAACCACCATATCCACTAGGTGGTGCCCTTGCTTTCCAGGGTTTTTTGTCCCATCTGGAACCGGTAGAGCCAGAGAGAGATGACACATAAGTATGCTTCAGTGACTTGTGTAAAGTATTATGGCTCACAATTAAATCCAGCAAGAGAAAATTTAATTAATGAGCAGAGTGCTCTGCTTAAGCTGAAATACCTAAAATATTTCAACACTTTATTTTCTGGAATCTTTAAGGATGTTTGTTAGAAGTCTGGTGTTGGAGAGACCCAAAGTGCTGGCTGCCTGTCTTGTGGACAGAGGGTGGGGTGGAGTAGATGGGGAGAGGGGAGATATAATTATATTGCCAATAAGTATTGTTGTAAGTGGTTGTAGATGATAAAGATTTTACTGCAAGCTCTTGGAGTTAAAGGAAAGGGGGAATATACTCAAAACCTCTTTTAAATTCTCAACTCTCAGCCCTGGTTTGGATATAAAGTGATTGGTTGCTGTGTTTCAAAATCCTAACAGAATAACTGTTTAGTGGTTCCAGATGTTTTTGATAAAAACTTGGAATTGTAACATCGGCAAAAGCACAGGACTGCAAATTCTGTCTGCTATTGGGAAGTTCTGAGGAGAAAGCCAAACAGACTCTTTTTTTTCCCCACCCAGAACATTTGTTCTCTCAAAAGGAGCAGAGTATGTCAGGACAATTTCAAATCCTTTAAAAAATATGTTTATGTGTGCAGGAAAAAATAGGAAATCTAGATTTCCAGCCTGTATTGTAAAATGAAAAGATTATATATCTGAAACAATAATCTGGGTTTTTAGAAAATTATAGAGGTTTGAAACAAATTTTATAAACTTTATGACACAGGCTCTAAAAACTATTTACTTTGAAAAGACTCTTCTATCTTTTTCTTTTTCAAAAGGTTTTGTTTGCATCCACTGCAAGGCAGATAATACATCTGTTTAAAAGATACAGATTTCTCTACATTTATTCAGTTCGTAGTTTCATGGGGCTGGGATTGGAAAGGTTCTAATTGACTCAGTAACAGTGAGTTTGGGTGATTAAAAAGAAGATTTTTATGGTGATTAAAACATCTCTGATCCCTAGAGAGTTGCCTGGGAACCTATGAAGTAGGAGACATTTGATTCTAATTAAACCAGAAAGGAGAGGCAGTGAGGGATAAACCATACTGAGGGATAGAGGGGAAGCAACTTCTTGTTCACACAGGGAGAAAGGAGAATTTAAATGATATCTTGGTGAAAGTTGATACACAAGAGATGATAAACTGTTTTTTCTTATATACAGTCAAGCCTAAGGGGGTCCTTCAATCTGTGCCCTTGACCACATTGTTTCAAAGTATTTGCAGAAAGTCTCTGGTCAGTGTAACTCCCACACTTCTGGTAGGCCTGAGTGAATATTTTAGTTACAGCTTTTAATCTCTTTCTGACCATCTCATTTCTCCTGTTTTCTGGCATCATTGCTAATAAAGAACCACCTCTGTTGAAATGTACACGTACCTAACACTGAGGGGCGGGGCTTATGGAGAGCGAGAAGAGTGTCCATCTTTGAGCCACTGCCATGGTGTTGATTCTGACCTTACAGCAGCCCTATACAATGCAAAACTGCTTCCTACGGTTTTCTGAGACTGGTCTGAGCAAGTGGTGATTCATCAAACCTTCTCAACCCCTTTTGTACCATCAGCAAAACTTTTTTCACCAACTTTTGTTTGCAACAGTATTAGCAATTGAGGTATTAAATCTCTTCTCTTCTTGTGATTTGAACCCCCGCATTAACACTCTGCACTTCTGATCTCCTGTCCACTTGAGGCAAATGTCAGTAGCATCCTGCTCTGAAAGGAGAAACATTTTTGTCCTCTACTCTCTTAGTTTCCTCAGTTCCTTCTCCCTCCCACACCATGTATCATCCAAGTGAGAGAATGTCTGAAGTGAGATACTGAATTCTGGAATGGGTCTGCCCCTGAGACTGTTAGACAGGGACCGGACGGACTGGGATAGTACGAAAACAGGCAAACGCAGTAATGGAGTTGGGCGTACATGGCAATGAGTGAATTTGCTGAGTGGTGTACAAGTCCCGGCCAGTCTCCTCTTCTTAGCCACAAAAAGTATTGCTTTTCTTTAAAGACCCGTCACCCTTCCCCTCAAAACAAAACAAAACAAAACAAAAACCCAAAACCAGTTTCACTGTTGGTGATTTTTAAAATCTTGTCCAACACTGCTATAGCCACTCGTGGATCCTTGAGCCCTGAACTACTTGGCTAACATTTTTCTCATATTAAATCATTGCTTTGCATTTGGCAGGCCGATGCTGTGATATGCATTGGTAGTTTCGATTTTCTGTCCTCATGGAACAGAAAAGTCTGTTGTACTTGGTGGTGTTTTGGATGACATCCCCGTTTCTTCATTACCATACTACCCTGACATCAAAGCGCTGGAGTCCCATCTTGCGCCGTGTGACAGAGGCTTTTTCTTAGGGGATGGGAGAAGAAGGAGGGGGAGGAAGCCAGTTGGAAAAGGAAGCCTTGTTTTTCTCATCTTCATCTGTGGATGAATCATGTTCCCACCACTGCAATTAGGTTTTCAAACCTCCAAGGCTGCTGGTGCCAAGCTGAAAGGGCAAGTAGTGACGTTCTTAAGGGAGAGGGAAGAAAGGGGGAGGAGGCTGGGTCGGGAAGGGCTCCCACAGGCAGGAAGGAGGAGGGAGGGGACAGCGCAGGCCTGGTGCTGAGTTCTTTCCTTCCACTCTGCTCTCATTAGATATTTCCATCTTAAATCAAAACCAAGCTCAGCTCCCTGGTGTGCAAGAGACAGGCTCTAAAAACGATTTACTTCAAAAAGAATCTCCTGCTTTCCTTTTTTTTTTCAAAAAAGATTTTCATGCGCCTGTAAAGAAAAAAATTGGTTTTCCTGATCTTCATTTCTTGTATTTATTTTTGAGCAAAACCAGAATTTAATGAGAATTCTTTTGTGTCAATACTTTGAAATAGAGTTGTTGTCATCCCCCCCCCCCCTTTTTTTTTTTTGGTCTTTTTCTCTGTCTCTTTCTGACACCGTGCACATTGGATTTTTACTGCCTCCTTTGGGTTTTTCCCACCTGTGTTGACCATTATGCCTAACCAGTTAATTTTTAATTTTTCTGGAGTTATCGCCAGTGATGGAAACAGCGTGCACCGCTTTCAGTCAAGATTTGCACGGAGTATAGCATCCAGAGGCATTTATTGCTTATATTATGAATTGTAGCTTCAACATCATAGTGCTCTGAAGTTGCCAGAAAGTTCTCAATTCAAGGAGCTGGATTCTACTTGGTTTCTTTTTAATTCTTAACTGACCCTTTGAGGATACTATGTCCAGAGGAGTCTAGAAGACAGAGAACCTCCTCCGCCTCATCTAGGAATTTGGAACTTGGGACTCCATTGGAGCACACTGGTCCCCCAACGTATTAGTGGGTTTATCTCCTCCTGCATTTTGTTTCCTCTCTTCGGCATTTGGACAAAATGTATGAACGGCACAAGAGGCGCTATAGCCTGTGTGACATCTCCAAGGTGGACAGGACTGTGGATGTGGTGTTGCTGAAGGTAAGGGGGCCACACCTCATAAATGCCAAGTCTTTCCTGGTGGTTTGAGCTCCTTGAATCCAGTTCGGCATCCCTGGGTGTATCCCAGGGAGAAAGACTGAGAAGTATGTGTGAATACTGTATGTGTGGGGTTGCTTTTAAGACTCTCTCAAGTTGGGGCATCTGAACAGGAACCATGGGTGTTTGGGAATCAGCTTTGAACCCAAATATATGTTTGTGATTTTTATCCTTTTTTGAAAAAACACACGTGGATCCTTATGATCAGGAGAATATCATAGAGGGGGAAATTCAGTTTCAGAGTTACTTGTTCCTCCTTACTGTGTCTTCTGCCCCTCTGTCTTTGCCCAGCTCCCCTTCTTCCCAACCCCCATCTGTCTCTGTGTCTCTCTCTCTGCCCTGGTTCTCAGTCTGGTTTTTGTCTGAGTCTTCTCTCTGCTGTTCACCTGCTGTCTCTCATTCGTAATTCTCTAGTGAAAAGATAGACAACATGTATTTCTTTTGGAAGGGTCTCCAATCAGTGTAGTTAGTCAAGTGCCAGAGCTGCCCTTTTGGCTTGGTCTGACTGCGTTTTCAGGTCTAGCTTCTGCCTCTGTTGATGGCTATATTTGTTTGTTTTCGCAGTGTTTATGCGGTTGGGTGTCTAAGCAGGATGGGGGCGGAGACTCTGGGTGACTAATTGCTCACGGAAGGGATCCTTGAATCTAAAATTAGTAAGGACGCCTCTAGGCGGTAAATGGAAGTCTGGTACTGTTGGACAACTCAACGAGCACTTTTTGGAAGTGGAGCAATTCTCTGGCAAATACAGAGGAAATCGGAAGCCAACTTATTGTTTCAGAGAGGCCCAAAAGAACTTTAATTTGTAAAAGGGGTACAGTGTTGAGGTGTGGGATGGGAAGAGAGCAGGGCAAAATGGCAGTATGTTGGCTGTGGCCAAGATAATATTGAAACTATTTCATCAATTTATTGATTCAGTTTATTGCTTGAGAGTCCCTAGTTTTGTTTTCTTCTTCTTTATTAGTTAAATGAGGGCTTAGAACCAACCAGTGAAATGTTGGCAGCTGTTGGCTGAGGGAATAGGCAGAAGAGTTGTGATTTGTGGTTGAGCGGTCTTTCCCCCTCTATAATTTCCATCAGGTAGTTGTCTGACTTACCAGACCCAGGCTGGGAGCAGCTGATAACTTGACATCTTGAACTTGTTCCAAGTTCCTACTAATTTTAGTTCCTCTTCAATATGATTTCCTCCTTGAAAACTGATGTTTTATGTGTCCATGTTTTATATATTTAGGAGGGCCTAGTTTTCGGGACCTTTAGTTACTGCTTAAGGGTGACACCCCACATTGTGAAGCATTCCATATTATTCGGGAATCCTGGTAGTGCAGTAGTTAAATGTTTGGCTGCTCACAGAAAGGTTAGCAGTCTGAAGCCACCAGATGCTCTTCGGGAGAAGAGGGTAGCCGCGGGCTCCGTAAAGCCTTTAGCCTTGGAACAGTTTGTTCTGTCTGTCCCGGAGGATCACTGTGAGGTGGAGTCAGCACCATAGCAGCGGGGGTACTAGCTAGACTCCTTATGGTTTCCTTGTGTGGGGAAAAAAGAAGAAAAATTAAAAATGAGAAAATCTTAGTCTGGGTATCACTAGATACCTAGGAATTTTATACATTGAGAGTAACACAAAGGTCTAATAGGTGTCCGTGACAGCTTTCCAAGAGTAGCGTGGATCTTTTAGATGCCGTTTTACCAAAGCACATCCATGTATGTTATTTCATGAGACTTAACTTTGTCAACTACTAGCTTTTCTTTTGGCTTCTTGTCATATGAAGAATTTAAGAGTTCTCTTGCACAGGGTGAGAAGTATGAAGAACCAGAGTCCAAGATCATGATTATCCCCAAGGCCACAGTTTACAAAGAACCGATGTCGATTTTGACATGCGTCTGTGCTTATATCCTTGGAATTGTACCATACTGCTTACATACAATCAAAGATTTTCAGGAAAGAACACTTCACTTCCAGAAAATATATTTATTACAAATAAATAAGCAAACACTAGGAACCTCGAAAGCACTCTTAATTCTGTCTGAAATGAGATGGGGATGTTTGGCGTTAATACCTTTATTTTAGAGATACCAAGGGAGATGGTGTCATTGAGAGCTATACATTGAAAAGAATAAAATTAGTACCCATTCGGTGCCAGGCATGTTGCCAAACCTAGTCTTTATCTTCACCTTGCCAGCAGACAGTTACTAAATAGTGAGACAAGTTAAATACAAAGTGTTACAGGTGGTCTGACATAGACAGGGCCCTGTAAGGGAATAGGGAAAGGACCTATAAACACTGGACTGCTGGTCACAAGATTGATGGTTCAAACTCACCAGCCGCTCTCTGGGAACCCTATACACAGTCACTATGAGTCAGAACTGACTCAAAGGCACTTCCCAGCCATAACAGACATTTTAGGTAGAGCATCTTGGGAAGCTCTTTGTGAGCTATTACAAGGGAAGGTATTCTAGAAGGCATGAGCTTCAGAAGTTCTGAGGTGCTGTAGTAGGAACGAGTTGACAGGGTTGTTAGTCAGGACCGGAGCATTGTGAGCAGACTGGAATGAGGGAGGGTCTAAGAAGAGAGCTGTGGGAGGGGGGACTGAAAAGCCAAGTCCTTCCAGCCATGGTGAGGAATTGGATTTGTTCCGACGTGTTCCTTTTCAACGTATGCTTTAGAAAGAGCTGTCTCAGAGTGTGGAAGTCTGTGTGTCTGTCATTACTACGGTGGGCTTCCAGGCATGTGGAAAATGATTTTGTGGTCCCAAGTGGGGAAACAGTGGCAGAACAGGAGATAACTGGCATTTAAATTTTACATTCTAGTATTTGCCTCATTTTACAGGTGGACAAATAGATTTGGATATTCCGTAACTTTCCTAAGGTCTCACCGCTCATAAGTAATGGGATACAAGCCCTGATCTGATTCCCAAGTCCACAGTTTTTTTCTTGTAGGCTCCTCTTGAAGTTGAACAATTCCTTTTATTACATGAGCATGCATATCTGCTTTTCTTTATCTGGGTGTACGTATTTTTCCATCACAGACTCTTTCTCTTATTACCTGAGTTTGTTTATTTTTACGGAAGTATATATTTTTTTGAATCATAGACTCTTCATGTTGGAGGAAATCTTAGAAGTTATGTCTTTTTTTTTTTTTTTTTTTTGGTAGTTCACACATGCATATTTCCTTCACTGTAACCAGAACATGGAGTCTCAATGTGGCATTATATGATAAGCACTGAACTACTAACTGCAAGGCCAGTGATTTAGAAACATGTGAATTGAGTGGAGGTTTATAGAACAGACCATCAGCTTTACTTTCAACAAATCATACACTGTGCTTCATCTCCATGATTACAACCCGCTCCATGTACCATCAGCTAGCAGCGTTTACCTCTCTTCACTTAATTCTGGCACTGTGTCTCCCTCTATGTCCCTCTTGGGTATTGCCTGTCTCGCCACCCATGTTAACATATGTCTGCCCTCTCTAGCCTGTGAATAATTTTCTCTCCCCATTATCCCCATACTATCATAAATTGTTTCTTTAATCAAGAAAACCTTCACTTAACTTTTTACAGCATTGTTCTCATGCAATATTTTTCCTTTTGTGATTTACTGATTTCACTGACCCTAATGCCCCAGGTTCATCATTGTTGTGAAATGTTTTGCAGATTCATGGTTATTCATCAACACTGCTTATAATTCCATTGTGTGTGTGTACCAGAGTTAGTTTAACCAGTCTTCTGTTGATGAATATCAATTTTTGATGTGCCTTTTAGGCAGCATATTGAAGGATCTTATGTTCTTATCCATTCTGCTATTCTCTATCTCTTGGGAGCTCTGGTAGCGTAGTGGTTACGAATCGGGCTGCGAACCTTAAGGTCAGCAGTTCGAAACTACCAGCCGCTCCGCGGGAGAAAGATGAGGCTTTC
>NW_006408619.1:3533737-3535169 GCF_000296735.1 Chrysochloris asiatica
TCACATCTGGCCTGCCAGAGCAGCCCTCTCTTGCTGTCCCTGCTCAGTGTCTCCTCCCAACATGCATGCAGTCCACTTGCCCAACATTTCCTCTGCAGTTCAGGGATCCAGGATTTTCATCTGCGCCCATCTCTCTTACCTTTGCTGTAGTGGGCCCTTGTAGTGCATCTTCCTGGTCTGCCATCTTGCTGGAAGTCCTCCTCATAGGGAGTTTTTTTTTCCCAAATAGCACAAAATTCAGTGATTATACAATTTATTGTATGAGCCAATCTGTTATTTAGCTACAGGATGACCTCATGAGGTTGTTTTGGTTCGAGGTTTAAAGAATAACTCAGGACAGTAAACTCAGAGAGTCCTGTAGTTTCATCCGGTCAACTAAGGCTAAACTTTTTAAGAACTAGAATTTTGTTCCACATGTTGCTCCTGCTCTTTCAAGATCCAACTATTGTGTCACTGACCAGAGCAGTCAGTCACGGTAGCCGGGTACCATCTAGTTCTTCGGATCTCAGAGTAGATAAGGTCATGTTGTTGTTGTGATGTGCGGTGGAGTTGGTTCCAACTCATAGGAACCCTGTGCAGGGTTTCCGAGGCTGTAAATCTTTACGGGAGCAGAAAGCCTCCTCTTTCTCCCGCGAAACTGTTGGTAGTTTCATACTGCTGACCTTGAGGTTCACAGCCTGATTCGTAACCACCACGCTACCAGAGCTCCTTTGATGAGGTCATGTTAGGTGGACTGTTAATCCTGTGGATTCCAGAGGATTCTCAGAGGAGCCTTTGGACGACCTTCTTTAACTGTTATTCCAAATGTGCAGAAATGAATAATCACATCTCTGATGACTGCTCTCAAGCACTTGAGACTCCAGACACTACCCATAAAGCTAGGCTGTAGGACATAATTTTCATACTATATTATGCCAATTGACTGAGTTATTCTGCAAGACTATGGTCTTAAGCCTTCAGAGCCCATAAACCAGTCTCACATGTGTTTTGTCTAAGTCTAAGAAGTTTCCATGTTTGTGCCTCCTATGTGCTTTATTTTGTATAAAAGGGGGTTTCACAAATTTCATGGAAAAATGTAATTAAAAGATAATGAATTCCTTCTTTCCACAAACTTTCTGAAGCCCCCTTGTATATGCCCACACATACACACATCTGTGCGTACATCCTTGCATACACATGTAGTCACACTCTGATTTTTCAGGTGTTGTTGCAGTTATATATGTCATAGTATTTACAGCTCGAGAAGATAAAACCAAATACTATAATAAAATATGCAAAGATTTAGAATTAGGAAACCAAAAGGGAAGAACACGGTCAGCATTTCTCAAGCTGGGGGAACTGCAGAAAAAATTCAAGCCTCGACTTTCGCTATTGAAAGATTCACTGGGCAAATTATTGAATGATGTAGAGGGCATCAAGAAAAGATGGAAGG
>NW_006408619.1:3536246-3537503 GCF_000296735.1 Chrysochloris asiatica
GGGTCGGAACCGACTCGATGGCACTTCACAACAACAACAACAACATTCAATACAGTGAAATTATCAATAAGTATGAATTTATTGCTGTCATTTTGCTGAGTGTGTGTGTGTGTGTGTGAGAGAGAGATACTGGTTTCTTTGTTCCATATAATGTTCTGTGCCGAGTCATTTTGTTTGTAGGTTGTTGTTGTTTTTTTTATTTTTATTTCTGCTGTGTTAATGTTTACTAAATATTTCTGATTGCCCTCTTCTTAAAATTTTGATGTGAGAGTATATTCATTTCAAGCAGTCTGTTTTATCTTGAAATCAGCTTGGTACTCTTGACATTGGGAAGTTCTGTGTTTACGCTACTCCCTCAGTTTACTTTGTAGTTGACTTTATTATGAACTGATATCTCTGGTTCCCTATTTTCAGTCTGGGGGTTTGTTTTACTTTAAATACTTCTGTGTCTGGATTGAGTTCTGGGCGGTGGTGTCATGTGTATTAATTGACGGTTGTTGTCCGCTTCTGTTGGTTCACAGTCCAAAGAACACCCTTTAGTACTTTTTTCTAGTTATTACAAAATGTAAAGGCAATTACAAGTTCCTTTATTTTCTATTTATCTGGAAATGTCCCAATCTGATTGTCATATTTAAAGGACAGGTTTCCTGGGCATATGATTCTTGGTTGGCAGGTTTTTCTTTTAGAGTTTTGTCTGTGTCATCTCATGGCCTTCTTGCCTCAGGGGTCTCTGCTGAGAAATCAGAGCTTAGTCTGACTGGTTCTCCTGGGGAGGTAACTTTTACTTTTTCCTGAGCTGCTCTCAGGATTCTTTCCTTGTGTTTGGTTTTAGAAAGTGTGATTATTATATGCCGTGGTGATTTTCTTTGGGGATTTATACTATTTGGCTTTCATTCAGTTTATTGTATGCGTATCTTCTTGTCTTCCTTGATGCTAGGGAAGAGTTCTTCCACCAACTCTTCTGCAGTTTTCTCTGTGCTTTTTTATTGTCTCTTCTGGTTCTGGAATTCTAGTCATGAGTAGGTTGTTCCTCTTCATGGTGTCCCACATAACACATCTGCAAACGCCCAGAGATCAGAGTCTGTGTGGGAGCTGGGCACACCTCCTATTACCAAGGAACTGTGAGGAAAAGAAGGAATCACACCTTTCCTGTCGCCTGTGTGAATCTCTCTGTGCCAGGCCACCTCCTGTCAACAAAGCTGCTCACAAAATTTCAAGATGGAGGAGAACAAACAAGATGGCGGATCGGGTGGACGT
>NW_006408619.1:3543413-3585891 GCF_000296735.1 Chrysochloris asiatica
TGTCCATGGGGTCGCTGTGAGTTGGTTCCGACTCAATGGCACCTGACAACAACAGTATTTACTAAAAACTTACACTTTTCTTGTGTACTTCTAGTAACACTTCTAGCAGCAACTTTTGCCTAGTTCACCTATATTTGGTGTTATATTTCCCACCACTAGAAATAACAAGTGTCTACTAGTCCTGGTGTGGCGCTGTGGGTTAATGCGCTGGACTGCAAAGTCGGTTTGAACCACAAGGTTGGCAGTTCAAACCCACCAGCATCTCCTCAGAAACCCTGTACAGATAGGATTGTTAAAAATTGAAACTGACTGGATGGCACTTAATAACAACAACTACCTAAAGAGGGATCCACCCCGTACACACCTACTCCCGGTAAACACCAGTGATCGTTGGTCCCAACATGTCTACCTACTCTTGTCTTTTTATGTTAGTGAGGCCATACAGTGCTTGCCTAGTTTTGCTTGACTCTTTGTCTCAGCTTCGTGTCCTCCAGGTTCACCTGCATTATATTTTCAGAGCTCATCATTATTTTTTATGGCTGTACAGTGTCCCAGTGTTTAACCATTCATCCGTTGATAGGCACTTAAGTAGTTTCTTTTTGCTGTTGTGAATAGTGCTATAATGAATATTGGTGTATATTGTTGTGAAGTGCTGTTGTGTTGATTCCGACCCTTAGCAACTTTGTGTAGGGTTTCTGAGGAGCAGCTGGTGAGCTTGAACCACTGACCTTGCAGTTCAAGTGGCTTTGTAGTCTGGCGCATTAACCCACAGCACCACACCAGGACTTCAGTGAACACCGGTGTATATGTGCTAGAAAGTCTCTTGATTGGTTCTTTACCAATTAAATAATTTCTGTTATAACACTTTGTACAGGTACATGGCTGCATGGTCTCGTATGAACTCATTTTGTCAGACATTTTTTAGAAGATTTGACCACAATTCTTTTTGTTGTTGTTGTTGTTCATCATTTAGTAGCGATTTCCATACTTCCTCCGTTTCACAGTGTGCTGTCCTTTACCCAGGTTTAAAACACAACAAAGCAGTTAGATCAAGCGCTGCATGTGCTGTAGAAATTCACAAGTCATTGTGCACATTTTCTCCAATTTTCAAGTTGTCAAACTGTATATATATATACATATATGTATACACACACACACTAAGGACTTTGTCATTTTTATCTGTTGATAAATGTGTCTAAGTAGTCATAATACACACACACAAAGTACTCTGTCATTTTTATGTGTTGATAAACGTGTCTAAGTAGTCATGAGTATAACTCCTAGCAAGTGCTCAGTAAGTGTGTGTCGAGTAAATGAATGAATGTTTTAAGATTTCTACTTATGGATTCATTAGCATCATTTTATATAACTTGTATGAACTATGGTAATAGTTATAGATTCACATGGTTGTAAACCTGTTTCCCTGACACTCCGTACTTGCACCCAGTAATCCACTGCACACTCGCTTTAGAGGCCTCACCCATGGTTTCTTTGGATTATTTTGTGTTCTTATCTGCTCCCATGGACAGCACTGTATAGTCAGTGCCATATTACCTCTCCTGCATCAAAACCTTCTCTTAAGACTCACTGAAGGCCACAAACACCTGTTCTCATTCTCGGATGAGCTTTCTGCTCCCCGTCATTGGCACTAACACTCCCCAATATTTCTCTTTCTGAGCCTTTTTCAAACTGGTTAGCCCATGGTGTTGTCAAGCGCTGTCGAGTCAATTCCAACTCATAGCGACCCTGTATAGGACTCGTGAGGAGTGGTTGGTGGGTTTGAACCACTGATTCTGTGGTTGACAGTCCAGGGCTTATCCTGTAGCACCACACAAGGATGCCTTAGTTAATAATATGTTTGGATGCCCATCATGCATCTCTCTTCCTCTGCATATGGCATTCCATTGGTTACCCTTCCAGTGTGTGCACGTGACTTCTCCGTCTTATGATAGATAATGGGTTAGTAACTGTGACTCAGATGCTAAAAATGGCATGTGGGAGAATTTCATTGTTTGCAGGAGCCTTCTGGTGCCCTTTTTCCCAGCATCTTTCAAAAAGTTAGCATTGACCTCCCAAGTTGGTGACTGATCAAGTAACTTGGATCAGTCAGTAGCCAAACATTGACTGTTGATGAGTATTCTCAAGATTACTTGTAGCATCAGACACTTCCTGTAAAACTGGCATACCAAGAAGAAGGGGGTGTTCCGAATTCCCATGAATTGCTCCCCTAAACAGATTGACTTTAGCTCAGGAATCTTTTCTGTTTTACTCATTTTATAACATTGGGTACCTAGGAAACTGAGAGCTGTCTAATAATAGTAACGTATTTCTTCAGATTATTGATGGTTTGTCTAGAACATATTTTGTATCTAGTAGTACTTCAGAACATTAGTTGAACGATTAAAAGTTTTGAAACAGTATTTTGTGCCCAATGAATGAAGATCTGTACAGAGGCCATCTCCCTGCCAATAGCTGAAGTTCAGGAAAAGTTTGTCTCAAACTCCCTCGTGTCTGTTTCCAGAGAAATACCTCTTCCTGACAGGTTTGCTTGCTCTAAGAGACATTGCAGTACATGAAAGACAGAAGAGGGCTAAGCGTTGAAGACAACCACATGTATCTACTCATTACAATCTGACTCTCTGGCAAGACTTTGACTCAAGTGTTGGCTTTCATCACCGGATATGGTGGGTTTTGGCTTCCTTTTGTTCAGCCTTGTAACTCTAGCTGGATCTCTCCAGACAGTTGCAGAGGAAGTAAATATGAGCGATTACTGGGAAGGCTGGGTGTAACCAAGAACTTCGGATATAAACAGCAGAAGCACTGCTAGAAACAAAAGACACTTCTCACTCCACTGAAAACGTGTGTGGCTCTCTTTCCAGCCTAATAGGAACACCTTGCTTTGTGGGACAAGTGTTTCCAGGCTACATGACATAAATGTAAAGGGAGTTCCATGGGTCTGCCTTTTCTTCCAAGCTGACTTTGCTTAACGTGTACACTGTATGCACCGTACCTCTCTAGTACTCTAGGTGTCTGGGACCTGTGGAGTCTACCTAAAGAGAGAAACCAAAGACCCATATAGAGAAAACTACAAAATATGACTTCAAGAAACCAAAGGAGACCTGTGGTAATGAAAGAACAAGCTACATTCACTGATAGGGAGACATAACATTGTATTATTCAATTAAATATTTTCAACTGATTATTAAAAAAGAATAAATATTATTTAAAAAGAACAAAATCTCAAAATCAACTTCACAGCCACAGTAATCATAGCAGCCGGGTCCTAGAACAACAAAAGACACATAGATCAGTAGAATGGAACTGAGACTTAGCAGTAAATCCATTCACAAATGGCCAGCTGATTTTTGACAAAGAGCCAAAACACATTCAATGTGAAAGAGATAGTCTCTTCGACATAGGGTGCTGGCAAAACCGGAGATCCATTTTTTGAAGAATGAAACAAGACCTATATCCCATACTATTTATGAAAACGCACTCAATATGGATTAATGAAAAACTTACAAATGAAAGATTATCAATGAAAAAATAGGGACAAACTTTGGGGCTCTGATACATGACATGAATACACTACCAGACATAACTGAAAACATACAAAGAGCAGAAGACAAAATAGATGAGTAGGACCTCCTAGAAATTAGACACGTACATAAATAAAAAGATTTCATCAAAGGAAGAAGACACAAACCCACAGGGTAGAGTTGGTTTTGTTCTTGCAATGACATATCACAAAAGGGAGTAATCTCTAAAATGTATAGAAAACGTCAACACTCAACAAGAAAAAGCCAATCTAACAAATGGTCAGAGTACACAAACAGACACTTCACCATGGAAGAAATTAAGATGCCAACAAACATATGAATACGTGCTCGTGTTCTTTAGCCGTTAGAAGGATGCGAATCAGAACAACAATGAAATATCATCTCAGCCCAGTGCTAGAGAGGGTGTGGAGAGACTGGGACCCTCTTACACTACTGGTGGAACTGTAAAATGGTTCAACCACTGTGGAAAATGGAATGGCACTTCCTCCAAAAGTTGGAGATAGAAAATACATATGGCAGAGCAGTTCTTCTACATGGTATATATCCTCAGGAAATAAGAGCCAAGACACCAGTAGATCTCTGCACACTCATGTTCATCCCTGTACTGCTAACAATAGCAAGAAAATGAAGACAGCCTAAATTCTCATCTATGGAAGAATAGATAAACTTTGGTACATACACGCAATAAAATACCATGCAACACTGAAGAGTAATGATGTATCTGCGAAATGCCTCATGAAGCTAGAGGACATTATGCTGAGTGAAATTAGTCAGTCACGAAACAATGTATGAGACCACTTTTATAAAATGTCAAGAAAAGGTTTTTATGGTTACCAGAAGTGGGAGGGAAGAGAAAGTGTCCTGAATCATCTTGAACTGGGACACATTCAGTCAGTTGCCAATCCTGTCCTTTGCTAATAGCTCAGATTCCATATGAATGAAAATCTGAACAGAGGGTTTCGTAATCATCATCTTGATTTTTCTGCTGAAATTCAGATTATTAGCAGTGGGGGTACTGGTGTGTGTCTTCCTAGCACATCAGAATCTTTCACCAAGCACAGTCTCAGAACTGAACGAGAGTTCAGAGTATAAGATGCTAGCTTCTCATCTGTTCGTGTGAAAACTTGCTCTCAAGATCACATTTTGAAAAGAGACAAACTTAACAAGCATTCCTCTGATCAGAAATATCTGGTAGCTTCTGGTTCCCTCTAGAATAAATCTCAGATGCATTACCACATCTGTACTCAGGCCTCGGCATTGTATCTGGGCTATAAGAATCACTCTGAAAGTGTTTCAGTGGAACCTTATGTTGTGGCCTTTGCATTGTCTTAGTTGTGTGAGATTAAGACAGATTTATCTACCACACAGAATGATTCTGAAGGAGGAGGAAGTGTTTTGTAATCCACTTTATATCTCTTACGCAGCTTACTGATAGCAAGCCCAGTGTTCTTCACACATGAGTCTGACATGCTTAGCATGGCTGTCACTATGTATAGGAAGTGGTTGAAATGCTGATGCGTGCTCAGTGCGTGTGTGTGCAGTGTGTCCTCGGGTTAGTGGCGCTGATCATGAATGGGAGCGTCTGGCCCAGCTCACCACCTCTGCCTCCGGCACTGTGGGCAGCCTAACTGCTTTCCTCGAAACAGGCTTGCGTCTCTCTAACTACTGCACATTCATTTTTGTGCTGTTCATGTTTGTAAGAAGCCAGCAAGTAGGAGCTTACCTTTTATACTAGATCTCTGATCTGCCCCTTCTGAACCCTGGAGGACATCTCCCCAGTTCGGATGCTGCCCGGACCTCTGTTGTTGTTGTTATGTGCCGTGGAGTGTGTTCTGACTCATAGCGACCCTGCACAGGGTTTCTGAGGCTGTAAATTGTTATGGGAACAGAAAGCTTCATCTTTCTCCTGTGGAACAGCTGGTAGTTTCGAACTGCTGACCTTGCGGTTTGCAGCCCCATTCGTAACCACTACACTACCAGAGCTCTAGATGAGACCATTTTCAGTCTCTGCCTGCCTGATGTCCTGAGTGCCCCAGGCTCCTTTTCTCTCCCCATCTCATTTCATCTACACACATCTAGACTGACTTTCCTATCAGCACTGATCTGCCCATCCCTTGCTAGTAGGATTAGGGGTTCCACCCTTCCCCTACAACAAAGCTCTTATGCATTGTTTCCATATTGCCCAGGATCATTGTTTCCTCAGTTTATGCTTCTGTGCACCATGGGGATCTTTACATACCTGAAAACCCCCAATCTAGAGGATTCGAATTTGGTTCTGTAGAATACGTATTGAACCATAAGATTGGTTTGAACAGCAGGGTCAGCTGTTCAAATCCACCAGCTGTTGCTCAGAAACCATATACAGGGTTGCTATGAGTCAGAACCATCTCAATGGCTCTAAACAATGACAATAAGCTGAAGTGTAAGGAAAACTTCACAGCCAGTAGCTGACATATGCGTTTTTCTGTGGAGTCCATGACTTTGAAGGAGCCTAGAAGCTGTGAACTCCAAGTCTGGAGTCTTACCTGCTTTGCTCAGGCTTTTTCCCACGTGACTAGAACTCTGTCTCACTGTCTGTACCTCGTGAGCCACCCTGCCCCTCTTAATGCCTACCACATGCACCACCACCTTTGTGAAGCTTTTCCCAACTTCCTGAACCGGAATTTCATCTTCTTTCTAATAAACTGGGGGCTTTCTTACCTGTTTTGTGACTCTTAGTTATCTGTGTGCCCATTTTATCTCACAAGCAAATCAGTGATTCCAGACTCTGGGACACAGTTTGTGGGGTCATTTCACTGAGTCTGACAATCCTATAACCACATGTATGGCTATCACCCTGGGTGTGGAGGCAAATGTCACTCACTCACGTCATTTTAGTTCAATTAAAAAGGGGCCTTTGTGCTTTTAAACTGTGGGACCCACCACGCAGACTGTAGTCTGGATCCCATGTAATCTTTCTGTCTAATGCTGTATGTGTACACTGTTTGTTGCCTGGGGTGGATGTTCCATAAAAGACTTCTTGGTGAGAAAGTATGGTTTTGCCCAGAACCTTAATGTTTTGAATACAGGTTTTAATTGCAAATATTTGCAAATCAAGCCTGATTCTGAAGAGAGTGCTGATGGAAACTGGGCGTTAGCTCCTGGTTTGCTTAACTTTCCTTTCTTACAGTCTGCTTAGACGCAGTGAGCCTTTTCAGCATACTATTGATCACTAACTATTGATGTTGGAAAACACCCAACCCCATGGCCACCGAGTGGATCTCAGCTCACAGTAACTCAACGGAACAGCCCCATCAGTTTCCAAGGCTGCAAATAGTCATCATGGGCGTGGGCAGCCACATCTCACATATCCCCTCCCACCCCCCCACCCCCGGAAACTGCTGACTTGCAGCTGCCAAGTTTTAGGTTAACAGCCAAGAGCCTAAGCCTGCCCCAGCAGGGGCGCCTCTTGAAGACAGGGGCTTTTAGAAATTCACAAAGCTTAAAAAAAACAACAGAAAAAAAAAAAGCCCTTCCCCCCTCCATTACAGTGTAATTTTGAGCTTCTAACCATTGATAATCCCCACTGGTCTATATTTTAGAAATCTGATCCAGTATTTCCTAACTATTTGTCTAAAATAAACAATGCCTCTGTTTCCCAAAACTCTTCCCCAGAAATGTTACCTGCATCTTGCAAGATGCATTCAGTTTACTAATCACTATTGAAAATAGAGACGCCGGCGGATTAAGGACCGAACTCTGAACTGGAACCCAGAGAACCCGGCTTCTCGGTTTGATTTATTTGGCTTTTCAATTGCTATCAAGTCACTTCCGGCTCATGACAGCCCCCACGTTTGTTCGAGTAGAACTTGATTCCAGGTTTTCAGTGACTGATTCTGTGAAAGGAGACTGCAGGACCTTGCTTTTGAGATGCCTCTGGATAAGACTCCAGCCTCCACCTCTTTGGTTACCCAACTGATATATGGCTCTTTATATGACCCCAGGGACTCTGCTAATAAATAGGATATGATTGTTGAAGAGTGGCTTCACCCGATTTGGTCTCTGTTTTCTATAAGTCTAGTAAACTGAGGCAAAGTAATGATTCTAAAGGCTCTTCCAACCTTTTTTTGTGGTTGTTTTTTTTTGTTTTTTTTTTTAAATAAAATCACTGAACACAATGCATTAAACGTTTACATAATAAGCATGTCCCATGAGCATGGCCACATTTACTACTCGTTAGAGTCCCATGGAATGAAAGATGTGTTTCTGTTCTCCAGAAGTTTCCAGTCTCTCAAGCAGATGAAGGTCCCAGTACAGTACGGTCTCTCCACAGCACCAAATTTTCAGTAAATCTAATTCTTCATCTCTAAAATGGCAACGTGCCTCCCTACAGAACCCTACAAAGCTTAAATCTGTGTCACAGTGCTAAATAAGCACACAGTCTGGTCACAAAAGGCCACAGAATGTATGATTCCATGTATGTGAAATGGCCAGAAAACGCAAATTCCTGCAGACACAAAGGGCCGAGGCCTGGGCTTGGTGTCAGGTACGGGGCTTCTGTCTGAGGTGATGAAAATGTAACATCAGAGTAAAAAAGAGTGTGAGGGAAAAAAACAATCAAAGAAGTAAGGAAATAATTAGCCCAGAGCACTAATGAACTGTGTGAACCCCAGCCTCCACAACCCTGAGACCAGATGAGGGGGCGCTGGAATCATGAGTTAAACCCTAGCTAGAGTAGCAGAAAAATGTGAAACAAAACTAAAACTAATAAAAAGACCAGACTTGGTCGTCTGATAGAGAAGACTGGTGGAACTTCCGAGATTATGGCCCTTAGACACCCTTCAAGCCAGGAACTGGTTTCACTTCCGGGTCTCAACTGTAAGTTACACACAGACAGTTCTCTGAGGTGAACAGACTCCGTAGAGCAATCAGCCATGCTAGATCAAAAAGGTGTGGTGGTGTGTTGTTGTTGTTGTTAAGTGCCTTTGAGTTGATTCCGACCCATACTGACCCTGTATAGGGTTTCCAAGGAGCAGCTGGTGAGCTTGAACCACTGACCTTGCAGTTCATATGACTTTGCAGTCTGATGCATTAGCCCACAGCACCACACCTAAGCTCTTTTTTTTTTTTTTTTAGTTTCTTAAGGTGGTAGCTTAGAATGTTGATTTTAAACCTTATTACATAGGTATTAAGTGCTATAAATTTTACTCCAAACAACACAAAACGTGTCCAACACAAATTTATGTGAGTATTTTTTGCTTTCATTTTTATTCAGTTCAAATTATTTTTTAGTTTTTCTTAAGATTTCTTTAATGCATAGGCTCTTTCAGTTTTGTTTTGTGTGTGTGTGTGTGTGTGTTTTTTTTTTAATTAACTGCTTGGGGATTTTCCAAGTACATTTTTAATTTTGATTTCTAATTTAATATTGCTTGGTTAGAGAAGGTGCTTTGTATAATTTTAATCGTATTAAGTTTGAGAGTTGCTTTATGCTACAAAATGTGGTCTTTTTTGGTACATATTCTGTGTGTACTTGAAAAGAATGTGTGCTCTGTGGTTGGGTATTGTGTTCTGTTGGGTGTCACTTAAGTGGTAATATTATCATTATCACCCCAAGTAGTTAATTTAAAAAAAAAAAAAAATCGAAAGAATTTAAGAAAAACTAAAATGTCACCTAACTTGACTTGAGTGACACCCAACAGAACACAATGCCCAACCACAGAAAGCACATTATTTTCAAGGTTGGTTTTTTTTGTGTGTGTTTTTTTTTATATCCTTGTTCTATCGGTTCTCAAGAAAGGAATCTTGAAATCTCCAGTAGTAATTTTTTCAATTCTAATATTTTAAAGTTAATGAAAGTAGAGGGTTATAATGTTTAGTTTATCTGGAAGTTGTCGGGTAGATTTCAAAAAAAAAGAAGTTATTTTAAGGGATAGATGTATTCTTTAATCTGTTATGGATTCACACACTTGGGCTCAAGTCCTAGTTCAACTATGTGTCCTCTCAGCAACCATTTGGAGCCTGGTCTCATAAAAAGGATCATGTAATCTGCATGATGCTATCTGTATGACGCTTTTACTGAATTTAAGTGAGATGTATGCAGACGTATTAACGTGACTGTAGCTATTCTAATATTGCTTTTATATTGTTATTTTAAAAAAAAAAAAAAAACCTTGGTGGAAAGTTAATGTTTTCGTATTTGTTCAATTTTTATTCTACTCTTACCGTGACTTTGTATACCCTTTTTCTGTTGCTTTTAAATAACCTAACGTTTATCAGCATTCTTTTCAGAGCCTTAATAGAGCACAGGTTGCCTTGATTTCTTGTAAACACATTTTGTTCTACACATCGTTGTTGTCACTTGACAATGGAAGTATTAAAGCTAAAACAAAAGTCTTGGTACAGTGGGTATACTTGCAAACCCAAAATGAAATCCGACCCATCACTGTTGGGTCAGTTACCACTCATAGCAAAGCTGTGGGACAGAGTAGAGAACGGCTTTTCCGACTATAAATCATTTAAGGAAGCCAGCTGCCTCATCTTTCTACCCTAGCGTGGCTGAAAGCTTGCAGTTAGCAGCTGAGAGCTGAATCACCGAGAACAACCAGAGTTGCGTTATTGTTGTGTGTCATTGAATTGGTTCCAACTCATAGTGACCCTGTATAGGATTTCCAAGGAATAACTGGTGAGCTTGAACCACTGACCTTGTGGTTCAAACTGACCTTGCAGTCCAGCGCATTAGCCCACTTATATACAGATAAATCAGATAGCATTGCTGTAAAATCATAGGACCCTTTATTAAACAAAAATACCAAAATGAGATGCTGTTGTTTTTCTATATATCCTCCCACTAGGTCTGTGCACTTCTAAAGGTGGTGTTTCCCTATCTCTAACTCGGACCTTTGAAGGATAAGCAGTGGACCATAAGGTCGGTTTGAACAGCAAGGTCTGCAGTTCAAACTCACTAGCTCTACCTCAGACACCCTATACAGGGCTGCTGTGAGTTGGAACCGACTCAACAGCACTAAACAACAAAACTCTGAACCAAAGAGTTCTGCGCTCTTCCCTTTACTCCCCATCAAAATGACAATTTTGACATCCTTTTGTTGTTAAGTGCCATTGAGTCGATTCCGAACCATCGTGACCCTGTATAGGGTTTCCAAGGAGCAGCTGGTAAGCTTGAACCACTGACTTTGCAGTTTAAACGGCTTTGCAGTGTGACACATTATCCCACAGCGCCACACCAGGACTCCTTGACATCCTTAGGGGACTGAAATTCTGTTCCTTTTCAGTGTTCTTTGGGTCTGGGGAGTAAAAAGAAGCTCCCATGTGCATGACCAGGGCTGTAGAATGGATGGGGTAAGGCTTCCCAGTGTAATTCCCACAGGACAGCCCTCACTACCCTGGAAGAGTGAGCTAGTAGATGGTTGGGATGGGAACAGTTCCCGCAATACAACTTTCCTGGCTTTTTATCACCAAAGAAGTTTTCAGTTTTCCTAAAACTTCTTCATAATAAGTCCACGTGCATGGTTATCTTGTGTCCTTAAAAAAAAAAAATCTGTCAAGATTACTCCTTTGAAATCCTAACAAATAGTCACTGTGATCTTTTGAGCTGACCTCTCTGCCTGGAATTAACAGCCCCAGGAGACCCTCTTAGAAGCCACTGTTTTGACTGTACCCTACTTGGTGTGTGGCGCTGTGGGTTAATGCGGCAGACTGCAAAGCCGTGTGAGCTGCAAGGTCAGCAGTTCAAGCTCACCAGCTGCTTCTCGGAAACCCTATACAGGGTCGCTGTGGGTCTGAATCGACTCGACGACACTCAACAACAACAAGGTAACCTAAAAGGAGCTCTGGTAGCGTAGTGGTTACGAGTTGGGCTGCTAATCTCAAGGCCACAGCAGTTTGAAACTACCAGCTATTCCACAGGAGAGAAAGATGACGCTTTCTGCTCCCGTAAAGATATACCTCCCCGGAAACCCTCTGTAGGGTTGCTGTGGGTCGGAACCGAGTCCACAGCACACCACCACCACGGTACCCTAAAAAGACTAAGACAAATGTGTTACTGACAGAACTTGTCTGCAGCCGTCCACTGATTGCAGGAACATGTTTAAATGTCTTGTTTGGAATAAACCCATGAACACAAAAAAAGTGGAACCCTAGTAGCAGTACTTTTTGACTTGCCTTTGCTTATATACTTGGAGCAGCTCCAAAATGATCGCACATGGCGTCACTGAAACAAAGTCTGTTCTTCTTTGCCTTTAGATAAACCAAGAAAGCTGGTGTACAATCGAACCGTGCTCAAAACCGACGTCTCTTTTGGCTTCCAAGCAGAATCCAGGTAAGCTGAGGTTTTCCAACTTCCACTATACTTAAAAAATTAACTTTAAAAATGACATTTCCTTGAACCCAAAAAGAAGGAAGACACCAAACCCTTGGTTGTAGAGTCGATTCAGACTCCGGGGCCCCGCACAGCGGAAGCGGCCCCAAGTGTTTTCCATGGTACAGTCCTTACAGAACCAGACTGTCTGCCACATAGTCCTCCCAATATGCAGGTGTGTGCTTCAACACTGCACCACCACAGCGCCGGATCGAGTCAGGTGGTTGTTAAAGTGCCATCCAGGTGGTTCTGACTCATAGTGACCCTGGATAGGGTTTCCAAGTAACTAGTGGGTTTGAACCACCGACCTTGTGGGTCACAGTGCAGTGCTGGTCCCAAGGCACCACACCAGGACTCTTCCTCGAGTCCTAGCTCCACTCTCATAGCTCGTTACTGTACATGGAGAGCTGTTCTTTCTTAGATGGTTTGCAGTTCATCACATGTTGAGTTTGTAGGCATTTTGTCTCAGAATTGAAAGGGTGAGCATATATCATCACCTAAATTTCCTTTTTACTGGTAGAAGATTTCACATTCTTTTCACCTGTGATTTATTTATTCATCTGTGAAGGCATCTGTTCTGTGCATATCTATGTAGAATATATAGGTCTTTTAATCTGGTAAAACTATAAAAGTATTTTATTAGTTACTAAAGCCCTGCTACTCAGTCTGGGCTGTACACTGGAATGATCTGAGGAGCTTTAAAGTTTATTCTTAGGTTTTGAGTCCATTGTGTTTGCCACTGTGTCAGTCCATCCTGTTGGGGTCACCCTCATTTTAATTGAGCCCCGTTTTACCAAGCGTGATGTCCTTCTCCAGTGACTGCCCCTCCTGGTTGCTCCTGAAACGTGGCCAAAGTCTGAGAGACAAAGTCCTTGTTCCTGAGGAACGTTCTGGCTGTGCTTCTTCTAAGGCGGATTTGTTTGCTCCTCTGGAACTCCGTGGTCCTTTCAGTGTTCTTTGCCAATATCGTCATTCAAATGCATCGAATCTTCTATGATTCTTTCTGTTCATTGTTCAACTTTCACATGCCTATGAGGTGATTAAAAACACATGGTCAGCTTCTCCTTCATCCACAAATTGACTTCTTTGCTCTTGAACACTTATTATAGAGGTCTGTGAAGCAGGCTGGCCTAATGCAATCCGCTGTTCCAATTCCTGACTGCTGCTTCTATGAGCATTGATTGTGGATCCCAGCAAAATGAAGTCTGTGACCACTTCAGTCTTTCCTCTCCATTTATCACCATGTTCTCTCATTTTCTTTACATTGAGATAGATGCAGTCCATTCTGAAGGCTGTAGTCTTTGATCTTCATCAGTATTACTAGGTTCCCTCATTTGAGGGATGGGGAAGCGGGGTGCTGTAAGGATGATGCAAGTTGTAATTTTAAGTCTTTGTCTTTGATCACAGCTGCTCAGTGAACACACTGGTAACTTGCATTCTGGGTTTTTGAGTCATTTATACCTAATTCTGTTTACCATTCTAGTGTTTACTGACATGCTTTAAAAATTGCTGACTTCTTTTCATTTGCTGGTCTTTTTAGAAACCGTTTAACTGTGTTGTTGTTAGATGCTGTTAAGCCGGTTCCGACTGCTAGGAACCCAGTGTACAACAGAACGAAACACTGCCTGGTCCTGGCACCATCCTCACAATGGGTAAGCTTCGGTCCATTGTTGGTGCCACTGTACCAACCCATCTAGTTGCCGGGGGCTCTTCCTTTTTTTCACTGATCCTCAACTTTGCTACACATGATGTTCTTCTCCAGGGACTGATCCCTCCTAACAACATGTCCAAAGTATGAGAGACAAAGTCTCACCATCCTAGCTTCTGAGGAGCATTTTGGCAGTACTTCTTCCAACACAGATTTGTTTGTTCTTCTGGTCGTCCATGGTACTTCTATTATTCTACAACACCGTAATTCAGATGTATCAATCTTCTCTGGTCTTCCTTATTTATTGTTCAACTTTCACCTGTATATGAGGCTATTAGAAATATCATGGTTTGGGTCAGGCACACCTTAGTCCTCAAACTGACATCTTTGTTACTAAAAAATTTACAGTGGTCTTTTGCAACAGATTTGCCTAATGTAATACATTGATTGATTTCATGAGTGCTGCTTCCATGAGTATTGATTGTGGACCTAAGCAAGATGAAATCTTTGTGAATGTCAGTCTTTCTCAGTTTATCATGGTATTTATTGGTCCAGTTGGGAGGATTTTTGCTTTTTCTTTTTACATTAAGGTGCAATCCATCCTAAAGGCTGAAGTCTTTGATCTTCATCAATAAGTATTGCAAGTCCTGTTCCCTTTCCACAAGCAAGGTTGTGTCTTCCATATATCATAGGTTGTCAATGAGCCTTTGTTCAATACTAATGATGTGTTCTTCTTTATGTAGCCCAGCTTCTTGGATTATTTGCTCTGCCTACAGATTAAATGTTTGCTAAGTTCTGTCGATTTGGTTCCAACTCATAGCGACCCTGTATAGGGTTTCAGAGGTGTAGCTGGTGGATTGAATTGCTGACCTTGTGGTTCACAGTCCAGTGCAGATACACAGCGTCACAAATAGATATGGTGAAAGAATACAACCCTGCTTCCCACCTTTCCTGATTTTAAACCTGGTGTTGCACTGTAGACTCAGCACTGGACTGTGAACTACAAGGTCAGCAGTTCAAATCCACTAGCTGCTCCTTGGGAACTTTACACAGGGCACTTACCAGCAGGTATCCCATTGTTCTGTTCTAGTGACGATTATCTTGGTCTTTATAAAGGCTCCTCATGAGCACAATGAAGTGTTTTAGAATTCTTATTCTTCACAATGTGATCCATAAGTTGATTATGATCCACACAGTCAAATGCCTTTGCAGAGTTAATAAAGCACAAGTAAACATCTTTCTCGTATTCTCTGCTTTCAGCCAAAATCCATCTGACTTCAACAGTGATATCCCTCGTTCCATGTCCTCTTCTGAATCTAGCTTGAATTTCAGGCATCTGCCTGTCAATGTACTGCTCCAACCATTTTTGCATTATCTTCAGCAAAATTTTACTTGCATGTCATCTCAATGATATTGTTAGATGATGTCTGCATTCTGTTGCGTCTCCTTTCATTGGAAAGGGTAGTTTCCAATCAGTTGACCAGGTAGCTGACTTCCAAATTGCTGAGCCTCTAGTGCTTCTTCAGTTGGTTGTAACGTTAGAATTTGTTTGTATTCCTTCAATTTCTGAAGCCATGTTTTTCACCAAAGTCTTCAGTGTAGCTTGGACTTCTTCAGTTCCATAAGTTCTTGATTGTATCTTGAAATGATTGACCATCCCACCCCCTCTTTTTTTTTTTTTTTTTTTTTTTTTTGGTACAGTGATTCTTGTGTATTCATTCTATTCATTCTATTTTGGATGCTTCTTACAACATTCAGTATTTTGCCCATAAAATTCTTCAGTAATGCAACTGGAGGCTTGAATTTCTTTCTTCAGTTCTTTCAACGTCAAAAACGCCGAGCATGTTCTTCCCTTTTGCTTTTCTAATTCCAAGTCTTTGCATTTGTAAACTATTATAATGATATTCCATTTCATTATACTTTATTTTCTTGAGCTGCTTTTTGAAATTTTTGTTCAACACTTGTTAGCTTCTCTATGTCCAAGAGCAAGTTTCAGAGTCTTTTCTGACATCCATCCACTTTGGTCTTTTTTCCTTTCTTTCTTTCCAGTCTTTTTAATGACCTTTTGCTTTCTTCATGTATGATATCATTCCACAATTTTTCTGGTCTTCTGTTATTAGTGTGTAGAATGCATGAAATCTGTTCTTAAGATTGTCTCTAGCATCAAGTGAGATACGCTCAGGGTCATATTTTGGCTCTCATGGACTTGTTTACTTTTCTTCAGCTTCAGCCTGAACTTGCATATGAGCCACAGTCTGCCCCTGGCCTTTTGTGGCTGATGATGTGGAGCTTCTCCATGTCCCTTCCCACAGATGTGGTCAATTTGTATATTTCATATGGTGAGGTCTACTGCATAGTTGTTTTTTCCACATGTATAGTTTGCCCCTTATATTGTTGTGAAAACATATCTGAAATGAATAAATCACTAGTCTTGCAAAAATCTATCATGCAGTATCCAGCATCGTTTCTATTATTCAGGCCATATTTTCCAACTATAGATCCTTCCACTTTGTTTCCAACTTTTACTCATTAAAAGTTAATCAAGGAATCCTGATTGCATGTTTTATCAATTCAGACTGAGTAAGTTGGCCGAATTTTTCAGTTTCATTATCACTGGCTTCAGTGGTAAGTGCATAAATTTGAATAATAGTTGTATTAATAGGTCTCCCTTGTAGGCATATGGATATTATCCTTCACAGAGACAGCATTGTACTTCAAGATACATTTTTAAATGCTCTTTTTGACAATGAATGCTACCCCATTCCTCTTCAGTTTGCCATTCCCGGCACAATAAGTCATGTGACTGGTCAATTCAGAATGGTCACTGTCAATCCATTTCTGCTCATTAATGCCTAGGATATCCCATTTCAATTAGGACAACTTCCAACTTTCCTACTTTCATGTCCCTCGTCCTGATTATTTATGGATGTTTACAGCTATTTCTCATCATTTTTAATTGCTCCCCAGCAGCACATGAAGTGCCTGAGAAGTTTACTCCATCCACATCATCATGATCAGCTCAGCTCTACTTTGAGGAGGCAGCTCTTCCTCAGTTGTATTTTGAGCACTTTCCAACCTGAGCAGCCCACCTTTGGGCACTATGTATGACTTTGTTCCACTGCTGTTTATGGGTTTTCAGATGCTAACCATTAGGAAGTAGTTCACTTGTCCTTTTTCCTCATCAGTTTTGGTTCAAGCTCAGCTGAAACGTGTCCACCGTGGATGATCGTGCGCCCATGTAAAATAGCACCGGCATAGCCTCCAGCATCATAGCAACACACAGCCACCATGGTGTGACAAACTCACAGACACGTGGTAGAGTCTAGCTACAGATGTTTACACACCTAGGTCAAATCTCTAAGAATCCTTGATTGTACAGTGGTTAAAATACTCAGCTGCTAACCAAAAGGGTGGCAGTCTGAACCCACCAGTTTTTACTCAGGAGAAAGATATTGCAGTCTGCTACCATAAATAAATAGAAGCTGTTTACAAATGAATGGTGCCTGCTATTCCAAAGCTTAGTGGGTCAAACCCACCAGTGGCATTGTTGGAGGAAGCTTGGACAGTCTATTTCTGTAAAGATTCTATCCTTGGAAACCCCATGGGGTAGTTCTAATCAGTGCTTCAGGATGGGGTCATTGTGAGTCAGAATGTACTCCCCAGCATTGGGTTTGGTTTTTATTTTTGGTTCAAATGCTCTATTTCTAGATATTTTGTTTTGATTCTGAACTCTTTGACTTTATTACAAAGGAAAATAATAATGAACAATGTTTCTCACTCCCTCTTGTGAAAAGAGTGAACAGAGCACATTCTCATGCTGTAGTTGTGTTTGGCATCTCCAAATTTGATAAGATTGACCCTGTTTACAGATTTACGGGGCACATCTCTCCTTTCACCCTTAGGAATTCTCTACTTAAATATATCATTGCTGTGTTTGGGTTCCTTCAACTGTTGGGGGCTTTTTCTGATAGTGTAATTACTCCAACCACTCAAACAGTGAAACTTCTGGCACATACAAGTTAGATGGAGGTGCCTCAACATTTGAATATTCTAAGCAAATAGTTCCACATTTTGTAGTTTAATTTACTCATTTGAAGAAATGACTTCTGAACCCTCAGCATTTTCCCGGGGCATAATCTTGAACTTTGTAGACCCTCCATACCTCCACCTGGAAATACAAACAGTTTGACCTTCTTTCTGTGGTTCTTCTTAAACTATTCATCACCAAGATCCTGGGATTTCGATGTTAGGTGTTGTTGATTGTGAACCAACCTAAGTACTTGAAGTGTTGTAGATTTCTTCACAAACATGTGCCTAAAAAAGCAAAACAACATTAGTCCAAATAAGATAACATCTTTGAAAATCACGTTGTATATTCCGTAATGTTAAATCAATACGAGATCGGGTTATGATTAGCATCACTTATTAAAGCCCCAGTGAGTGCTGCTGTGTGTTTCCTTACCCTTCTATAACTAATGTGCACAGTCATGTGTCATTTTAAATCCAAATGGCTATGTTTGTTGTTGTTGTTAAGTGCTGTCAAGTCGTCTCCCATCCATGACGACCCTGTATAAGGTTTCTGATGAGCAGCTGGTGAGCCTGAACCCCTGACCTTGTGTTTCAAACCCTCTTTGCAGTCCAGTGCATTAACCCACAGTGCTACACCAAATGAATGTATGGTGGTAGTAGTGGTGGTGATATGCTGTGGAGTTGGTTCTGACTCATAGCGACCCTGTACAGGGTTTCCAAGGCTTTAAATCTTTACGGGAGCAGAAAGCTTCATCTTTCTCCCGCAGAACGGCTGGTAGTTTCAAACTGCTGACCATGAGGTTAGCAGCCTGCCTTGTAACCACTACGCTACCAGAGCATCTTAAAAAGTACACACTAGGTTCCGTACACAGAAGACAATAGACAGAGTTGTAAAACAGGGCTGGTTCCTATTACACCCATCTGTCAGGGCATTGTCTTCACGGGATACTTGTTGAAACACACATTGTGAGTTTATGGAGCTGTATCTTTATGAGGTACATTCATCAAATGCCTACTGTAGGTCGAGGGGCAGAGTTGAGGTAACACACCAAAATCCAAACCCAAAGCCATTGCCATTTATTCGATTACAGCTCGTAGTGATGCTGTGAGACAGCATCGTAGGGTTTCCCAAAGCTGCGCTCTTCTAGGTTAAGACCGCCACAGCTTTCTCCCATGAAGCAGGTGGTGGGTTCCACGTACTTATTCACTATACCCCCAGGGCTCGCTTTAGGGACATTAAGTATATATCCAGAACACAGAATACAGTGTGTATATATCCTATCTAAAACAGTTAGGAAGCATATGTACATAATGTGTTCTGCTCTGACAGAAATACCACCAGTGAATGACTTTAACAAAGAGAAAATCCTTCTGTCACACTTTAGGAGGCTAGTCCAGAGTCAGAGGGCTGGCTCTAGAGGAAGACTTCCCGTTTGTCAGCTCTGGAGGAGAGGTCCTCGTCTACTTTCAGCATCTGTGGGCCCAGCAGTCCTTGGATGTCTCCATGTGTCTTGGCATCGATCTTTCTCTGGATCTGGGCGCTTCCCAATACAAAGACCCCAGGTCCAAAGAACAGACTCCCCTTCCGGCTCACGTCTTTGTGGTGGTAGTAGACCCCTTTGTTCTCTACTCACTTCTCTCTCCTTTTAAGTAAAGGGTGTTGCAGGCTACACCCCAGGGAAACGCCCGTAATATGATCAGGGCTCTGATAGGATTTTGGGTGGTTAGATCACATCATGGGAAATCATCACATAACTACAAAACCACTGAGAATTATGGTTCGGCCAAGCTGGCACATCTTAAGGGGACACAGATCTATCCATAACAAGATGGTACTTATTGTCCCATTTCACTGACATGGAAATTGAGTCTCATGCCCACTGCTGCTGTGTTGATTCCAACTCATAACAACCTTACGAGGACAGAGAAGAACTGTCCATAGGATTTCTGAGGGTGTAAATCTTTCATAGACATAGCAGCCTCATCTTTCTCCTGAAACACAGGTTTGATGCCAGCTTTTTGGTTGGCAGCCCAGCACTTCACCCGCTGCACCAACAGGCTCCTTAAACTGATGCTTCTTGTTGTTGTTGTTGTTGTTGTTATGTGCTATGGTGTCGTTTCCGACTCATAGCGACCCTGCACAGGGTTTCCAAGGCTGTAAATCTTTACAGGAGCAGAAAGTCTCATCTTTCTCCCATGGAACAGCAGGTAGTTTCGAACTGCTGATCCTGAGGTTAGCAGCCCTATTCATAACCACTGCGCTACCAGAGCGCCTTAAAGTCCTGGTCGCAGTCAGGAAATGAAAGGGTGTATTGCATTAGGCATATATACTGCTAAAGACCTCCTTAAAGTATTAAAAAGCAAACACGTCAGTTTGAGGACTGTGGTGCATCTGACCCAAGTTATGATGTTTTCAGTCACCTCATGTACATGTGAAAGTTAGACCACCAATAAGGAAAGCCGCAAAAGAATTGAGTGTTTGAATTATGGTATTGGAGAAGAATATTAAAAGTACCATGGATGGCTAGAAGAACAAACACATCTTTCTTGGAAAAAATCCAGAATGTTCCTTAGAGACGAGAATGGTGAGACTTGATCTCTTGTACTCTGGCCATGTTCTCATAGGGACTGGTTCCCTGCTTGGTGGAGAGAGAGTCCGTGAAGGAGAGAAGACTCCAAATGCTGCCCCACTGGCAGAGGTGACACTGATGAGCTCAGATGTTACAGTCACTGTGGGGACTGCATAGGCCTGGGCGCTGTTCTCTTCTGTATGAGTCGGAACTGAGCCGACAGCACCCAACTACAGCAACAGAGTCCTCGTCACTCCCTGATCGTTTTTATGTACACTCATCCCCCATCCCACCCCAGTAGTCAGAACTGGTTTGCGGTCCCTTGTTAGTGCTGATTCAGATATAGTTTCCAGGTGAGGTATCCTACTGGGGAAGTCGCCATTAGAATCTATCTGAGCTGGTGTGTTTCCAGTCTGGACTTTAGATGTGGTTGTTCCCACTGCCAGCTGGACAGCTGGACATCTCAGCGTAGTTGCTTGGACAGCCCTTTCTTTTCTTAGCCAATCCCCCAGAAAGACCCCTCTTGCTGAATTGGCACATACTTTGTGAGATGTAACCCCACTCCAGAAAACCTAGGAATGCCACTCTTTCAAAGGTAGAACCATCACCCTTGAAACGACATTCTCAGATCGTTTGGACCAAGTCTGAAATGGACTAGTGTTTGAGGTTTTCGGTTTGGGTTTGTTTTTGTTTATTTTTAACTGAAAATGTGCTTAACTGTACTGTTTCTGATGAATCCATGAGCCCTGCTTTGCTTCCTGTGGCTGTTTGTTTGTGCGTCCATGGTGACGTTTTCCTATACTAATGTCTTTTCTTCCATAAGATTGCAGCCTCTCTCATCATGGGGACTCTCTTAGTGCCTACCGGGGTGCCTCACTTCATAGAAAAGGCAGTTTTAATAAGTTAAGTCACTCAGTGCTTCCTTGAACCTTCTTCCCCTAGCTATCCAGCTGGTCTGGAGCAAATAATTATCAATACACTAATTAACTGAGATAAGATCAATGTCTTCCCATGATCTCTCCAGACACACAGAGCACATGGGTTCCACATTATTGTCCCCAGAATCTGAGAATCATAAAGGATGGTTTCCGTCGCCTGCTTCCCACTGTTGACCTCTGCAGAGACACCTTTCTGGAAGCTCCGGACACAGTCCTTGTGGAGAAGGGCTCAGCTCATTCCTTAGGCTGGGGGCTGGGGCTTCCTGCAGCACCCACTCACTAGATGGGGTTCCGCCTTGTGGGACAAATCCCAAACATTGCTGTTTACCCTTCCTCATGTGATGGCTGTCCCTAGTCAATCACACTTCTTTGCGAACAGATGTATCTCATGTCTTTACACTGTTGGGGCCTATTGCCAGGCATACAGTTCTGTTTATCAGCGTTCTCATTTAAGTCTGTTCTCTACAAACACAGTTATTGGGTGTGGTCCCCATTTTGGCTTTGAATACTGCTTATTAATAGAGGTTAAAAATATTAGGGCTGTGTGTGCACATGCTTGCATTGGAAGGCCTGTAGTAACTCTTTCCTGGTATAGCACTAGGGTAAGCACTGAACTGCTAACCAAAAGGTTGGTGGTTCAAACCCCCCATCTGCTCCTCAGAACCCCGTCCAGGGTCACTGTGTGTTGGAACAGGCTCAAAGGCACTCACCGACAGTAGTAACTCGATCATCCCAGGACTGGGCTGTCAGAGCTGGAAGCTTCTAATCTGACCATGTGTCCTTTGTGTCTTCTCGATTTTAAAAAACAAAGGACCAGTTCCTGTGATGCCGAGAAATTACAATTTCATGTAATTTAAAGTATTGTCTGTTTCAGAATGTGAGAGCTTCCTGGATGCTGGCCTGGACGGAGAGTGTTCCTCCTCACAAGGGGGCCTTAACAGAGAATCTGGGAGTGACCCTGACCTCTTTCACTCAACCAGCGATGAAATGAGCAGCAGCATCTTCTCAAAGGTATCCTATTTGCCTCGATCTGTGTCTCTTTGCTCGCAGGCTCCGATCCAGCTAGCTTTCCAGGGCCTCGGTCAGGGTTCCCTTTGGGGGAAGGAAACTCCACATGGTCAGGGACTTCAAAGAAGGCATTGGCCAATCAGCTTGAGTTTTCTTCAGAATCGGGCCAAGTTCGGTGCAGGTTTTATAGCTTACCATGACACCTAGAGAAATAGAAGCTCCTTTCATGTGCATTAAGTCAGAAAGCAGTGAAGGTTTCCAGTGGGCAGGTAGGAACCACAGCTCAGACTATATGATGTCATGTGTATAAACGAACCATGGAGTCATCTCTGATTAATGCTTGTGGGCCTGAAGCTCCCTGCTGAGCCTGGCGATATCATCTCTTCTCATCTAGCCTGCCTAATTGGAACTTTCTAGATCTCTGCTAGGGAGCATTTATGGCTCTCTCCCTGGTGACTAGCCCATCCATGTGAGTCACCTCATATGAGGTAGGAGGCAGAGATGGGGATGGAGGGCAGTTTGCTTTCTTTGCTTGTGTTTGTATCTACTTGCAGTGAATTGTTTTGTGAATAGAGTTTTCCCACAGCAGAGACGGCACCTACTATATTCAGCTATAACCACAAACAGTCTTTTTAATACTAAAAGAGGTGGCAGTTAAAGGGCAGAAGCGTTGTGTTTGCTGTGAAAAAAGACTCTTCTGTTTTGTGGGGACGTTGGAGAAGGTACTGAGAACAGTCATGTTGGTGTCCACGACAGTGTGATGCTACTATGGTAAAGTTCCGGAATTCTGGTCTGGAATGAATTCAGTCTCTCTTCCTTTCATATTGCCCAGGGCTGGCTTGCTCCTTCCCATTGCCCACCTGCAGCGCTTTTTCACCTTCTCCTGTTTCCTGTCTTTATCTCCCAGAGGAGCCCTGCAGGTGCAGTGGTGAAAGCGCTTGACGTGAACCCAAAGGTCAGCAGTTCCAACCCACTAGCCTTTCTCTGGAGAAAAGTTGCAGTCTGCTTCCATAAAGGTTGTTGTTGTTGTTGTTGTTGTTAAGTGCCTTATCACTCTGACTCGGAACCAGAGCGACCCTGTTTAGGGTTACTGAGGATCGGCTGGTGAGCTGGAACTTCCGACGTTGTGGTTTGAACTGACTTTACAGTTTACTGCATTAACCCACAGCACCACACCAGGACTCCTCCATGAAGATTACAACCATGGAAATCCCATAAGACAATTCTACTCTGTACATTCAGGGGGAAAACCCACAGGGAATAGAAGCAGATGCTGTAGAATGATGATGCAGGGAGGGCATTGTAATTGGAATGTAACGAAATACACTAGGATGAGTGTAAAACCATTGTTCTCCCATGTGAACTGTCACTCAATTCACAATAAAAACTTTTACAAAAAAGACAGTTCTACTCAGTCCTTGAGCAAGACTAAAGTCAACATCACCTCACTGGCAGTGGAGTTTTGGCCACGGTTGTGTGCCAGCGATTCGGTTCCGACTCATAGCAGTCCTGTATAGGGTTTTCAAGGCTGTTAATCTTTACAAAAGTAGAAACTCTCAAATTTCTCCTGCTGAGCAAATGGTAGATTTGAACTGCTGACCTTGAAGTTAGTAGTCCAGCTTGTAATCCACTGTGTGACCAGAGCTTCTTTATTATCTTGTGGGGGTGGTGTGCCCTGGAGTTGGTTCTAACTCATAGCCACCCTGTATAAGGCTTCTGAGGCTTTAAAATCGTTATGGGAGCAGAAAGCCTCATCTTATCTTGCAGAACAGATGCCAGTTTCGAACTGCTGACCTTGAGGTTAAAGCAGGCTGACTTGTAACTACTATGCTACCAGAGCTCCTTTTATTATCTTGTCGTGGTTCATTAAAAAATTTTTGATGAAACTTCAGGATTTCGATCATTGTTACTTAAAAAGGATTTTGTTTAATATCCACATATTGGGAAGGTATGCCCTTATCTGACATTATTTAGAAAAAATGAAAACAATACCATGTTCTTTAATGTCAGAATTTGGGTAATTTACAGTATCACTCTGAGATTTGCATTGTGAAACCCCACGGGGAATACCATTCTGAAGGTAGATGTCTCTAAAAACATAACACTTTTGTTTGAGTGAAGCAGATTAGATCATATTTCCAAGTTCCAGCTTTAAAATCGGATCGTTGATAGTCCTTGAAACCAAGTCATGTGTACGTGGTGGGATTTGTTGCTGTAAATGTTTCACTATACATTTGGTTAAGTGATAATTCTTCATTAAAAAATACTTGCTCACTACTTCCTACGTACATGATCGTTTGTCCCTGGATGAAACCCATCTCTGCAAACAGTATTTCTAGTTCCTGAAATGACTGGTTCTTCTAAAGGGAATTAGAATTTCCTATACTTTACCTTGTTATTCAGTCTTCCAAAAACATCTAGGAGATTTTTCACAAGAGTGGCCTATACAAGATTGATAATTCTTTCAGGGTGACGAGACAGAAACAACTTTTAAAATTTGAAATACGCTCCCTCAAATAAACTTCTGAGAAACGGAACAAACCCAGAAACAGTGGATTCACGTTTAAGTTTTCATGCGCACAAAACGTCTAATTGGCCTAGGAAGACACTAAAAAGGTTTTCCTCTTACTGTTTCAACTCTAGCAAAGTTACTTGTGACCATGAGAGACTTTGTAATAAATGTTTTCCCCTGGCTTTGATAAACCAAAGGATGTATATAGGAAAGGGAAAGGAGAAACAAACTAATATTTTAAATTGATTTTTTATATTCTGTCCACTGAACTGAATTTTTTTTACCTATGTGATTTCATTTTCTACTCCCGGCACTTGTGTTAGGTGAATGGTTTTGTTCTCATTGTAAAAGGGGGCTTCAAAAAGTTTGTGGAAAAATTGAACTAAAAGATAATGTCATTTTCCAACCAACGTCTTAAAACCCAATTTACTAAATTGGCGGCTCTGATTGGTAAAGTTTACCCAGCGTTTCCCAGCTGCAGTTGTCAGAGTTGGGATTGGTACCTAGGTTGGCCTGCCTCTAAAACCTCTTCATTTCCTGGGGCATGTTGTCCCAACTGCCAAGCCCCTGCCTACAGAGTCAGTGATGTATAGAAGGATGGCAGTGGCCAGCCGTCGGCTACTCCCTCAGGTTTTCCTCAGGGGCCATCCACATAGTGTGTGCTGTGAAATATCACGACGTCCCCAGTTTCTCCCCAGACTCCCTCCTCCCCTCTGCAGGCAGAACATTGCAACATCCTTTTCTGTGACCCCTGAGTGGTGGCTGCCCTAGGCCACTTCCTGCTGTGACCTGCAGTTGCCTGGCCTTACAGCAGAGGTCTAACAGGCTGCCGAGTTTGCTGTGGACTTTTCATCCTAACCTTTTCCTTGCCGTTCAGCGTGCCTCCTGCCTGCTGTGAGCCTTTGGTCTCTACTTTGAAGAAGCAGCTCTTCCTCAGTTATATTTTGAGTGCCTTCCAACCTGAGGGGCTCATTTCCTGACACTGTATCAGACAGTGTTTCACTTCTACTCCTAAGATTTTCAGGGGCTAATCCCTCTGATTTGGTGCTGTAGGTAAGTAGTGGACTGCTAACCACAAAGTCAATGATTCAAATCCACCAGCTACTCTTCAGAAACCCTATACGGGGTCACTGTGAGTCACAACTGACTCAGTGGCGATCAGCAACACCACCAACAGTCTCTTAGAGGTAGACTTCCTGTTCCTCTTCCTAGTCTGTCTTAGTCTGGAAGCTCTGCTGAAACCTTGTCCACCATGAATACCCTGCTGGGACTTGAAACATGAACCTCACAGCTGCTCACAAACCCTCAGAGTTCAGCAAGCTGACAGGCATGTGAGACACTGTCCCATAGAGTTTACTATTTTACCTCTTGTACCCTTAGTTTTCTCACCAGTAAAATTGAGACTATGAATACCTACTAACTGAAGGGTTGTTAGTATTTAAGGAAATAATACAATGAAATTATTTAGCATAGAGCCCCACATGTCATGATTAAAAACAAACTCACTGATGTCAAGAGGATTCCAATTCATAACGATGTTGAGGACAGAGTAGAACTGTCCCAGAGGGTTATAGAGGCTGTAAATCTTTATGGAACTTTAACCAGAGAAGCAGTGACACCAGAGATGGAGGCAGGAATGATGACATGGAGAGATAGAGCAGCTGAGAACTCCAGACTCACGGAAAGAGAAAGGCTGTGTGCTGGCGGCCAGGAGGCAGGCTTGCACAGTGTGCCCTTTGGTTGTTTAAATGATTCCTGAGTGTTTTTATGTACATCCAAAACAAACAAACAAAAACACAGAGGGAATAGAAGCAAAGATGTTGAATGATGATGCACAGAGGACTGTAATCGTTGCAATGAAACGAAATACAGTAGGGTGAGGGCAAAACCGATCTTCTCCCATGTAGAACTATCATTCATTTCACAATGAGTTTAAAAAAAAAAATCTTTGTGGAAGCTGACTGCCACGTATTTCTCCAGGTGACTTTAAACTGCTTGACTTCTGCAGCCAAGCACTTAACCTCTGTGCCACCAGGGATTCTCACACACACTAAGTATCCAGTAAATATTTCAGTTAAACACGTGAAAGCTGGAACCTGTGTAAGGCAGAAACCTGCCAGAGAAGGTACATTCAAATACTTTCCACTGAAACAATCCATAAGTAACTGGTGGCTGTCCCCTGTCAGAGGCGGACGATTCATGAGACCTGGAAAAAGCACAGCTGTCCTGCCGGTTCCGGCTCTCGCAGGTTTCTCTGCATGATTTAAAGTCAAGTCATAAGCATATTGTACATGTAGTTAAGTGAATAGTATTAGTTTCTCAAGCTTTATATAAGCAATGTTGTTGTTAAGGGCCATCGAGTTAGTTTCAACACATAGTGTCCCTGTACAGGGTTTCTAAGGAGAAGCTGGTGGATTTGAACTGTAGATCTAGTGGTTCATAGTCCAGTGCTTATCCTACAGCGCCACACACCATAATGTAATTCAGAATTTTTCATTAAATGTCAATTATATCATTGTTGTTGTTGGATGCCATCAAGTCAGTACCGACTCATAGTGACCCCATGCACAACAGAACGAAACACTGGCTGGTCCTGGACCAAACTCAAAATTGTTACCACACTTGGGCGCATTGGTGCTACCACTGTGCCAATCCATCTAATTGGGGATCTTCCTCTTTTTCTCTGACCCTCCACTTTACCAAACGTGATATTCATCTCCAGAGACTGGTCTCTCCTGACAATATGTCTGAAGTATGGGAGACGAAGTCTGGCCATCCTGGCTGCCAGGGAGCACTCTGGTTGTACCTCTTCCAACACAGATCTGTTTGTTCTTTTGGCAGCTCATGGTACTTTCAATAGTCTCCTTTAACACCATAACTCAAATGCATCAGTTCTTTTACGGTCTTCCTTATTCACTCTCTAGCTTTCGCATTCGTACGAAGTTACTGAAAATACCATGGCTTGGATATAATTAATGTGTGTAAAATTTCAGTTTGTTTGTTTGTTTTTTAACCTGAAATGAAGTTCAGCAGAATAGTAGTAACCTTCGGTTACTTCGTCAACTCAGCTCTTACCCCTAATCACAGAGCTATCTGTCTGTTTCTGACTGGTGCCTCTATAAAGGGCAGCCACTCAAGCAAGCCTTTGTATTGCTCGGTCTGACTCATAGGAACTTTTACGAACCTGGTAACATTTGCAGATAGCAAGATTGCCTGAGCCCTGAGAAAGTCAATCGTAACAGTAGAGTGATGCACTTGCGTTTTTTTTCCATCCTGATGTACAGGAGGAAATCCCATTGTGAATGACTCAAGGGAGAAAGGCATCACTTGTACTCTAAGCTATATAAGCTGCGTGTTTGTTTCCACTTACCTAAATAGCCCCCGCTGTACCGTAACATTTCTCTTAAGTCTGCCTTTCTTGAGCTCTTGTACTCGCTGCCTTGTTTTAGCTAACTGCCATCAAGTCAGCCCAGACTCATGGCAACCTGATGTACCTGCAGTAGAACATCTTCAGAATTCCCCATTGTGCAGTCTGCTGTTGTTGTTGTTGGTTCTGACTCCTACAGGGTTTCCAAGGCTGTAAATCTTTACAGAAGCAGAAAGCCTGAGATTAGCAGCCCGATTGGTAACCAGCACGCTACTAGAGCTCCTTTTCTGTTGTTGTAGCCTCTGTGTTTCGTGAGTGCTGTCACCCTAGAGTGCTCATCTTCCAGGATTACATTGGATAGTAGTCTGTGTGATCCAGGTGGGTTTTATAAACAGATGTCCAGGCCTGTCTTCCTACTCTGTGTGAGTCTCGAAACCCTGCTGGAGCCCTGCCAGCATACATGAGTCCGCTCATGTTTGGATGTCAGTGGTGTAGTTTCCAGTGTCATAGTAACTAACATGCAAGCCACCACAGTATGACTTAGATACATGCCAATCTAAAAACAAGTTTATTTACAGCAGAATTTTAAGAAAAAGCTAGACGGCACTTCACAACAAAAATTCAAAAATGTTGGAGCAGTTCATTACCAGGGAGCTGCCTAAAGTTCAAGCTGGATTCAGCCGAGGATGTGGAACCGAGGGATGTCTTTGCTGACCTCAGATGAATCTTGGCTGAAAGCAGAGCATACCAGGAAGATGTTTACTTGTGCTTTATTGACTGTGCAAATGCATTCAACTGTGTGGATCACAACAAACTATGGATAACAATTCAAAGGATGGGAATTCCAGAACACTGAATTGTGCTCATGAGGAACCTGTGCATAGACCAAGAGGCAGCTCTCAGAACAATAGGGGGATGCTGAGTGGAAACGTATGCGGCAGGATTGTATCTTTTCACCATACTTATTCAATCTGTATGCTTAGCAAACTGTATGAAGAATGTGTCATCAGCATTGGAGAAAGGCTCGTTAAGACAACCTTGCTTGCTGGAAGCGAAGAGGACTTGAAATGCTTATTGATGAAAGTCAAAGACCACAGCCTTCAGTCTGGATTGCTCCTCACTGTAAAGCAAACGAAAATCCTCACAGCTGCACCAATAAATAACAATATGATATATGGAGAAAACATTGAAATAGTCAAAGATTTTATTTTACTTGGATCCACAATCAACACTCATGAAAGCAGCAGTCAAGAAACCAAAGCACGTGCGCCTGTGAGAGTTGGACAATGAATAAGGAAGATTAAAGAATTGATACATTTGAATCATGGTGTTGGCAAAGGATGTTGAAAGTACCATGGACTGCCAGGAAACAGAATCTCTCTTGGCAGAAGAACAGCTGGAGTTCTCCTTAGAAGTGAGAATGACAGGACATCACACCTCTTGTGCTTTGGATGTGTTGTCAGGAGGGATCTTCTCCTGGAGAAGGAAGCCATGCTTGGTAAAGTGGAGGGTCGCCGGGAAAGAGGAAGACCCTCAACAAGATGATTGACACAGTGGCAGTAACAGTAGGCTCAAACATAACAGTTGTGAGAATGTAGCAGGATTGGGCATTGTTTCGTTGTGTTGTGCATAGGGTCGCTGTGAGTCAGAACCGACGTGAAGGCAACAACACTGCCTTATTTTAGAATTTACTTCGTGAAGTGTAGTTGTTTCTGGTTTTATATTTTATTTTTTGTTGTTTATAGTGTTCACAGCAGAATACAGACCGATTCAACACTTCCTACGTATATAATCCAGAGACATGGGTGACACTCAGCAAAATGAACGATGGCTCTTACCCTCCTCATCTGGGTTGCTCCTTTTCTACTGACATCAACTCACTGCCTGTTTTCTTTGTAATCTTTCGAGTTGCTGTTGTCCATTTTGATCCCATATAGTAGGTTTTATTTTTAACTTTTTATTGTAAATTAAGGTTTACAAAGAAGATCATCAGCCTTACCGTCAACAAATTGTATGTTTTGCTTCATGACAGTGATCGCAGTCCCTTCCGTGTATCCGCAGTTCACAGCATTGACCTATGTTCACTTTGACAGTGCCCTCTCCCTGTGTCTCCTGCTTCTGCCAACCTCCCTCTTGTATGGTGTCTGCCCTGTCACCCGTGCTAACGTGTGTTTACCCTCTAGTTCATCAATGATGTTCTCTTTTTACATCAGTCTCACACGATATTGGCCCTTTAGGGATTCCCTCGTTTCACTCAGCATTATGCCCTCCGTGGTCTTGCATGTTGTGAGGTAGTTCAGATTCAGCATTGCGTGTATTATGTACCAAACTTGGCTTAACCATTCTTTTGTTGATGAGTGTTTTAGCTATCTCCATCTTTTTTATATCTCTTGTAGTAGATGGTGATGGTCCATGGAGTCGGTTCCGACTCGTAGTGAACCCTGTACAAGGTTTCTGAGGCTGTAAATCTTTACGGGAGCAGAAAGCCTCATCTTTTCCCCTTGGAACAGCTGGTAGTTTCGAACTGCTGACCTTATGGTTCGCAGCCCGATTCGTAACCATTACGCTACCAGAGCTCCTTTCTTGCAGATAGTTTATATATTTATTTTCAGCTGTTTGTTGTGAGTTGAGTGAAGGTTTACAGATAAGATCACCAGCTTTACATTCAATATATCATACACTTGTAATTATTCATCTCAATGATTACAGTCCCCTGTTTACAACAACACATATCCCTCTTCTTTCCTGTGGTTCGTATTTGCTTGCCCCACCCACCTTCTTCTATCCCTTCTCAACTTTGTCCTTAGGAAAATGGTGCCCTTTTGATTTTGAGTGATTGACCATTCCTTGGTGGGCACACCTTACTAGTGGTGTTGTCCCTGCAATACCTGTCTACTGCTTGGCTGAAAATTAGGCCACGAATGTAAGTTCTGTGACAGACCTGAAGAGTGGTAGAGGGCCACAGTGTGTGGCTCCTCCCATCTCTTTCTGACCAGTAAACCAGATCTTGTTTTTCAATTTTGAGTTTTATTCCACATTTCCTCCCACTCTATCCCGGACCCTGTCATGTGATCCTTTCAGGGCAATTGATAGTGGGTGTGGGGTGCCTTCTAGTTCTTCTGGTCTCCGAGTCACGGAGGCTGCTGTTCGCGCTTCCATTAGCCCACTGGACTAGTTGATTCCAAGGCTCTTCAATCCTCAGCCCATATTGTGGTTGTGAAGTGCTGTCGAATCAGTTCTGACTCACAGTGACCCTGCACAGGGTTTCCGAGGCTGTAAATCTTTACAGGAGCAGAAAGCCTCATCTTTCTCCCACAGCGCAGCTTGTAGTTTCGAACTGCTGACCTTGAGGTTCGCAGCCCAATTTGTAACCACTACGCTACCAGAGTGCCTTAAAGTAAGTAGATTTTTAAAGCACACAGTGCTCGAAGCAGACATTGTACACTAGTTGAGCCAAAGTATTGTTTGGTTTTGAGGTGACATCAGAGGATATTTTAGGTTTAAGATGAAAAGTTTATCACAGAACAGTAGTTTCAGGGATACATTCAGCTTCTTTGGCTCCAGAAAATCTGAATTCCTTGAGAATTTGACATTTTGTTTTGCTTTGCTTTCTTTACTTTTTTTTTTGCTATTATTGCCAATTAGGTGGAGGTTTACAGAGCAGGTCAGTTTTCCATGCAACAGTTCATACACATTTTGTCTGATCTCGTGGATTGTAGCCCCCACAGATTGGCATGGCTTACCCCCCTTCCTCACTGTCTTCCGTTCCCATGCCTCTTTCTTTCCTAACCCTTCTGAACTTTGTCCTTGGGTAAATGCTGCCCTTTTGATCTCTGTTGTTGTTGTTTGATCTCTAAGGGGGGATTATTCTAACGTTTGTGTACCTCCCTGGTGTTACTGTTCCCCTTACAGACCCGTCTGCTGTGTTCTCTGACTAAAATGCTCAGTAGTATTAGCCTGGTACCTTCTGTTCTTTTGGTCTCAGGGTGACAAACGAGGCTGCTTTCTCATAGAGCCAGGGACCCGTTCAGTTCCTCCGCGTGTTAAGGAATCTCATTCTCTCTCTGGTGCTCAGGTCTGGGCCTGTAGATAATCAATTGTCAGTCCTTGAATGACCACTTGCAAGTGTATCAGACCCCAAACACTATACAGGGAACTTGGGGATGGAGAAATACTAACCACATTTTTAGGCCAATCAGAGTATACTTTTATTTTACAATGTAGCCCACTACAGACATGTTGTTGTTGTTGTTGTTGTTGTTGTTGTTGTTGTTGTTGTTGTTGTTAAGTGCTGTCGAGTTGGTTCCTATCCATAGCGACTCTGTGTAGCATTTCCAAGGAGCGACTGGTGAGCTTGAACCACAGACTTTGCAGTCTAGCACATTAGCCCACAGCACAGTACACATACTGAAGATATTTTTAACACTGACTTGAAGATTTTGTTATAGGGCTTTATCTAGACAATTAAGACAACAAAATGGAGTGATTTAAATTAAAATCAACCTGGGTTTTAACCTGATTTTGTGTATGTGTTTGGGAGAACCCACTAGGAAATCTGGGCCTAAGTTTCCTGACATCCTCAGTGGTGTTGCATCTTCCTTCAGTCTTATCCCTCACACATAATGCCGAGATCATGTATAGAGGAAGAAAAGCCATTTACTGGTAAGATCCATTCAGATGGCATGAAGAAATCAGTGTGATTTTGAAGTAGTTTATTAACGTTTTAGACTCCCTGCGGAGAGAACCTGGTTTTCTATTAAGATTCATTTGTTCACATTATTTTTTGTTGGTTTGTTTTTTGCTAAGAAGTGCACATTTTGTCACTTTGTAATGAAACATGGAGTATTCAGGCAAATTAGGAAAATGCTGTGAAGAAAAATTACAGAATGCCTTTCTTCATTCTCTGTTTCCAATTTCATAAGACAACCCTCACTTCTATAACCTGCAGTGTATGCATGTATTTATTTTTGCATCTTTTTAAAAATGTTTTCTTTGGTTCTATGAGATGCTGTGAAGCGCCTTTTGTCCTCACCTATCAGATTATGTGCTCTGATGTCTTTCAACAAGAAAAGCGATGCTACTGGGTCCAAAGTTGTTCAGTTCTTGTTAGACGCTGGGGGCTGACCAGGAAAAGAGGACCATCCGTCACTTTATCAGAGACCGATGCCAGGGATGACGATGGCTTGTATGATTTGGCTTGATACATTCGTAGTGCACTGAGAAAAAGGAATCACCGTCTTCCGGTTCGCTATCTGTGGCAAACTTTCCGTACGGGGCAGGGGTTCTAAGCTCCAGCATGTTTCCTAACAGGCCACTCAAAGCAGTCCTCAACACCTGATGATTGTAGCAGGTAGAGTACCTTGTGTTCACCTAAGACTTAAGAAAAGTTAGACAATGTGATGTGAATTTCGTTTTCAGTTAGCAGAAACCCCAGAGACAGATGAGAAGTTAGGGGTTTTTTTTCCTTTAGGAAAGAAAATAAGAAGTTCTTTTAGTATATGTGAATTCATTTACGATAGTAAAAGAAGAAAACCGCTCCTTTACTGGAGGCTACAAAAACTTGGCCCCAGCTGTGCTCATGCTTTGAAAAAACAAAACTGTGTCTGAAAGGCAAATTGTGAACTTGCCCCCACTCCCCCCAGCCCCCTGATGGAGCCATTTGCGTGATCTGAGATCGCTCAGGCCATTTAAAATCACATGTGATTCTCTCCATTCCAGCCCGAGGAAGAGCAATCAGTCTGTGACATCACTGGGTCCAGCTCTTCCACCGATGACACGGCATCCCTGGATCGACATTCTTCACACGGCAGTGATGTGTCCCTCCCCCAAACTTCAAATCGGAGCAAGTCCAAGGACCCGCAAAGCCTGGACGCTTTTGAGAGCCATGAATTGAGAGGTGTGAGGCAGGAGACTGAGAGGGAGCCTGCCTGCTCTGGGGACATGGAAGAGGAAGAGATGGATAGCATCACTGAGGTGCCTGCAAACTGCTCCCTTCTGAGGGGCTCCCTGCGTTCTCTGTCCCCTTTCCGGAGGCACAGCTGGGGTCCTGGGAAGAATGCAGCCAGTGATGCAGAGATGAACCACCGCAGGTGAGCTGGGAGGCCCTTTGCTCTTGTCTCTCAAAGTCCGCTTGCTTTTGAAAAGTTGCTGATTTGATAATGCAGTTGGCAAAAGCGTTTAGGAGACACCATGGTATAGAAGAAAGAATGTGGGTGTTGAAATCAGGAAAACCTGTGTTTAAACTCTGAACTCACTACATAGATGACCTGGGGAAGGTACCGGTTTCCTGAAGAGTTTTAATTTTCTCATCTATTAGATATTTGTAATAATAATAAAATGAAATAATATATCACATAGTAGAAGTTTCAAAAATGGTAATATTTATTCTTGTCAGCTTTCTCAGTGAGATCCAAAGAATAGAAAATAATAGAAAAGTTTTAAGTCCGTTTTTAATTAAATAAATACAAAATGTATTCCCAACAGATCTAACTTTTTCAATTTCTATCACAGGAATTAAAGCCACCTGTTTCTAATGGTGACACTGTTGATAAACTGTAAATGGTCAATATTAATCCTCAAGGTGGTGATTGGTTACGTGCCGTGGAGTCGGTTCCGGCTCATAGCAACTCTGTATAAGGTTTCCGAGGCTGTAAATTTTTACAGGAGCATAAAGCTCCATCCTTCCCCTGTGGAACAGCTGGTAGTTTCATACTGCTGACCTTGAGGTTAGCAGCCCAGCTCGTAAGCACTATGCTGCCAGAGCTCCTTATTAATCCTCAAGAGAACACAAAAATAATTAAATAGAAGTTTAAATCAAAAAGTATTGGTTCAAAATCTCAGAAAATTTTATTAAACAAAAAGAATAAAATGTGAAACTATTGTTTCTCAACATATCCTCCATTAAGTTTATGTCATCTTAAGGCAGTGTCTCCGGTTCCCTATCCCTGTCCTACACAGTTCTCGGCTCTTGAATTTATAGTACATCAAGACAGCCATTTTGGTATCCTCAAGAGACTCAAATTGTGTTCCTTATAAATGTTGTTTGTGTTTGGGGAACAAAAGAAGTCTGAAGGGGCAAGATGATGACTGTTAGTGGAGAGAGTTAAAGATCCCTCTCAAATTCTTGTAGAACAGCCCTTAACGACCCTCAAAGAATGAGCCGGTGCGTTTTCATGATGGAAAAAAATTTCTCAATCCAACTGCCCTGGCCTTTTTCTCATCAGTATAGTTTTCAGTTTCCTTAAAATATCTTCACAATAAGTCCCTGTGATTGTCCTGTGTCCTTTGAGAAAATCTATCAGATTATCCCTTTGGGATGTCAAAAAACAATCACCATGCCTTCTGACCTGACCTCTCTGCCTTGAATTTAACTGGCCCCACAGATCCCCTCAAATTCCACTTTTGTTACTGAACCTTTCTCTGTGGATCACATTGGTAAAGGCAAGACTTCCAGTTTTGCTTTGTGTCATAAAAACCATCTTTGTTAGCTTCATCTTTCTAAAAGGCCGATGGAAAGAAAGATCAGTCTTTTGAGCTCGTTGGTCTTCATGCAACACTTTGGCACCCAACGATTCTAAAGCTTGCTGAGGCCAAATGTTCTCTGAAAATTAAAAATGCCAAAGCATGTGAGATCTCAGCTTCAGGAACTACCCTGTAAATGGTCATTATTCTTCTACCAGTTTCTGGACTTTAGCCAGTTCCATCCTTCATCAGGATCCATAGTCTCCCTTCTCCTGGCTCATTGTAGAGGTCTTCCCCACCTTCCTCAACATGCTCAAGCCATTTAAAACTTGGTTTCTGTGGGGCAGCATTTTCCTGTAAACTAAATGCAAAACTTCAGTGATTTGGGAAGATGTCCACCAGAGATTTGTTTAAAATTTTGTATTAGCACTGAATACAGACACAAAAACATTTTTACCTCATGGCACAAAAATGTCCTGTTTTTTGAAGGTACCCTAGCAAAATTAAGACAAGTGTATTCCTGGAAGAACTTCTGTGCGGCCTTCCACTGATCACAAGACATGTTTCAGCACGTTCTGTTTGGAGTACCCCATGCAGCAAAGAGGGAGGACTGACGGTGGTTTAAGTTAGCTGATGTAAACCACTCAGCTGGGTTTGCTGTTGTTTTTTAAAAGTTCTTGGACCTCTTTATTGACATTTCAGAGCTAGTTGTAAATTTATGGCTATAAGTACATGAATCCAATAGCATTCATTCATTCTTTTATTTGATGAACATTGTGTACCTACTTGAGGCCAGCCACTGTAGGTTCTGGAGCGACAGAGTAAACAATACAAAGTCCCACCTCCAAGGAGCTCACAGTAACACCTTTTGTTGTTGTTGTTGTTGTTAAGTGCTGTCAAGTCTGGTCCGACTCATAGCAACTCTGCAAAGGACGTCCAAGGAGCGGCCAGTGAGTTTGAACCACCAACCTTGTGGTTCAAACTGACCTTGTGATCCAGTGCTTATCCTACAGTGCCACTCCAGTAATACCTTACACTTTCATAATTTGCTAAACTTTTCAGACTCCTTTAATAACACATTATCTTACAGAATATTGTATTCTCTCATGAGTCAAATGACATTATCCGCATCCTGACAGAGACACTGGGGTAACTTACCCAAGGCCAGGCCAGTCCAGATTTCTAGACTCCCAGGCTGTGATGTTTCTGTGATGCTGTGGTATTCTGGGGTGGTGCTAACCTTCAAAGTAAGTGGTGTGCCGTGTCTTCGGGATAGATCTTTTATACAGCTGATATCCTAGGTTATAAAAAGCAATTTCTTCCTTGTCAACTTTATTTATGTTAGGATACCTTTTTAGTATTCATTCCTGTAAGAAGATGGGACGTGATCCCTCCAGTCAAAATTCTCTTCCTGAAGCAAGGGTTAGTTCTTTAGGATAGGACATGCTGTCCTTTAATAATAATGCTGTTAAGGGAGTGCCTTTATTTTATGTGTGATCCATTATTCTTCTCTGTACCTCTGATTTCAGAGTTAGACTTCACTCTATGGTTCCTCTTGCTTAGATAGGAAATTGAAGGTCATATTGAATTATTTGCCCAAGATTACATGATGACCTTAAACACTGAACTGAGACTTAGAACCATAAACAAATATTCCTGTTTTCAACATACTTGATGTCACGGACTGTCATTTGGACGTAAAATCAAGGATTAGCTCACACAACTATCCTAAAAACAGTGTCGAGTTAATCTTTAAATTATTTAGAATTAGAGTAAGAGTTAGGTGGTAAGAATCACTTTCATTTGTCTACTTCTTGTCATTTTATCCATCGTGTTATATGAGGTCTGGTGACAGCGTTGCTGTAGGATTGGTGGCGGACTGCTAACCAACAAGCCCCTCGGAAACCCCATACAAGGTTGCTATGAGTGGGAACTGACTTAACAGCACTTAACAACCACAACCACCATGATTATAGTATGACCTGAATTTTGAAGACGTAAAACTTCTTAATGACAGTTTTTCCCCTGCTCTTATGAACTCTTAAGGGTTTTTACTTTTAGAATTTAAAAAGCATGTTAATGGTTACCCCATGGAGTAAAGGGGGAGTGGAGTAGCTCTCCATAGCAATGGCCGGGCCCCCTTGGCTCTGATAATTCATTACATGACTTCCTGTGCTGGCTCTTTGCCCAGTGTGGTGCCTGGATTGGCACAGTTGCTTCCCATTTTGTTCCATCTGTGATACTGACCTCTCTTCCATCATTCATTTTCAGTTCAATGCGAGTTGTTGGGGATGTTGTCAGGAGACCTCCCATTCATAGGAGAAGGTACAGAGCTCACTCACTTGACTGACTAACCACATCGCCTCTGAGCATATACTAACAAGTATCTCATTCTGCCTAATCCGTGATTAGATGCTGTATTTTAAAGTAATGTTAGCATGTACTTCAGGCAAATGCATTTTAAAAACTGATTTATTGCTGCTGTTCCTGCTATATGAAATTGTTTCTGAGTTCTAAAGTTCCTTTTTTCTCTATTTTTTTTTTTCCCCAGAGTCAATAACATTTTTCGATCTTGTGTTTATTGGTGTTCAGGTGACTTTTATAGCAAGTTTCTCACCCAAGATTCCCTAGAAGAATTCAAAAGGATTTGTCTGTGATGTGCCTACCCCATGACCCTGGGGAATACGTCATTCCTTCTCTAGGAAAAAAATAAAAGACCCAGAAATGTGTGTGCACATGCGTGTACATGTGTTCAGGCACACACATAACCTCAGATGTCTCCAGTGGAGTCTTCAGTAATGTTTTGGAAGACTTAATTCCTCAGTCACCTGGCAGTTTCCAGTCCATTGCTGATGGCTCCTCAGGCCACTCTGAGTCTTTGAAGTGCTCAGTTCCTTCTGGTGAGGTCATACTGGTCAGCTACAAATAACATGACAGCTGAGACGTCATTTCTAGTCAGAAAGCGCTGATTTGCCTTAACATCTCCAGATACTGACTATTGAAACAGAGTTAGTCATGATATTTTCTTCCCTTGTTAGCCATAAAATTAAGAAATAAAAGGGATTGGCTGGATTACAGTTACTTCCGCGTATTAGGAGGAGACGTTTGTAAAGAGGAGTGAATTAGCTGTTAGCTGAAGCTGTTGGTTGAAGAGCAGCTACACAGTGATCTTTCCCACTTTCTCTTTTTCAAGTGGGTGTATTTTTTGTATTTTTCATGGGAGCTTTTAGATAAGAAGCTTGAGCTCAAATTCATAGATTCTCAGGAATCTCAGATCATCGATTCTAGTGAAGTTGATAAATGCCTTTTTCAGTAGATGGTCTGCAAAACCTCAGGAGAGGTATTTGCCTGTCTCCCCACTAAAACCCCTCCAGTGTGAATTTACTCAATCCATGTACTTGATGACAGACTGCTGAATGGAGCCCAAGTGAATACATTAAGAGGAAATGCATTTCTGCACATGCCTTTTGAAGTTAGGGTACGACTGTCAGAAGCAAGCCCCATTTATAGTTTCGTCGTATAGTCCCAGTTCTCTAAGAACACGATGTCTCTTTTAAAAATACTTATTAAGCATTAGCGAAGAAATTTGAAACATTCCAACAAGTATTTAAAAGTGTGGAAGTGGGCTATGTGTTTTTTTCATCTAGAATCTTCTAAATCTCAAGGTGGTAAGGCCAAGGGTCAATTAATAGTACCACCACTAATTGAGGAATTAGTGAGAAATTTAGACTGTTTTTAAAAATACTCTTAATTGTGTAAGTTTCCTACTGTAAGGAAGGGCAGACACTAAATGGATCACGTGCAGCTCCCTTCTAGAAAACTTGGATGCTTCTCTTTCTGTCTTGCTCTTTCTTTATTCTCCTCATCTTAAATTGGACCTCTGTCTTCTGCGTCACTTCCGTATTCTGATGCTTAAGTTACGTAGAAGGAAATGATCTGGCGATGTATATTCAGTTACTGATTTTCCATGTTCTGTTTTTATAAGAAACTGTGATATAGGTATAATATGCATGTTTAGTGACAGTTTAGAGCTCGAAACATCAAGTTATGATGTCAGGGAATTAACTTTTGAGTCCCTTGTCTGCTTACAAAGCCATTAGCACTCAAGCTGAACCTGCTTATGAGCCTCGCGGTGTGACGTCAGCTGTATATTTCTGCTTTCTGTGTTTGCAGCTGTAAGTCTTCTGTTACTCATTTCATCGGACTTACGGTATTTTATCCTGTCTGAATGATTTTATCAATTTTCTTCTTAGAAGAGCCACGAAGGAAGCAATTATACCCACACACCAGTTTCCTTGGCTCTTTTCATCCACCCAACAGCCCTGCTTTTGAGCAAAATTATTTATTAAATGTATTCAGGATGGACATTTCTGCCTGCAAAGATTCAGGAGGGAGCTGAGTGGTTTTAACCCTTGTTGAGAAACTCTGTTTTGATCCCCCTCTGAAAACAAAAGCATGTAAATTAGTACTTCAAGATCCACATAGTAGCAATTTTTTTTTAAGTGAAACCTTTTATTAATAAGAAATCTTGTATTTTTCATCAGACTACCTTTAGTGCCCCTGCTACTTGAGAATAGATATTAATGCTGAGGGAGTTAAGGAATTAGATGGACTTTTTTTTTTTTAATGTGGGCAAAATTGATTGTGACTGTTAGGAACTATCAGCTTGATTGAGATGCCTGGTGACCCCAAGTTGCTGCAAAGGGGTTTTCAAAGCCGTGAACTTTGGGGAGCAGATTACTAGACTTGTCTTCCAAGGTGCCTCAGGGTGGGATTGTGCCTCTAGCCTTTTGTCTAGTGTTTAACCGTTGGTGCCACCCAGGAACTCCTGGGAAAATGGATACAAGCCTAAAATTTAACAAGGTACACTTCTAATTCAGTACCATAAAGTTCCTTTTTTAATTAAAAAGGAGGAAATATTCCTTCTCAAGGAAACAAAACCATCGTTGTATGCTTCTACGAACCTAGTGAGTGGGATTTGAAGATGGATGTGAATGTTGAGTCCATCGCAATGGACCCATAAAGGTGGGAGCATCAGGAAGAAACCTGATGCCTCCACGGGCCCATCGCGGTGCCATCTGTCATTGTTTCTTTTAGACAAGAGATTAGTGATACTGAGGTACAGGTGGCCTGGGAGGGAGGGGTAGGGTCGAGAGAGAGGTTGTCCCCAGCAGTGGAGTGTCCCATTAGCTCTTTGGAAATGCCTTAAGAGGAAGCCCTCAGAGGTGGGCTCTTTGCGTACAGTCCTTAGAAAGACTTGGGTTTTAAGTTGAACTTGTTACCTGTAAGTGCTCAGCAATTCACTGTAGGCATGAATAGAATAATTCGAGGTTTCCATGGTTCTTGTTCTAGCCTGCTTCTAAATTCTGAGTCAGTGTTACAATTTTTGGATAAATTAAATGCATGTATCTCTAACTACACCCTTTCTTTTTAACCCCAATAACCCTATATCCCTGTTTCCTCTTTTCCCCTGCTATTTCTGTCTCTGCCTCTGATGTCATCCCCAGTATGAGCTGGTGCCCCTCGGGCATGCAATACTCTGTCTCCCTGAGTGCTGACTTTACTTACAGAAGGTATGGTATCATGACATGTCCAGTCACCAAAGGGGGAACTGTGAAACCTGCCATCTGGGCTTTTGGCTTGCAGAGGGCTTCTTTATGGCTGGAATTTCTGGGAGCACTTTGTGTCCGCTGTTAGCATCACTAAGCCACCCTTCGGGGTACTGCCTAGAAGCCTGACTGTGTACCCTGATGCATCCCTGTGTGTCTTGAGTAGCTGCATTTTCTGTTTTCTGCACAGATTCATCTCCAGGCTGTGGGTGTGGTAGAGCACGTCTCTGTTTGTTTTGGTCTTTCCTAACTCCCAGGTCCTAAGAAACGGAAAAAAAAAACAGTCCGAGAAGCCAGACACCCAGTAAGGGGGACTCCTTTCTGTTTGCTTCAAAATATGCCACTCTCTTGAGATTCTAAATTCAGAGACTGCTCGTTTCATATTGTTCTCTCAAGTAAGCAACCAGATTCAATTATTAAAACATTTTTAGAATTAGGTTTTTGTAGTCAGCACAGATCTGATTTTCTCCAGCTTGCTGAATAATTCACAATAAATAAATGTCTTCGTCTCTTATTCCCTCTTTTTATTCATGGCTTAAAAATTGAGTTTTACAGAGACATTTATTTGCAGTTAGTCATGATTTCTGTTGTCATGTTGAAACAAGAAAAAAATGTATTGTTTAATTTACGAATTAAAGAAAAGAGGCATAGGGCCTCAGCTCATAATAAGCAGTTTTATGAAATAAAGACATTCTTCTGGACTGGCATAGTTGAACTTATTTGTAGCATTTCGTTCTGCGTATTTTTCTGAGTGGCGAGGAACTCGGGCAGCTTCAGTACACTTTCAAATCCAGTTCCAGCTGGTTGTCACTGAGGAGACTATCAGTTGCAGCTATGTTTTCAGATCAGACTTATTTTAGAGAGGTTTCCATTGCCGCTGTTACAGATGTAAATTATTCTAGCTAGGGAGGACACCTAGATCCCCTAAAACCTTTCTCTGTAGGAGAGAACAAACCTAGCAGGTTATGGCTTCCTGGTTAGAGAAAAGGCTTTTGGCTCTGCAAACTACAAAATCTTTGTACCAGTCATCCCACTTAAAATACCAGTCCCTAAATTTGCTTTCTTTTTTTCTTTGCCAATAGTAAGAAAAAAGGTAAACCCCTTAGACCTAGTAGCTTCTCAGCTTCCACCCCCCACCCCCTACCCCAAGGTGTCATATGTGCTTGTCTGCAACTAACAATTCTCAGAAAAACCTGCCAGGCATTTGTTTCCAGCCAGGTGTGCACAGAAGCTGAAGTGCATGAGTAAAACTTGAGCTGTGAAGGGTACAAAGTTATAAAAGTCAAGACGGGTGTCAGTGATCACAAGTTAATGCAGGGCATTGTAATGGGCACAAAAGCAAATCTCCTGGTCTGCCTTCCGAGAGTTAACATATGCTCATATTTTCTCTGTGCCAGTTAATTCTTTGGCACAACAGAACTGC
>NW_006408619.1:3586097-3588964 GCF_000296735.1 Chrysochloris asiatica
ACCCTGTACAAGGTTTCCAAGGCTGTATGTAAATCTTTACAGGAGCAGAAAGCCCCCTCTTTCTCCTGCAGAACCTCTGGTAGTTTTGAACTGATGACCTTGAGGTTAACAGCCCACATTGTAAGCACACACTACCAGAATTCTTTCATGTGTGTTCTCACACACACACACACACTCCATATGGAGTCCAGCACTCCTTGGAAACCCTATACAGGGTGGCTATAAGTAGGAACCCAGTGATGGCACTTAACAACTATATATGTGTGTGTGTATAGATACATATATATATATATAGCTTGATAGTACAATTATGGTCTGTCCACATAGTAGCTTGAAAAAACCGTGAGAGAAGAAAACTGGTAGGTGGTTGACCATTCGGATCAGTAGGAGGTAAGAGACGACCGGGGGGAGGGAGGGGACAAAGGCAGGCTGTACTTATGTGCGCAGTGCCGTGTAGATGAATTCTGCCCAGGGACCTAGAAATAATGCACAAGAAGGGAGACCCAGCTGGAGAGGATTGTGTCGTCCTTCATTTCCGAGGCACAGACGTAGCCTGGATTAACACCTGTGCCCTGTGTTCAGTTTCAGTCTAGAAGGCCTGACTGGAGGAACTGTTGGCAGAAACAAGGTGTCCTCATCGCTAGAAGGAAACTCTACAAACACCAAAGCCTTTGGTGGTCAGGAGCGGGGTGATTCTTTGGTGTCTCTTTCAGAAGAGGACCTGGAGTCAGGCCAGAGAGAACATAGGATGTTTGACCAGCAGGTAAGACTGAAACCAGGTATATGTACTAGACAGGACCTAACAACAACAACAACAGAAATAGGACCTCATTCTAAATGTAAACATTCTGTTAGTTGTTAGTGCCATCGAGTCGGTTCCAGCTCGTAGTGACCCTGCAAAGAGTTTGCAAGGGGCATCTGACGTTGTTGAACCTCTTCGTTTTGTTTAGCAGTCTAATGCTTATCTTACAACACCAAATTGCTATGGGTATTTACTCCTTGTATAATAAACCCAATCGAGTAAAAAAGTATGGTTTTAGCACCTTGAGACTAACTATAAAAGACACCTTTAATCTGTACAGATTTCAATATTTTACCAAAGCAAACTTTTAAAATTAGAAATGTATTCACAATATTAGATCAAATTTCTCATTCTTTTATACCTCAACGGGAAAATGAGTCATGAAGCATGTAACTTATTACATTTCCCAATTCTCTGAAGTATATCCTAAGTTTCTCCTTCCAGAAAAAAACACACAAATGTTTATTATGCTGTCCAGAAAACTGCTATTAGTCCTGCTTTTCTCACCACCTAACAGTGTGTGTCACTGTAGGATCAGCACTGGAGTACTAACCACATCAACCACAAGTCAGCAGTTCAAAGCCACCAGCTGCTCTCGGAAACCGTATGCAGGCTCACCATGGGTTGGAACTGACCTGAAGGCAGGCGCACAGTGATGATGTCTTCTTCATTGCCACGGCTGCTCCTCCCGTGAAACGCCTGTCTTCAAGGGCATGAAAGGTTTCCATGTCAACGCATCACGGGACTTGTTCTTAGTTCTAATCTTCTCAAGCCCCTCGCTGTCATTTACCACTTTGACAGTCCCCAGGGAGTTCCTGGATTGAGAATTTGAGTTACACTTGACCCTTGAGCAGTGCAGGGAGTTGGGGCACCTAAACCCCTCCCCCACACACACACACAGTTGAAAATCCACATGTAACTTGTGACTTGCCGGCAACTTAACTACAAGGTGCCTGCAACAGTAGAGCTTTAGAGCTTTATTGATACACACAGCTGATTAACACACATTGTGTGTGTTGTATGTGTTCTACACTGCACCCACATCAAATCTGCATTTTCATTGCAAACAAAAGGTGTTTCACAAAAAGTGCAACTTTTTGCACCTGCTTGATTAACTGCAGACAGCTTTACATGTTTTGTTATTTGTGTGTGGGGGACAGTTCTTACTTAGACTCATTTACCTTGAAATGACAGGCAGCTACAGAGACAGACTTCCTTACATCTGTGGTGCAGGTCAAGTGATTCCCTTGACTTTTTTCTGCTTCTGGGGAGTACTTGCAGCACCACTGATGGCATTTCATCTGTGTCCCTGGTGTTCCCTGAGGTTTGTGGTATTAGACTAAGTGATGAGAACACGTGATAACCACTTTTCACTGTGACACACAGTGCTCACAGGGAGGTGATTACTCACATGGTATTTTAGGCAAAATGACACGTGGTGTAAGTGGATCTGTGTAGCTCACACCCGTCTTGTTCAGCGGGTGTCTGTTCATGCTCTTATAGCATGCTACTCTTCCCCCCATCCTTTTGACCCCTGGAGTGCATCTTAATTCCTCCAAAGGAAACATTTCTAATTAAACAAATGGGAAAAGTGTTGAACATCTGTTCTTTTGCATAGGTGACAGGAGCTTGGAGTAGAAGTTTAATGAAACATTTCTAATTAAACAAACAATTGGTAACCTGTTCTTTGAGTAGGTGATTGGATTTTATGTAGATTTCTCATTTTCAAATCTCATCCTATTATACAGCAATGTAGCAGAAGTCCTAGTGTGGCACTGTGGGTTAATGCACTGGACTGCAAACTTAGTTTGATCTGCAAGGTTGGAGGTTCAAGCTCAGCATCCGCTCCTCACAAACCCTATACAGGGTTGCTATGGGTTGGAACCAGTTCAGCAACACTTAACAACAGCATAGCAATGAGGAGTCCTAGTGTGGTGCAGTAGAATAAACCCTGAGCTGATAACCGTAAGGTCAGCGGTTCAAACCCCCAGCTGCTCCTCAGAAACTTTACACAGCACAGGTGGGGAACATCTGGCCCTCGTGCCATATTGTTGTTGTTGTTGTT
>NW_006408619.1:3589349-3597682 GCF_000296735.1 Chrysochloris asiatica
TAGTTGTTAAGTACCGTCGAGTCGGGCCCGACCCATGGTGACCTAATATAGGGTTTCCGAGGAGGTACTGGTGAGTTTGAGACGCCAAACCTGTGGTTCAAATTAACATTGCATTCCTGTGTTTATCCTACATCACCACACCAAATGTAACAGGCTAATCACTTGCCAATGATGTTAGAAATGTTGGCATCGAAAGCTTTCCTACCCCTGTTAGACGGGGTCACTATGAGTCAGAATCAACTGGATGATACTTCACAACAAACAACCTAACGGCGTATCATACTGCTGTCAGATAGAATTCTGACACTGAAGGATTATTTTAGTAATGAGTGTGGCATTTATGTTCGCGTGAGGGTCTAAAAGAATTTAGATCAAATGAAAATCAAATTGAAAGAATTTCCCGCCTTTGTGTTTGTTTTCCATTTCATCTTTGCCTGATACTTTAGATCCAGAAAGGAGCTCTGGTAGTGTAGTGGTTACGAATCGGGCTGTGAACCTTAAGGTCAGCAGTTCGAAACTACCAGCTGCTCCATGGGAGAAAGATGAGGTGTTCTGCTCCTGTAAAGATTTACAGCCTCAGAAACCCTATACAGGGTCGCTATGAGTCGGAACCAACCCCACGGCACATAGCAACAATAACAATAGGGGAAAAGTAGGACTATGGAGAGTCTGCTAATAGGAACAAGTTGGTTTCTTTAGCCTAGTGATAACAAAGGAGTCCCGGTGTGGCGCTGTGAGTTAATGCTCCAGACCGCAAAGCCATTTGAACTGCAAGGTTGGTGGTTCAAGCTCACCAGCTGCTCCTCGGTAACCCTGTACAGGGTCGCTATGGATCGGAATCGATTCAATGGTACTTAACAACAGTGATAACAGAAAAGGGAAGGAAAAAGTAGGGATTTTTTTTTTTTGGTGGCTACTTAAAACAGCTTTGATAATATGTTTAAACACACCACTGGAAATGCTGAAAAACAAATTTCTGTGAATAGAATCTTTTGGAAGTCAGATAAATACCAAAATTGTCAGTTTGTAGACAGAATCTTAGACTTGGAGCCAATGTGTATCCATTTGGCTTCAGCTCAAACCCTTGTATGTGAGAACTTCAAGCCAAGTTGTATGACTGTCTGAGGCCATGTAACTGGCTGGGAGTTGAACACTATTAAACTCAGAGCTCCTGCTAATGAGGAAATGAGAAAGTCTTACTTTTCTAATGTTTTTTTATGTGATATCATTTCAGTAAGCAGTGGTTATTACCAGTGGTGTCCGTCGGAGCTGAGTTTTTATTTAATCTCTCTGGGTGACATTGTTGCACTTCCCTGTGTTTAGCTTTCCCAGAACTCTCTGCCCTCCGATACATTTTCACCACATTTGCAGCTGCAGAGTGACAGTCTGAGTGGCTTGTATCACCGATCTGCCAAGCTGCCTGCAGCCAGCTTCCTGTTGAAGGTTGGAATGGCTCCTGCTCTTCAGCATGGCCATTTATCAGACGCACGATTACCCTCGGAACCCAGCCGTCGGCTGTCTTCACACTGCATGGTTACACGTGGAACATGCTATTAAGTCATCCTAAGTCTTAGGTGCAATTGAGCCAGGTTCATACTAGTAACAGGTTTTCATTGCTTCCCTTTCCTCATGCGGGAGCCCTAGTGATGCCATGGTTAAACACACAACTTCCAGTCAAAAGGCCAGTGGTTCAAACCCACCAGCTGCTCAACAGGAGAAAGATGTGATAGCCCTCTTTATAAAGATGACAGCCTTCGAAAGCTGTTGTTGTCTAGGGTCCCTAAGAGTCAGAATGGATAATAAAGGGAATGTGTTGATGACAATCAAAGTTAGTTAACTCTTGGGCTGGGGCTTCTTCTAAACTAAAGGGGAAGGGAGGGAGCCCCTCATTGCCAAAGGTTTGCTAGCAGGGCTGGCTGACTCCCATTCTGGGGTTCTGTAGTGGGAACTTCAGCAGTTGTTAAATTATGTGAATTTACTGAGGCCAATAATTTACCAGCCAAATGTCAGTCACCTAATTTAGAAAAAAAAATAAAGTGACTTGCTTCTTTCCAGATGTACGATTGTTTTGCTTTTGGTCATGGGATAATTTTTATTTGCATTTCAGTCTCCAAGTCATGAAAAATCAGAGTAACATTGACTTGTATATTTTTCTATCTCTGAAATGGATATTTTGATTTTTCAAAAGACAATTTCTAGTTTAAAGTGAAATTGTTTTTATCTGATCTTTCACTGGATGTTTATTATTTATGAAACACTGATGTTTGAAACACCGTTAGGTGTTGTAAAGAAAACAAAGGCGTAAAAGCTCTGTAATGAATGAATACTCCATCTGCGTTTTACAGCTCAGAAAAGAGATGTTGTTTAGCTTCTCTGAGAAGAGAGAGGCACAAAGACTTCTCCGAAGTTGAAAAGCTACTCAAGTCGGATTCATGTCCGTGTGACTCTAAAGTCGGTGCTTTTAGCCCCCCTTCTACCCTGCATTACTTCTCTGTGTTTAAATTTTGAAGCCCTGGTGTGGCGCTCTGGGTTAATATGCTGGACTGCAAACTCGGTTTGAACTGCAAGGTCGGTGGTTCAAGTTCACCAGCTGTTCCTCAGAAACCCTTTACAGGGTCGCTATGGGTCGGAACCGACTCAACGATACTTAACGACAACAACAAAAATAGAGACGCATATGTGCTCAAAACCTGTTTTCCATTTTTTACTTCACAGACGAGTCACAGATCCAAACAACAGGGATTTAATTACTGTACATCAGCCATTTCTTCTCCATTGACAAAATCCATCTCATTAATGACCATTAGCCATCCCGGATTGGACAGTGAGTACATGTCTTTTTGTTGTTATCAAACGCATATGTTTGGATAAACTCACCAGCTTATATTTCTTACTTTAAGGTCTTGTAACCTTAACTTTCAGACTCTTTCTGCCTCTTTCCCTGAATGCATGACTCAGCATTGACACAGAACCTGACGTCTTTTGAGTTCGGCTTTAGGACCTTCTTCCTTTTACTAGCTAAAATCTCCTCAATTCATTATGCTCTTGGACCTAAACCTGATACATATTTGTTAAGTCTTGATTTTGAAACAAGTTAAGACCCTGAGAAAAGTTGGAAAAAGAGTATGACAAAATACTACATGTTTTATGCAGAGCCCCAGATGTTAACATGACACTTGTTTTATCAATCTCCCTTTCTTCATCTCCCCTCTTAAGACTTTTCTGAGACACTTGAGAGTAAGTCACAGATAAAAGTACTCTTTGACTTACAAATCCTGTAGTGTGTATTTCCTCATAGCAAAAATATTCTCTTAACATTCCCAAGGTGCTATTCTCCGCACCAGGAAGTTAACAGTGATGCAGTTCTGCCTTCTGACTTCCAGACCTTACCCACATTTCTCCGATTATCTCACCTTCTTCTGGCCCCAAAATCCAGTCCGGCACCATCAGTTGCATTTAGTAGTCGTGTCTCTGTAGCCCACGTTTCATCTGGAAGACCTCGTTGATCTTTGTTTACATGAGCTTGTTGATAGAGTAGTCTGATGAACACGATCATAGCCAGGCGGCCAGCGTTACCGTCACCAGTGACAGGACAGTGCTGATATGATGAGAAGGGCACAGTGATATTAGCGTAGTATTCCTGACAGAACTGTCTCCGAGCTTGGACCTAGACATGAGGAGACCCCAGACAAACTTCCTCCGAGGACATTCTACACGGTAACTAAGCCAGGTTGATTCATGAAGGATAAACAAAGATTTGAGGTCTAGTTTCATGTGTATCTTAAGTGCAAGAAAGATTTGAGGTCTAGTTTCATGTGTGTCTTAAGTGCAAGAAAGATTTGAGGTCTAGTTTCATGTGTGTCTTAAGTGCAAGAGCATGACTTCTGAGAGTAATGGATTCAAGACCAGTTGATTATGAAAGATAGGTAAAGATGTCATGGTATCCACAAATACAGGGCATTTCTAAGCAAGAGATGCCCCAAGACATATTTGAACTGGACTCAAGTGTTGCTTACCACAGAAAGGCAGCTATTTTTTGAGAAATCTTAGTCCTTAAAAAAATTGTAATTTTTTTTTTCACCAGTAAATTACAGGTGTGGCACCTGTAGGATAAGTACTTGCCCATTAGGTTGGTTTGAACCACAAGATTGGCAGTTCAAACTCACCAGCCACTCGTCAGAAACCCTATACAGGGTCTCAGTGAGTCGGAACCAACTCAAGGACACCTAACAACAACAACAACAGTTACAGGTTAAGACCTTAGTAGCAGATTCAGCATTCTTACCAAAGAAGGAGCAATGTGATATGTTACAGTCTTTGGGGAAAGACCAAATATTAGGGAAGCTGAAGTAAAGGGAATAGATACATTTTCTGAGGTTTCTGCGACTTCATTAGTTTTCCTTGATTTAATTGAACTTAAAAAAAAAAAGAAAGAAAGAAATTAAATGTAAATAAATGTACCAGCGTTAGAGACAAGTAGTTGCCATGCGTTAGTAGAAGGAGGCCTCTCCGCCCCAGTTGGAGGTATAGGGCATAATGTATAGTGTATTATTGCTGCCCCCTTTCTCCTGGGTAACACTTCAGATGCTCATCTGTTTAAACTGTCTTATGATAGCTTTTTCTCAAAGACCCAGGTAGAATGCCACAGAACTGTTGTCAGCAATAGTGTACCCTGTCTGTGTGTATTTCGGTTTGGTTTGGTGTTGATTGGGCAGGAATTAGAGATTTCGCCGGTGTAGCATGAAAATTACAGCTGAATCAGTGATACTGAATTGATGGGCCTGGAGTGAGAAGAGCGCAGCCGCGGAAGAAAGTCAGGCAAGCCCAGTAAGTGAGCTTCTTCAGCGCTGTGCCGCCTGCTTCAACGACTAGCAAGCACTGAGTGAGGCTCGATGGTAGTCTTCTGCTTTAGCAACAGATACGCAGGGCCAACAAAACCTGTACCTATTCTTTACATGGATGAAACACTTCATGATTTCTTCTCTAGAAAGCAAGATGGATTTTAAAACAGTGTTTTAAAAAGTGTAGCTAACTCCCAGAAACCAGTGTCAGGGAGTCCCAGAGTTCCTGGACAGACAGCTTATTTGCCTGGTCTGCCTGTGGCTAGGAAATGTAGCCCACCTCACTAAGAAGAAGTGACATCAGTAGCCAACTACTGTCCACAACAGAGCTGCAAGCACAAGTCTAATGCTTTCGTCAGAGTGTGGCACCTTCATCCTGATGTGTAATGAATGTCTGAATGGCTACGTCATCATTTAGTTAACTCTCGTCACTTTCATGTCTATAAGACAACATTGGCTAAATGAGTAACTGATCAACTGTAATGACTCTACCCCAAACTCCTCCCCCAGATAGTTCAATTAACTGTCCCCAACTGCCCCCCACAGTATTTTAGGAGTCCTGGTGTAGCGCTGTGGGTTAATGTGCCAGACTGCAAAGCCGTTTGAACTGCACTGTCGGCAGTTCAAGCTCACCAGCTGCTCCTTGGAAACCCTATACAGGATTGCTATGGGTTGGAACCGACTCAATGGCACTTAACAACAACGCAGTATTTTTATTTTTCTTTGGAAAAGTGATAACTCTTTGTGGAGATGTTAAAAACCGGACTGTTAGAATGCAGTTGTAGAATTTGTGTTAAAGGCCTTGTTTTGCGGTATGCCGTGAAAAGCATCAGGACAGCTGGATATTTCTCCATTTGTCACAGATTCAAATCTCCACTTCCAAAGACTTAACTACTGTGCATAATTCATAATTTGGTCATGCTTCTCCTATCTGAAAGTGTGATCACTAAAGCCTACCAAATGATTCTAAAGCCAAAAGTGTTTGTTACAATTAAATAAGTTAACTGATGTTTGATTGTAAGTTTACTTAGTGGCAGAGAGCTCTCTGCCTCAGTTACTTCAACATCGTGAGAAAGGGTAAATTATCTAAAATGCTTACCGTAGTTCATGCTGACTTCCTCACCATGTTCCATTCTCACTCTGGAGTGCCCAAGACTTGATGGTGCCCAGAATAGTGCCACAACTTTTTCTTCTCCTGACTGGGCTGAAAGCCGCCAGGAAACTGAAGCACCTAGAAGCTTGGTTCCTCCTTAAGCTCATGACTGTCTGTGTTTTACAATCCGTCTTGTTTAGGTACCAAATGCTCCCTGAAATCACCCTTCCATTACTGCTTTCCAGCTTTGTAACCTGTTCCGTGTCTTCCACCGTCTAAAGAAAGTAGCTGTTTCTACCACAGTCTTTCACAGCTCTTGGTTACCATCTGATCACTTCAGAAAACATATGCCTGCTGAGCTGTTGTCTGGCGTGTCCTATGGGGTCATTTGCTGAATTAGGAAAGCAGACAAACCCAGAGCGTGATTTCTAAGCTGGGGTCTATTTTAAAAACCCGGGGACGTAAAGGACGAATCCTGAGTGGCAGGGTGACTACAGTGTGGGAGAGCGGTCTCAGGAAATCACAGGACTTCTTTATAGTGGTCAAGAGCAAACATGTCAGTTTGAGAACCCAAGCCGTGGTATTTTCAGTAACCTCGTATGTATGTGAGAACCTTCTCTTTCCTAGTCACAAGGCTAAACAGTGGAGGATAATTTACAGATTTAACTCCTGTCTACTGAGAGATGCAGACAAGAGAACAAGTGAGTCTTAATGGAAAATAATAAACGTAGCAGCTAAAAGAAGTATTCTTATAATGAAAGTGTCCGACTTCAGAGGTCAGAGAAGGCTTCCTGAGGAGAAGTGATTTAAATAAGTGGACACTCGTTATCATGACTAATTGCGACTCACTACTGTAAAGGTCGAAGTTTTGTAACAAAAATGGGGGCATAGTTAATCTTACAGTCCAGAAGCAAAGGACCCTTGGACCATCAAGGGAGAAGAGCACAAGTGGAGTGCGGGACCCTGTCCCGAGAAGCAGCAACACCAGAGAGGAAGGCAGGGATGATGACAGGGAGAGAGAGAGCAGCTGAGGACTCTAGATCCATGGAAAGTGAAAGGTTGTGTGCTGGCGGCCAGGGGGCAGGCTTGCAGAATGTGCCTTTTGGCTGTTTAAATGATTATATGTTCTTGAGTGTTTGTGTGTATACCCCCCCCATCCCCACCCCACCCCCAAAAAAGAAAACAGAGGAATGTAAGCAAATATTGTTGAATGATAATGCATGGAGGAGATTGTAATTGTTGCAGTGAAATGATGGTGTAAAGCCGATGTACTCCATGTGGAGACTCAAAGAAAAACTAGGAACTAGCTAGTTGAAACATTTGTAGGCAGCGAGACTGCGGATTTCTGACCTGTAGCCGAGGGCAGTGGAGGGCCATTGGCTAGTTTGAAGTGAGTGGTGAACGTGCCCGCGTTCTAGGAGCTGACGGAGCAGTAGGAGACTGCTGTGGTAACCCACGGTGGAGTAGGTGGGTCCTGATGAATCCAGGGATACAGCAATGGCTTTGGAGGAGTAGGTGAGGTTCCTAGGGATCTAAAAGGCAAAAGGAAGACCTGAGGTGTTATATAAGGGTTCTCATTTTCTGTTTTGAATAGATGTCAGGTTGCTGTTGCTAAGTGCTGTTGAGTTGCTTCTGATTTATAGCGACCGTGTATAGGGTCTTTGAGGAGCTGCTGGTGAGCCTGAACCGCCGACCTTGCAGTTCAAACCGACCTTGCAGCCACACCAGAACTCCAGATGTTAGGCACTGCTCAACCAACTAAGAAACACCGGTTTAGGGGATGTGGTTGTTGAGGGCTGAGATGAGAGCTGCCTGTGATGAGCAGTGAGATGAGTGAACTCAAAAGAGAGGTCTGGCCTGAAGTCAGCAGTGTATTGTACAAGGATCTTACATCAAGAGGTGGGAACGATTGAGGACACTTCCTTCGGGTGAGGAAGAAAAGAGAAAATGCAGACCCCTGAGGGACAGCACTAAAGATGTTTACAGCACATTTCAAGGAAGAAAACTCTTCCTGTAAGTTGTTACCATTCAGACAGTAGACTTCTTGTTTTCATAATCTAACAAGGAGAGGTTTGTTTGATATGTTTTTTAAATCTGCATTAGAATTCTGCATATTGAGAAAGTGAATAAACTGTGTTGTTTACCTAGACAACCTTTTCAATACCCACATAAGCCACCTGGGTGTGAAATACCTTTGACTTGGTTCTGGCCTAGCCTGTGCCTGCTCTAATGTCTTCTGTTAACCCACTTCTCAGCCCAGCAGCAGTCGCAGCCAGCAAGGCGGGTCTCCTTCTCCATCAGCATCTCTCCACTCCTCCTTAAGTCTAAAACTCTCTTTTCTTTTGGCTCTTCCTATTCCAGTGATGAGGAGGAGGAGTTGCAGCGTAAGTAAGCAAGTG
>NW_006408619.1:3597782-3635438 GCF_000296735.1 Chrysochloris asiatica
GGGGGGGGGGGGCTCTTATCCCCTTGCATGCTACCTTTTCTAAATCACTTGTCTTCATGCTTTGCTTTGAAAATTAATTTGGATAAAGCCGCTTTTGTTTTCTGTATACTGCCTATACTGATTGATTGAGCCTAAAACCTCCTGACCCCAGCAAGATGTCTTCAAGCAGTAAGACATGGGTTCCCACCTGATGGCCTTTGTGATGCTGAGTACAGCGTTCTGAAGACTTTCCATTTGATAATTAGATTTTATTTCTTTTATCTTCTCATGGGATAGATACCTAGATGTCCATGGGTAATATTTAAAAAATGATTATACCTTTTTCTTGTCACCTATCCTAACCATTTTTTTAAAATACCTCTCCTTTGAGATTAAATCCTACATTTGCTCCTATTGAACTGCAGTTTTTCTTATTTTTCAGTCCTTTCAATAAGCCGTGGGTTACTTGGTATCCTGCTAGTTTGGAACTCTACAGGTATCAGTTACAGTAAAATTGGAAAACAAATGAAGTTACCTCTCACAAAAATCATGTTCTGCAAATATGCAAAGTCTCAAGGATATGCATATATTGCGGTTCATTTGGGGTTTTTTTTTGTTGTTTTTTTTTTAATGAAAATTTTTTTTTCCTAAACTGAAGTCACTTAAAGGTTTTTTTCATCATATACCGAATATTTTAAGTTTCCAGCAATTAAGTTGTCCCTGGGTGGTGCAGGTGGTTAAGCGCTCATCACTCAAGGGTCATGCTGGCCCAGAGGCACCCTGGGAGATGTGTCACAGCCTTAAAAACCCCGTGGAGCCGTTGTACTCGGCACACCTGGGGTCATGGTGAATTGGAAGCAACTCAACAGCAGCTAATACCAACATGTAAATGAAAATAGCATCCCAGTTCCTTAGCAGGAACACAGAAGTGAGTTCGTCTGTTGTTTTTTTAAATATGAGAAGTATATCTATGACAAAAGTTTTGCCATTTCAGTGTTTTTTACAGGTACAATTCAGTGGCGGCATTAATTATGTTTGTCATGTTATGCCACCCTCCCCCTCATGGTTCCAGATTATTTTGTCACCCTTAACAGAAGCTCAGTGACCACTAGGCACTGAGCCCTCTGCCCTCCAGTCCCTGACAACTATGACCAACCTTTCTCTCTATGCCTTTGACTGCTCTAGAGACCCTAATAAATAGGTGAGATCCTAGACGATACGTAGCCCTTTGTGACTGATTGCGCTCAGCATAAGATTCATCCATGTTGTAGCATGTTTCAGGATTTCATTTCCCTGATGCTCACTAACAGTCCCTTGTATGTATGGATTACATTTTGTTTATCCATTCACCTGTGTAATTTGCTTTTTAATGAAAATGTTATAGATGTTCAGTTCTATGAAAAGATGTTTAGCAAATAGATACATTAAGGCACATTAACTTTTTATCATTAAATAGGAAGGAAGTTATGAAAATCCACTTGCATCTTTGAGTGTTCAGAAATTCCCAAGGCTATTTCTTCTCAAAGTATTTTTAATATGCTGGGAAATCGATCAACATGACAGATAAGCCAGGGTTCCACCAGTACAGTAGTTCTTCCACCACTGATACAAGATTATAATCCCATAGCAGCACCGGTCACCCAGCTAATCTCACAGGAGGGAGTGTTAGCTCATAACCACGCAGGTTTGGGGAATGATTGGTTAAGGAGGATTAAAAACGAATGTGTTTTCATTACAGTTCCAAGAAACTGTTTAATACAGTGTTTAATATGTGAAATCCCAGTCTGTGTATGCATGGGTGTAAACCTAGGAGCTCTGCTGGCAAAGTGAGAGAGCGTTGGGCTGCTAACTGGAAGGTCGGTGGTTCAAATCCACCAGCTTCTTCACAGGAGAAAGACAAATCTGTCTGCTTGTGTTAAAGACCCACAGCCTTGGGGAGCCTAGAGAGCGGTTTTACTATATCCTGTTGGGTTGCTCCGAGTGAGTCAGAACCGACTCAATGGGCTTGGATTCATCAGGGTCTCACATAACGATCCCTGGTGGCACAGCATTGAAGCGCTTTGCTGCTGATTTGTAGGAGAAAGAACTGACACTCTGCTTTCGTAAGATTCAAACAAGCTCACTGCCCTGGAGCGGTCTCTGACTACTCCACTGCTCTGGAGGGTTTCCCAGGCTGTAAATATTCACAGATGCAGACCACCTCATCTTTCTCCTCCAAACCAGCTGGAGGATTCGAACCGCCAATCTTTCGGTTAGCAGCCCAACACTTAACCCACTGTACTAGAACCCCGTGAGACAGTTCTACTCTGTTACACAGGCTCACTGAGTGTGACCCCTAGCAACAACATTTTACGAAACTTGTAGCACACCTTGAAAAATACTGACCATGTCCATCCAGTGGCTCCAAACAACAACAGGCCCTGGATGTTAATGGGTCCTGAAAAAATCCCCCGTGAAATAGTCTGCTCACCTTCACATACTAACCCAAATGGCAGATTGCTTTGTTTTCGTCTGCAATTGTAGCATGGAAGCATTCAGAGTTGTTTCATGCTCTTAGATGCTCTGACAGCTTGATGCTTTAGGAATTTCAGACAGTAATAGATTAATCACTGTTTTCGGAACCACATGTGTAACTGAATTAAATTGTTTCAGCAGTGAAAGAGTTGCAAGTGTGTATAGGAATCCTAGGTGTTCCGAGTACCCTAATCTCATAGCTTCCGTTTTGGGTTAATTTGACAGAAATGCATGAGGGGTTGATTTTTGGTTAGGTTCTGTATTGGTTTGATATTTACCTACATTATTAATTTCATTTCCTCCTTGTTTAGATAACCACAGTGGTGATTTATTAGGGAACTGCTTAAGAATATGAATGTAGACTAGGGGCCTTCCTTAAGGAACTGGGTGTCACTTGTATCAGTGAATGCTCCATGGTAGACTCTGAAGCCTCTGACCTGAACCCCCAAACCAGCTTCTTCTCTTTTCTATCTTACTTTTTTTTTTTTTTTGAAGCTAAAGCATCATGAGATGAAATTGCTAGTGGTTTCACACCTAGTAGACCAGAACTGGGGAAGAGATCCTAGACCCTCCTTTTACTCGGCTGACCTTTTCACTGACCTGGCTGTTAACTGCCATGCACCGAAGTGAACTAGAGGGAAAAGGAGAAAGTGTGCCAGGCAAACTTTTCAAGACTTAGAACTGGTGGTTCATTTTCTGTGTATTATTCTACCAGTTTGCTATTTATATTCATAAGCAATAACTATAATTTTACACGGTTATTTAGAATCTAAACTCCTTTGAAAGTTTTAAGAATTTAAAATTGAGGTAATCTAGTCAGAGAGAACATGTTCAGATCTCTATACGATTTTACTCACAGTAATCTCAGAGATCCTTGAAGCATCAGACTCAAAGAAAAATGGAGTTTGTGGCCCACATTCTTCTAACAGGAGGTACAGAGCAAACCTGGGTCCTTGGAATCATACAAGGACAGTTTGTCTCTAGCTGATCATTCAGAAATGGAAAACCATTTATTATTGCACAGTACGGGGCCTTTTTCCCCCTTTCAAGCCCTAAAGCAACTAAATTTTACTAACTTGTAGATCAAGACAATGGTTCTTGTTGTTAATCTTAAGTGCCCCATCGAGGACTCTGTGTAGGGTTTCTGAGGAGCGGCTGATGGGTTTGAACTGCCAACTTTGAGGTTCGCAGTCCAGTGCTGATCCTACAGGGCCACAGTGTTTCTTGATTTGTTCCACATTTTGCCCCAGCTATTTGACTTAAAATTTCAATGGCCCATTCCAGTCTATGGTCTGCTCAGTATGCAGGGAGGAAGAACGCGCAGTCATTTGATCAGTATCATCCTGGAAAGGATCGTAAACGCATTTCTCATTTCACAGATGAAGAGATGAAACCCAGAGTTCTCACCCAATGTAGTGACAGGGCCAGGTGCATGAGTCAAGTCCAGTCTTCCTTCCTCCTCCTCTGTAATCCGTTTCCAGGAAGTCTCAGGAAAAGATGGAGAGACACATTAGGTGTTTTTTAATATAGAAACATATAAACACTGGATTACTAGAATATGATATTTAATTTCCTATTTTAGGTTCTTTCTGTGACATCTCAAAAATGGCGTATGGAAGCGGAATATTGTTAAGATCAGGAATAAAGCATGCTTCCTGAGTGTTTAAGCATTAGGGGAAATGTTGACATTAGATTTGTTCAGTTTTGACTTTTACATTGTATCGTCATGGGAAATTCACTCCTTATTGCTCCTGTTTCCATGTCTAACTTCACGATTGCAAGTTTAATTTCTCCTTTTTCCAAACACTTTGAAGGAGGAGGCACTAGGCACTGATTTTCATTTCTGCTTTAGTTTGTCATCATAAAACAGTTCATCTATTGTTGTAAAATACTTTGGTTCAAACTTTGTCTCTTCCTTTTTTGTTTTCTAGATACACGACTCTTCCACAACACAAGTGCTAATCTGACTGAAAGGTAACTGTGCATTTATTTATTTTGCTATTTCTCTCCCAAAATGAAAATCAAGGAATTCCCAAATACTTAGGGCATTAAGTTAATTTGGTACTTCCTTGAGTAATAATTTTAGAATAATGATTGAAAATGGTTTTATATTGAAGACTGTATCATTTTGTTGTGCAGATTGAAAAAAAAAATTATACACAGCAAAACACAGCAATTCTGCCACTTCTACCTGTATAATTTGGTGACATTGATTACATCCTTAGAGCTGCACAACCAATTGTCACTCTCCTTTTCAGCGTTGTCCCTCCCTGATTAACATAACCTCACTGTCACCTAAGATTTTGCCCTAGTCTTACAAGTTGTCGTCACTTTGATCTTCCATAGATAGTTCTTCAAAGTGCATAATGCTCAAGGTAGACTTTTTTGTTGTTGTTTTCTACTAGTTAAGCTAATATCTGGTTTGGTTTTAAGAAGACTTCAGGGATATATTTAGTTTAAGGGCTTAAAGATGATCTCAGGGCAATAACTTCAGGGGTTCATCCACCCTCCATGGCTCCAGAAAATCTAGAGTCCATGAGAATTTGAAATTGTTTTGCATTTTCCTCCTTTGGATCAGGATTTCAATATTTTTCTTTTCATATTTGTAAGATTAAATATTCTAACAACAGCATAATTGGGCTTCCAGTTATTACCCTACACTCTTGAAGTTTTGCTCCTTTTCACCAAGATATTCATGTGGCTCACCAGGACTCTCAGCTCAGTGTTTGTTTGCTGTTTATTCTTGGTCTTTTTTAGAGCAGAGCTTTTCAACCCATCTTGCCTCTCTTTCAGCAACAGACTCCTTTGTTATCTCTGTTGCTGTTCTTGTTAAGTGCTAACTCAACAGTAGCCCTGTATAGGGTTTCCAAGGAGCAGCTAGTGAGTTTGAACTGCCGACCTCATGGTTCAAACCGATCTTGCGGTCCAGCGCTTTATCCCGCAGCGCCACCTTTCTGTATATGAGTATAAGTAGACTTTCGTTGTTAAAACTTCTCATTCTAAAATAACACCCAAGAAAAATAATAGCAATGCTTTCCTTAACTGTACAGTGGGTTATTTATGCAGATGCCTTTGTCCAGTATTCTCTGAATAAATCAACCTTTGTGAATTTCCTAAGGTCAGAATATCTCCATTTGGAATGGACTTGAATGCTCTATAGGCTTCCTGAACAAGTAGATCACCAAGTTTAGATCTGTTTAAAACTAAAGTGAGATCTGTCTGTGTTCTGCCTGCTGTTTGGTGTTCAGTATGTTGTTGTTAGTTGCAATGAAGTCTGCTGTGACTCATGGCCAAACAACGCCTCCTGATAGAGTGCACAGCTGTGCTGACCAGTAAACAACGCCTCCTGATAGAGTGCACAGCTGTGCTGACCAGTCCACAGTGTTGCTTGTCCTTTTGTCAAAAGAATAGAAACCGTGTGATCTCTCCCACAAGCAATATTGCTAAGCAGTTAAGTGTATCAATTCCTTGGTTTACAACCTTTATTAACTTCCACCACATAAGTCGTTTTCCTTTCTAGGTTACAAATTACGTGCTGCTTTAAAATAAGAAATTTCACTTAAGTAATTAATGAATTCAGCCGTGTTTAACATTAGATCACTGAAACCGCTGATTCCAGAAAGCATCGCTGTAGGGTTTGGGCAGCAGAGGGCGCTGTGTATAAAACCTTCTTGCTGCATCCAGTCCACCCTTGTGTTCTGGCTTTGGTTCTCATGTGAATTTAAAAGTTGACTATGAACTGTCAGTAAGGTGTAACATATGACCTGGTGATCACAAAACTTATATAAGATCTTTTCAGAGTTTTTTAAACTGACTACTACAGTTCTTAAAATTAGACTTCTTGTTTTCATTTAGTATAACCGAAGAAAACTACCGTTTCCTACCACAAAGCCCTTCCAAGAAAGATTTTGAAGGAAAGAGTGGCACAAAAGTCAGCCGTACGTTCAGCTACATCAGGAATAAAATGTCCAGTAGTAAGAAGAGCAAAGTAAGTATCATCCTGGCCATTCCTCTTCTGACACCATCACAGGCTGCATACACCCCAAAACTCAGTTAGGGACTTTAGTGAACAGTTGCAACGATGTTCACTGCCATGGCCTCATAGGGTACTTCCATTACTGAGCTGGGTCTTTATGTTAGTTTTCCGTATAAAACTTACTTGATCCTTTCAACAGCCTTTTGTAGGAGTGAGATAACTCATCTGTGTGTTTGCTCCTAAGGTGGAACAGAGGTTCAAATCCCGATCTTGGCTTCAGATCCCATAATCTCAACTATAATGCTTCAACCAGTAAATCCTGTTTAAAATACAAGTGAAAAGTTTTACTCCCGGATCAGGGCATTTAAAATACTTCATTTACATTTAGAGGAGAGAAAGGCTATCTCACAGAAAATTACAAGGACTTTTAAGGTAACTTAATATGAATTCTTTGATCTATTCTTAGCTAAGAACATGTTGGATAATATCTTCCTTAGCACTTAAGAGGTTAAGTTAAAATAATTAAGCTAATGTTGTTGTCTAGTTATTATAAGAACTTTCCAAATAAAAAAGTGAAAATCCCCTGGAGTAACCCTACACAGAAATAACTACTCTAATTTTGGTTTATTTACTTCAAATATTTTATTTATGTTTTCCCCAATGAATTTTTTAAAGGCATAAAGAAAAAGAATTTCATTATTTTACAGTGGTTCCCAGTGCTAAATAGAAAGTATTGCAGTTTCAAGTGAGCGGAGGAAACTTCTTGCCTCATACTTTTCCTACACACCGTCCCCCCACAATCAAAGAAATGATACAAATGAGACATCAGTTAAGGAGATCCTGCAAGCTCTGCACATACACATATGTATGGACGTATGAGGTGGCTTCGAAACATTGTATAAAAACTCTATTACCTGTCAATTCTATTGTCCCACACATTTTTTGAAGCCCCCTCACATAAGCACTGGACCGCTAACCGTAAGGTTGGTGGTTCATATCCACCAAACGGTCATTGGTAACCCTATACACAGTCACTATGAGTTGAAACCAACTCGACAGCACCTAATAACAATAACAAACATACATACTACACGCACACTTAGAAACCACTTTGGAATTTTTGCACAAAACCTGCCCCTTCATTTGTGCTTTCTCGCCATTTCCTCTGCCCATTATTGGCCTGTGGGGCATCTACTGAGGAGTAAGTGGACAGTTACGAGACGATGCAGAGTGGAGGAAGTCCTTTCTAGAAGAACCACATGTTGAAGCATTAACTTGATTAAATCTGAGGGCAGAATGTTTGCTGGCATTGTACACATTGACGACAAGGCTTAAAGTAGAGCCTTAGAGAGTTGACTTATCTCTGCTGGCAGAGACTATGCCAGTCTCAGTATAATTTAGCCAAGCTTTGCTGTGTTGTGTCTGTAGTCTTAGCATCCTGCTCGGTGTTTAGAAACCCCTAAAAAAATGGAGTACTGGTGTGGTGCTGTGGGTTAATGCACCAGACTGCAAAGCCATTTGAACTGCAAGGTCCGGAGTTCAAGCTCACCAACTGCTCTTTGGAAACCCTATACAGGGTCGCTATGGGTTGGAACCAACTCGACGGCACTTAACAACAACAACAAAAAACCTCAAGCTCCTAGTCTTGACCTTGAAACATTTTATGGTCTGATTCAGATGATTTCAAAATAAGTTTTTATTTTATTTTATTTTCATTTTAGCTTTACTATGGAATCACTGTGAGATCTTTTTACAAACATTTTTCACTGAAAGATCAGCAAAGTAAGCTCAGCTCCCCTTTCCTTCCCCATGCCCCCCCCACCCCCCAGTGGTACTGATCTCTAGGGTAGAGCAGTGAGTTCAGTGGTCATAACGATGAGATTGGACAGATGGACATGGAGAATCAGGGCAAGTGGACCTGACCCTGCAGAAAAGTCTGGCCCAGCCTCCTTATTTCACAGACGGAATCGTAGACAAGTGTGCTTCAGGTCACATAAATAGATGAGCTGAAGGCAGAAGCTCTGTGGTCTGTTTTCTGGAAGTGTTGTTACTTGTTGAGTTGATTCCGACTCCCAGTGACAGAGCAGGACAGATGAGAACTACCTGGGAGGATTGCCAGCCTATCCTCTCCACGGGAGCTGAACACCACCTCTTTCTCCCACGGCACAGCTGGTGGGTTTGAACGACTGACCTTTTAGTTAGCAGCCTAGCACTTTATGCACTGTGCTACCAGAGCTCCTTTCTGGCAAGTTGTTGTTGTGAAGTTCCGTCGAGTCGGTTCCTGCCTATAGCGACCCTGAACAAAGAGTGACTGGTGAGCTTGAACCACTGACCTTGCGGTTCAAACCAACTTTGCAGTCCAGCTCATTAACCCACAGCGCCACACCAACACTCCTTCTGGCAAGCTGTTGTTAGGTGCCATCGAGTCGGCACCAACTCATAGCGACCATACACACAACAGAACGAAACACTGCCCGGTCCTGGGCCAACCTCACAATTACCACGTTTGAGCCCACTGATGCTGCCACTTTGCCAGTCCATCTTGTTAGGGGTCTTCCTCTTTTTCTCTGTCCCTCCACCTTACCAAACATGATGTCTTTCTCCAGCGACTGGTCCCTCCTGACAATGTGTCCAAATTATGAGAGACAAAGTCTGGCCATCATGGCCTCCAAGGAGAACTCTGGCTGCACTTCTTCCAACACAAATCTGTTGGTTCTTTTGACAGCCCATGGCACTTTCAGTATTCCCCTCCAACACCATACCTCAAAGGCATCAATTCTTCTACAGTCTTCCTTATTCACTGTCCAGCTTTCACATGCATATGAGGTGATTGAAAATACCATGGCCTGGGTCAGGCGCACCTTCATTTCAAGCTGCCATCTTTGCTCTTCAACACTTTAAAAAGGTCTTGTGTGGCAGATTTGCCTAATGCAATACGCCGTCTGATTTCTTGACTGCTGCTTCGGTGAGTGTTGATAGTTGATCCATGCAGTTCTCTTCATATCCTGCTTACTCTTAAATAGCATGTAACTGCTGCTAACAGTATCTTTTCATCTTTCTTAAACTTTGTTAATGATCCCCAGGGATTGGCGTTTGCTCATGAGGGAATGAGGAGTCAGGACATGCAAGAAGAAGATCATTTGTGTTAGAGCAAGTCTGTCTTCACTGGCAAAAAACAAACTGTTGCTCTATCAGTTGGCTTCTTGTCTCCGGTCACCTCCTTATTCAAAATGACAACATTGTTTTGCAATTGAGACTGGTTCCCCTTTCAGGCTTGGCTTCAAGATTTGATCTTTGAGGGCTGTGCTCCCTCTAGCAAAGCAAAGTTCAAAGGAAACTAAAACTCTAAAGGCAGTGACACCGAATTACAGTCCGTGTCACCTTGCCAAGAGTTCAGAGTACCCTTCCCAGCCGCGTGTTTCAGTCTAAGAGCCAGGCTTCATTGTCAGCTATTAACAAAATAAGATTGTGTTAGAATTCTTACAGTGAAGCAGCCCCTGCCTCTAAATGCCATGCACCTGTCATAGGGGTTACAGTACAGAAGTGTTTGACTTTCTAAATGATAACAAATTAAATGAATGTTCAATTCTTCTTACCTGTGATGATAATTCTTTTAAATGATCAAATAAGTTTTGTTATCTGTCCGTAATGTTAAAAACTTGAAAGTGCTAATGTCGATGGTCAACACTGATTTTCTATGAAAACTCTAAATTTTGTTTTAAATAGATTTTTTTTTAGTGTTTAATTACATCTTATTTACCTACTGTACGAGTTTATAGTACAACTGAGCTATTCCTACTTCCTTTACAGGAAAAATTTGAGCACTTCATGTATACTAATATTAAAATGCCACCTATAATTTTTGGTAGTCTCCATCGATGGTTTGGAAGTTTCTGCTTTCTTTATAGTTAATCATAATACATTTATCAACTTAAAACCACACAACAGTCAGTGTGTTAAGTTGTGATTATAAACAGTTCTGAAATTATGTACAGAGGAGCTAACCACTAGCAAGCAGTCAGTTGGCAAACTTCATGTTCTGGCTAAGATGTTTTGCCTGTAGCACTTGATTTGTGCTTCATCTGAGACTTGGAGTCTTTATGTCTTTCACACATGGATTTGAGAATGGTCAGTAACTGGCTTAAGCTACTGGGTGGTACGTAGGATGAATGTTTTTGAAGGGGTGTGGGAGAGCCTAAACAGGAAGTACAACAGGAAGACTGGCAGTTTCTGCCTTTTCTTTTAGTATCTGTGAGATCGTACTGTTTCCTGCTAAGCAAGTTGACTGGTTGCAGACTATTTCAGCCTATAATGAATGCATCACAGTTGCATTCAAAAATAGAGTTTGGGGCAGTTCTATAGACTACCTTGTCATACTGGTGTTCTTTTTGCTGCTAAGCTTTCTTCTTTGCAGATAACAAAAAGATGGTTAGAAATGTTTTTAGAGAAGTTCTTAATTTGACTTGAAGTCGAGTTTTTAAAACTGATTTGAGTGAAAGTTTACAGAGTTGGTTCATCATTCAACAGTTTTGTTTGTAGCCATGTTGTAACAGTGATTGCAGCCCCCATGGTATTGCAACACCCTCTCCCCTCCCCCCCCAACACACACTCACACACACATTGCCCCCACTACATCTTCCCTGGGTTTATCAGTTCCATTCATCCTTCTTTCTGAAGTCAGTATTTCTGGTCACAAGGGTTTGACTCCCTACACAGCTAATAATATACTACATGGCTTTATAGCAAGACATTTAGCACCAACTCCTGGTTGTTGTTCTGGCCTGATGTGGCACTGTAGGTTAATGCACTGGGCTGTAAAGTCGGTTTGACCCGCAAGGTCGGCAGTTCAAGCTCACCAGTCACTCCTTGGAAATCCTATACAGGGTTGCTATGGGTCAGAACCTACTAGACGGCACTTCACAACAACATATAAAAGGGTGGAGTCCTGGAGTGGCGCTGCAGGTTAATGCGCTGAACCGCAAGGTCTGTTTGAACTGCGAGGTCAGCAATTCAAGCTCACCAGTCACTCCTTGGAAATCCTATACAGGGAGTTGGAACCGACTCGATGGTACTTAACAACAACGTATAAAAAGACAGCGTACCCATCAGCTACCGATAAGAATCCAAGCAATGTTTACAAAGACTTACACCAACATTAAATGCAAAAGGACTTCCAAAAGTTCATAGAAAATTGGAATTAAAAGACAGTGGATGTTTCCAGGGACTTGTTGAAGCCCCTCCTGTAATTCTGTCTCTCATTTCAGCTTTGATTATAGACCTGCATCTTGACAGTTGTTTAATCATAAGCAGGTTCTGAGTTTTTCGGAGTACTCTCTGATTGAATTGTAATTATTTATCCCAAGGGTACATTTGATGGTTTTGTGCCACATAGTGACCCTGTATGACAGAATGGAACTGCTCGGCAGGTTTTCTGAGATGACGTCTTTATGGGACCAGGTAGCCTAATCTTTCTCCCATAGAGTGGCTGGGGGTTTGAACTGCCGACCTTGTGGTTCGCAGCACAACATCTAGCCCATTGTGACACCAGGGCTTCAAAGTAGGTTTGGTGGTGGTGATAGTGTGTCGTGGAGTTGGTTCTGACTCATAGCGACTCTGCACAGGGTTTCTGAGGCTGTGAATCTTTACAGGAGCAGAAAGCCTCATCTTTCTCCCACGGAATGGCTGGTAGTTTCGAACTGCTGACCTTTAGGTTAGCAGCCCAACTTGTAACCACTACGCTACCAGAGTTTCTCAGAGTAGGTCTGTTGTTGTTAAGTGCCATCGAGTCGATTCCAACCCATAGGGACCCTGTATTTAGGGAAGTGAAAACCCCTGTGCTCCAGGGTGTGCCAGTGAAGTTGTTTTGCCTTTACCTTTAAACACTATTCGTTTTCTTACCCCAGCACACAAGGTAATTTTGACACTTGCTGAACATGGACCAATCACGCATCAGAACCAACCAGCTACCAGTTTACCACCATGGGAGCTCACTGCTCTTGATAAAACAAGGAGATGTGTCCCTTAACCTGCAGTGTTAAAGATTAGCTGCAGCCGTTGTCGGAGTTCCTTATTGCAGCTCTGGCACTATCCACAAATCCTATATTTTAGGGAATATGTTTTGTTTCATGTAACTTGGGCAGTTGGCTTTTACCAGCAGCGTTCAAATAGTTAAGATTGTCTTAAGGAAACAAGCAGCCTCAGCCCTCCCTCCTTCCACTTCTCAGCCAGTCTCTGGCTTCCTCTTCTGCTGCCTCTCTTGGCAGCTGGAAGATGCGGAGCTCTGCCGCGCCGGCATGAGCCCCTCCTCCTGGGAGAGCACATTTCCTGGCATGGGGGTTGGATCATGTCGGTAAAATGGGGTCGGTTTTATGAAGTACCCCTCATAACAGTGAGATTCGTAGGACCAAAACATGGGGAGGTAAGAGCTGACTTCTTTAAAGTACTAATGTCTCACAGAATTAGAGAAGAGTGGCATTTATTGTTTGGTGTTTATCCTTGGAAAAGTTCGTTTGGATTTTTGCAGTTGATAAGGAAATTAGAATTAGTATTTATTCATATTTGAAGAGCGTTGCAAGACTTAAAAGATTGTGTGTGACTCTTGGAGAATGCACTAACTTTCTTGAGCAAAAATCAGATGCTTCTCAGTTTAACATTTTATGTATAGTAGAGGAAACTTCAGCAAAACTTATTTATAAGGAAATTATTCCGAGAAACTCAACTGTTATTGATTTCTATTAGGGTTTTATGTATGGAGAGACGAATAATTTTTTCTTAACAGTTTCCTGTTTTGTAAAGTGAAGTAGTTTGTTTTTCTCTTTTGCTTGTATATTATTTCTTATAATTCCAAATGATAGCAGTTCAGCCCTTAGATTCCAGTATGCATTCTTGAAACCAAAAACCTGTCAAATAGGTACCATTTCAGTATAGTGGGAAAGGTTTTGAACAGATGGTCAAAAGACCTGACTTCTCATTTTGACTGTGCAGATCATTTGCTGTGGGACCTTTTGCAAGCTGGTGGCCCTGCCCTCTTCAGTGTAGTGGACCTGAGAGCTGAGCTGTAGTCAGCCAGCCCTGGGTCTCGGTCGCAGCTCGGACAGGCTTAGTGCTGTGTGGCCTCAAACCCATGATTCAATGTGTGTCCGCCTCAGTCTCCTGAGATGCAAATGGAAGTTATACTTAGTACTTATTTTCATGGAGTCCTGGAGTGGTACTGCTAACCACAAGGACAAAAGTTCAAACCCACCAGCTGCTCCTTGGAAACCCTATACAGGGCCACTGTGAATCAGAACCAACTCAATGGCACTTAACAACTTATTTCATAGGGTTGAAGTGAGAAAATACATTGCTTACCACAGTGCTTAGCATATTTGTCATTGTTGTTGTTAAGTGCCATCGAATTGGTTTCGACCCCTAGCAACCCTGTCTAGGGTTTCCAAGGAACAGCTGGTGAGATTAAATCGCTGACCTTGTGGTTCAAACTGACTTTGCAGTTCAGCACGTTAACCCACAGTGCAACACCAGAACTCCATTCAGCACACAACAGCTGTCAAAATATTAGTGTTGTGTGTCAGCAGGTCGGTTTCGACTCACTTTGACCTTGAATAGAGTTTCCAAAAGCATCTGGTGATTTGAACTGTCGACCTTGGGGTTGCCAGTCCAGTGCTTGTCCTACAGTACCACACCAGGGCTTAATGTTACCGACCTTGCGGTTCAAAGCAACCTTATTATGGTCGAGTGCCTATCGTACAGCGCCACACCGGGATTCCACAACTCAGCGTTCTGTCTCCGAGGAAGGGATGTCTGCACAAGCTGTGGCTCCCCAGTGTAGGGCATCTAATTACTGCAGTGATCACTGACTGAAGTTGCCATTTCCAGAGATTTTCTTAGACTGCACCCACTGCTACCTCCATGTAGCGTACTTCTCCAAACCCGGCTGGTGCCTTTAAAAAGAAATCATTCCATTTTGAATCGTTGGTATTGGTTAGCCAGCTGAGTGTTCTGGCTTGCTCTTGTAAAAACTTCTTACGGTGAGTGTGGTTATTCCTTCTGGTCTTAGCCTAAAACTAGGATCCACTGAAGATGCCCCTGACTATTGTCAACACTTTAGGAAGAATCTAACTGTCAACAGTATTTTCACAACTTTCAAAGGTTTTTTCTGGTTTGGAGTTTTTGTTTCTCAAAGGCTTTTCCATTTGCTTGCTTGATTGTTTATAAGTCCTCTTAGAATTAGGTGTGATACCGTATGAAAGTCTACTTTCAGTCTGTTCCAAAGTGTGTTTGTTGTTGTTAAGTGCCACTGAGTCGGTTCTGACTCCGAGACCCTGTATAGGGTTCCATTTCAGGGAGGTGAGGAAAGAACAAGGATTAAAAATAGCACTTCCCCAGGGAGGTTAGAGTAGGTCTGAGCAAACCTTCTCTCCACGCTGGACTGGCTTCCTAGGTGCCTCCTTTTCCTGTTGTGTCCCCTCAGGGGAGGGCGTGAACAGATAGGCCTTAGGCCTTGTCTTTCTCTGGGACCTCATCTTCCTAAAGGAAGTGGTACTTCTGGTACCTACCTTGACGGGAGTATTGTTGTTAAGTGCCGTCGAGCCGGTTCCGACCCATAGCGACCCAGTATAGGGGTGCCAAGGAGCAGCTGGTAAGCTTGATTTGCTGACCTTGCAGTTCAAACTGACTTTGCAGTCCAATACAACCCACAGCGCCACACCAGGCCTCCTTTACTTGAAAGGGTAAAGGAGGGACTTTTAAGGAGGATGGCTATTGAGGCTTCTGCCTGCAGCCTTTTCCACGCCTGTCCTGTTCCGTCCTGTCCGTTCCTCCCTGCTCTGCTCCTCTGCCCTTAGCCTTTCTTCTCAGTTTCCTCTCACTGCACCACCACCCTCTTTTCAAAATTCCTTTTCCAGGTACACTTCTGTGTTGGATTAGAAGGCTAAAAATCAAATACAACTTTCTTTTCAGTAAGTTATGAGTAGTTACTCTACAATTAGTGCCAGCTGTTCTTAGGTACTCACTAGGAATCCTGGTGTCGCACCGTAGGGTGAGCACTCAGCCTCCTGACTGCAGGGTCGGCAGTTGAAACCCACCAGCCACTCCTTGGAAACCCTATGCAGGATCACCGTGAGTCAGTGCACTTAGCAGCGCCCGTGTGTCAGGCACATAGCCTTTTAGATATATTATCCCATGTAATTCTTTGTAAAAGCAGATGGGTACTCTCACAGGTGAGCTAACGGAATCCCAGAGACTGTACTGTACTTAGCCAAGATCAACCATTAGTAAGCAAGAGTAACTAGATTTCAACTCTGGTTTGACGCCATTGTCTGTCTTCTAAACCACAGTACAATGTCTCAGCTTGATTTTCTCACCGCCCTTCTCCCCCCTATTTTGAAAATGGGACTAAAGTTGGAAGTCATAACTCTTGAGATTCTAACTAGTAAGGATTGAAAATGTGTGTGTGTAGAGGACATCTAATACTTGTGACTAGAGAAAGGAAGGAAACTTAGGGGTGTGTGATTGGTGTGAGAAAGTCAGAGTGAAAAACCTCAGCGTTCTTCCTGGGCTGCTGAGCCGTCTTTCCTCCTCGCTCCAGCTATCCTAGAGTGGCTACCCTCCTTTCCTCTCCCTGTCTAGACCCTGCCTGAAGTGTGCTGGATTTATACGCTGCTGTGTCTTACTGAGAAAGATCCACAGCCACCCCCGGCTCCTCCTTCCCCACTCCCAGAAGCCTGTGTCTTGTGTGGGTCCTCGGGCAGTATGTCTGCTGGTATAAATAACCAATGGCCAGGCAGCTTAATGCGCTCAGTTTCCATGTGGTTTTTCTGATGTAGATTGCATGCTCACGACTTTAAAACGTGCTTTTTTTTTACCCACTCTGGTCTAGAACAGTATTGCTTGATTTTGTCCCAGACTCTCATGAATGACTGTTGACCAAATGCCATGCGGAGGTCCAGGTCGGGGGGGGTGGGGGGGTCTTCTAGTATTCTCTTAACCGTTGATTCTTTTCATTGGCAGGAAAAGGAAAAAGAGAAAGAGAAAATTAAGGAGAAGGAGAAGGATTCTAAAGAAAAGGAGAAGGACAAGAAGACTCTCAATGGACACACCTTCAGCTCCATTCCTGTTGTGGGTCCCATCAGCTGTAGCCAGTGTGTGAAGCCCTTCACCAACAAAGATGCCTACACCTGCGCAAGTAAGAGACCTGCTTCTGCCTCTCTCGGCTCAAGAAAACACGCTTCTAGTTTTCTGTCTGTCCACCTCTTAGCTGTTCCTCATCTACGTGGAGAAGTAGCAATTGGCATGTGTTTATTTAAATGGTACCAAAGAACTCGATTCTGAATATATAGAACATGCAAGTGTTTTGTTTTGTTTTTTTTCAGACTGCTCCTATCTCAGATAGTCTGTTCTTTTGTTCCTAAATCACTACCTATCCCGCCAGAGTCATTGTCATCATCAAAACTACATCATAGCCTCAACCTTAACGTCACCCAGCAGTCCCTTGTCAGATCCGTATGCTCAGTTTTCTTTCTGGTCCTTCGGGCTAGGCTTCGGTTGCTCCCCGCCACTAACTCAGTTACTGCCGGTAAAGGAGAGTCCTTCTGTTCACAGACACTCTATTCATTTACTGCCAACCTGCTTGTTGTTAAGTGCTTTCGAGTCAGTTCTGGCTCATAGGTTTTGAGGAGCTCCTGGTGGGTTTGAACCGCTGACTTTGTGGTTAGCAGTCCAGTGCTTATCCAACAGCACCACACCAGGACTCGGTTGACCTACTTAAAGCTACCTCAAACTCACACCGAGTTAAGCTCGCATGGTGCTTGGTTTTGATAAGATAGTGTAAGGCAGAGAGGTCAGCTGACTGTCTGTAAAGGACGTGCTAGCCCATGTTTTAGGCACTGTGGAACAAACGGAGTGTCTCTGTCACAACTGCGGAATTCGCCTGCAATGCTGTGAAAGCAGCCCTGGGTAACACCGAGAGCAATTCTCATGGCTGTGTGCCAATAAAACTTTATTTATGTGTGGACACTGAAATTTTAATTTCATATAGTTCTCTCCTGTCATTAAAAGATTAATTTTTTTAAAAATTTCTTTCCACCACTTAAAGAGAGAAACATTTTTCTTAACTCATGGGCTATAAGCTAAGCTGCAGACCAACCCCTGCTCCAAGGCAGCCTGTTACAAACCGTCACACACATGGAAGGTGCTGGTGCTTATAGAGCACACCAATGCCCATCAGGGAGGCCGCTGATGGCCTGAAGTGACCAGCGTGAAGATGCTGCCACCCCAGAAGGCTGAGGTGACGTGCCTTATACCTGTAACCAATTCAGACCAAAGAGCGAGTAATTCAGACTCCAGAAAGCGCTTCTCAGACCGAGATGCCGTGGTACCCCTTGCTTTCTGTCACTGTCTTAAATATCCTAAATGATTTGTTACTAAAAGTAGTTAACTTACTGAAGTTTGAATTTCAAAAAATTTATTTGGGTGCCTTCGAAGTTGTATAATAACTTCTACGTACTCGCTTTCTTAATAAGAGGAAGACTGGCGATGAAGCAGACTCTTAACCCATGCGCTGTCTTATCTGTGCCACAGCCGTTGTGACTTCTTTAGTGACTGACTTCGTCACGCACGTTCTTGTGAAAGGATTTTTACAGATATGTTTGTTGTACCCTAAAAGCAGTCTGAAGAACTTTTTGTTTTGCTATCCTATTTTTAAAAAACAGAGCATTATACAATTATATGTTCTCATTTTCTGAGCTGCAAACAGATGCCTTAACTGGAATTCTTTTTTTTTTTTTTTTTTCTTTTTTTTAACTCACCAAATTGTTGTTAAGGGCCATTGGGTCCATTTCAGCTGATAGCAAGCATGAGTCGGTTTTCTGAAGGGTGGGGTTGAATCACCAATTTTGTGGTTTCTAGTCAAGGACTTATCCTACAGCATCACATCAGGACTCCAATCATCCAGATTCGGTACATCCAAAGTGAAATTACACTTCTGGCAGTTAATTCAACAAAGTGTAATTTACTGCAATCTTAAGAATTTGGAGTCCTGGTGTGGCGCTGTGAGTTAATGTGCTGGGCTGCAAAGTCGGTTTGAACCGCAAGGTTGTTGGTTCAAGCTCACCAGCTGCTCCTTGGAAATCCTATACAGGGTCACTATGGGTCAGAACCAGCTTGATGGCATTTGCAATAACAGCATCTTAAGAATTTAGGAACCGCCAGTCAAGAGAAATCAGACCAAATACAGGAATCCACTATATATATTTACATGTCTCAAAATAAGCCTTTCTGAATTCCCAAATCACACATTTCAATGTTTTTGTTTAAATCCTCATTAGAAGAAAAATAAAAAGTGATGATTCAAACCTGTGTAGCCTAAAAAGCCTTCATCCCAAATACTGGGCTTTCTCCCCAGTCTGCAGTTGAATAGCAAACATCTCAGTGTGTCACACTTAAGTGTTAAGTTTTGATGACACTGTGTACACAGAAAGGCTGATTGTTCATTAATTAATAAAACAAAACAAGGAATCATTAACTGTCCACACAGTTCCTTCCCTTAGCTCAGCAGCCCTGCCTGCAGTCCCGAGGTCGGTAGCCCTTGTTGCCTAGTGACAGGCTATCTGCTTTGTATCCGTTCAGGTGCCTACTTCACTGTCCACAATCAGGTTTCAGTTCAGGTATGTTTCTAAGCCATGAGCTATGATCAGGTTCTCAGAACTGGAGTGGGTTGGCTGTCGAGTGCAGTTGTTGTTGTTGTTGAATCAATGCTAACTCATAGGGCCCTGCATAGGGTTTCTAAGGAGCATTTGAACCACTGACCTTGCAGTTCAAACAGTTCCTGTTGTCCAACGCTTTATTCCGCAGCGCCACACCAGGACTCCAGTCTAGTGCTGTAATTGCCAGAAGTTTTCAGTATGTTCATCCATCTTGAACATTTTTCAGCATGCTACCACAACATGGCTGTATTTCAGGTAAGATTACGTAGATGCCCGAGTAAAAACAAAAGTCATTCTTGACCAAGCCAAGATGGTGGAGCAGGCAGACACACCGAGCCAGCCCTCTGAAACAGACAGGATCCTGGATCCCTGAGCATCAGATAGGCCAGAGCTGACTGGAAGAGAAAGCTGTACAGGAATAGCAACAGAGAAGAAAAACAGACAGTTGTCAGCTGATGTGGAGTGTCACAGCCATCTTGAGCCTTTGCAAGCAGCTTGCCAGTACAGCAGCTTGTGGGCAGGCACAGGACACGGCTGGAGGGTGGAGGCAAGGGGGAATGCAGTTCTCCCTTATTTGCCTGTTCTCATGGTAACCAGGAGCAGGACCAGCCCCACCATCACCAGCCAGCCTCCAGCTGGGTGCCTGGCATACTGCCCCTACGTCTGGAGGCCCAAAGACCTGCCCTGAACTGCACTACACAAACAGGGAACAGAGAACTGGGCTCACACTTGCAGTTTGTGTCTGAGAAGACACTCACATACAGTCATCAATTAAATATAAATACAATGACACCGCAGTATCTTGGAAGAAAACAGACAATTGTCCTTTATACGGATATACAAAAAAGAGTACCTCCAACAAGTGACCAAAATAGACTCGGAAAATACAATAGACCCACTGGTGAAAGGAGATGCGGATAAGATTCTTATGAGTCAATAGTGAATAATTGTTACCATGACTAATTGCAACTATCACAACTGTAAAGGTAGAAGTTTTATAACAAAAACGGAGGAAAAGTTAACCTTACAGTCCAGAAACAGAGGCAGTACCCTAGGACCATCAAGGGAGAAGAGCGTGAGTGGAATGTGGGGCCTTATCCAGAGAGCAGCGAGACCAGAGATGGAGGCAGAGATGAGGACATGGAGAGATAGAGCATCTGGGGACTCGAGACTCATGGAAAGAGAAAGATTGAGTGCTGGCGGCCAGGAGGCAGACTTGCAGAAAGTGCCCTTTGATTGTTTAAATGATTATATATTCTTGACGGGTTTTGTGTACATCCACCCACCCCCCGCCCCCACCCCCAAAAAAAATCATATAATAGACCCAGCAATGAAATTAGAACTGCTTGGTGAGGATCTTTTAAAAGCGTGCTATTTAGGTGCAGTCAACAACTGCAAGAAAGATCTACAAAAGCAAGGAGAAGACAAAAAGAAGGAAAACTCTACAAGATAACAACCTGAAAAAATAAAACTGGAAACGATACAGAAACAGTAATTAGAAAGCCAGAAGATTAATGTACTAAGGCTTCAGAACTAGGATATTGCAAGGGCAGAGAAGTAGAATGGGACCAGCGGAATGCCGAGTTAATGAGCTTGAAGTTGTGGTTGTTAAGTGCCGTTGAGTCGGTTCCGACCCATAGCGACCCTGTACAGGGTTTCCGAGGGTGTAAATCCTTACGGGAGTAGAAAGCCTCATCTTTCTCCCGCGGAGTGACTGGTAGTTTCGAACCGCCGACCTTAAGGTTCGCAGCCCGATTCGTAACCACTACGCTACCAGAGCTCCTTGAAGACAAATCTCTAAATACTCACCTTCAAGAGGAACAGTTAGAAATAAGAATTAAAAAATCTGAAGACAGCCTAACATTTCTGTGGGACACTATCAAGAGGAATAACTTGCCTGTGATTGGAATTCTAGAACAGGAAAAGAGAGTCAAAAGAGAGAGGAAATTGTCTAAGAATTTTTGGAAGAAAACTTCCATAACATCATAAAAGACAAAAAAAAAAAAAAAAGCCATTCAAGAAGTTAAAACCAACTCCAAACAAGACAGGCCCCCAAAGAAAATCATCACGACGTATTATAATCAGACTTTCAGAACCAAAGTCAAGGAAAGACTTGTGAGGGCAGTTCGGGAAATAGGAAAAGTTACATAGAACTAATAAAACTTAGCTCTGAGTTCTCAGCAGAAGACAATTGAGTCACATTATTAAAACTCTGAAAGAAAAAATTGCCAACAGAGAGTCATGTATGTCCAGCAAAATTGTCCATCCAGTGGTGACAGTGGTGGTGGTGTGCCGTGGAGTCAGTTCCTACTCATAGTGACCCTACATAGGGTTTCCAAGGCTGTACACCTTTACAGCAATAGAAAGCCTCATCTTTCTCCTGCAGAATGACTGGTAGTTTCGAACTGCTGACCTTGAGGCTATCAGCCAGACTTGTATCCACTACACTACCATCCAGTGTGATGGTGAAATTGGGACATTTCCAGATAAGCCAGAATTAAAAGAATTTGTGTAAACCAAGCCAACCTGATAGCTACCCTGTATAGGGTTTCCTAGGAGCAGCTGGTAGGTTCAAACCGCCAACCCTTGTATTACCAGCCCAGTGCTTTTCTTAACAACACCACACCAGGGCTCCAGATGTAGAAATATTGAAAATAAAACAGGTGTGTCGTGGCTCTGTAGGGTAAACACTGGACTGTGAACCACAAGGTCAGTGGCTTGAACCCAACAGCCGTTCCGCAGAAAAAAGATGAGGCTTTCTGCTCCCGCAAAGACTTCCCGCCTCGGAAACACTATGCAGGGTCATTATGAGTTAAAACCAACTTCCACTTAACAACAATCAAGTAAAACAAATCTATGAGACTGAGAACAGGGAGCCAGAGACACTAGTTTGTGACCATAACAAAGTAAAAGAAGGAATACTGCAGTTACAGAAGTTCCAAATGAATGGAAACCAAGTACAGTTCAAGAAAAAAAGAAAGAAAATAATAAATGTAACTGACTCTAAAACGATCCCAAACCATACTTCTAACCTTATCCCAACCCCTTCCTGTAGCCCTGTTGTTGTTGCTAAGTGCTGTGGAGTCCTTTCTAACTCATAGCCACCCTGTATAGGGTTTCCAGGGACTGGCTGCTGGGTTTGAATTGCCTACCTTGCAGTTCTACCTCAACCCTAACATTTAATGAAGTCCAACGCCTTACCTAGACCTAGCCATACAACTAACCCTAACTCCTTCCTCCTACCCACCTCCAGCCCCAACTCTAGACCCCTTTTCTGGGAATAGGAAGTGTCCATATTCTCCATGTTCTTGCTGATTGGTTAGTTATTAGTATTGCCTTTGAGCCACAGTTTCTTTGCAGGAGTTTGTGTAGGTCTCCTTTCCATTTTATTTTAGTTGCAACGAGATAGGATTCAGAAGTTTATTTAATTATACATCTAAGCTTCTGGGATTATGCACTCATAACAGTGTGCTGAATGTGAGCCCCAACCAGCCCCCAAGTGATGAACACCCTTCTTCCTTCAAGAAACCGCTAGTATTCACGTTGCAAGTGAGACTACCTAACGTGGAGAAGTCTGTGAATCCCAGTTCTCTTTTAAGCTTAGTAAATGTAAACTGTAAATAAAAATGTCCTTCTGTATTCCAACAGATCATTTTGCCATTTCCCCTTGGGGTGTCTGTACTCCATTTGCAGAACATAGGTCCCAAGAAAAAGCAAGGGGAGCCAGAGTTGGTGATTTGTAGTATGAAACCAGCATTCAAGAAACTCCAGCAGTAAAGCAGACTGGATAGTCGCCTTCTTTCTGCTGTAAAACTTAAAAATGCTGGAATATATTTATATATATTTGTTCCTGTTGTTGCTAAGTGCAGTCAAGTTGGTTCCTACTCATAGCGACTCTATATGGAATATCTGAGGCATGACTGGTGGGTTTGAACCTCCCACCTTGCAGTTATCAGTCCAGTGCTTATCTTCCAGTGCCACACCAGAACACTCACTCTCTCTCTCCCTCTTCCTCCCTCCCGGCATGGTGATGCTGGATAATGCGCTAGACCGCAAGGTCCATTTGAGTCACAAGGTTAGCAGTTCAAAACCCTATGCAGGGTCACTATCAGTTGGAACCAACTTGACAGCAAGCACTTAACGTGTGTGTGTGTGTGTATATATATGTATGTTACTCGTTACAAATACCTTTTAATAAAACAACAACATAAAAGGTGATTGTGAACCTCCTGATGGAATGCACAAGATTCACATTGACTACATCTGTGGGAAGAGGCCTTGGAAAAGCTCAATATCATCACCAGAACAAGGCCGGGAACCAACTGTGGAACGGACCATCAATTGCTCATATGCAAGTTCAGCCTGAAGCTGAAGAAAATTAACACAAGCCCATGAGAACAAACTATGATCTTGAATATATCCCACCTGAATTTAGAGACCATCTCAAGAACAGATCGGATGCATTAGACACTAATGACTGAAGACCTGAAGAAGTGGGATGACATCAAGAACATCAAACAGGAAGAAAAACAAAGGTCCTTAAGAAGACAGAAAGAATAGACCAAAATGGATGTCAGAAGAGACTCTGACACTTGCTGTCCAGCATAGAGATGCTAAAACAAATGGAAGAGCTGAACAGAAATTTCAGAGGGCAATTCAAGAAGACAAAGTCAAATATTACGATGAAATATGGACAGAGCTGGAGTTAGAAAACCAAAAGGGAAGAAGAGCATGCTCAAGCTGAAAGAACTGAAAAAAAGCTCAAGCCTCGATTTGCAATGTTTAATGTTTCCATCGTTTTCAACGATGCATCAAAAGAAGATGGAGAAACTACACACAGAGTTACTGCACCAAAAAGAACTGATCAGTGTTCAGCCATTTTAAGAGGTAGCAGGTGGTGAACAATTGGTGGTACTAAAGGAAGAATTCCAAGCTTCCCTGACGGTACTGGTGAAAACCTAGGCTCCAGGAATTGCTGGAACACAAATGGTCAGTGAATCTTTCAGCAAACTGGTAATAGCACTAGAGATGCTCACTTCATTTCTGCTAAGTAATGTGGAAGGCAGCTAAGCCCTTGGAAGAAATCTATATTTGTGCCCATTCTGAAGATTGAGGGGACCCAGTGGAATGCAGAAAGCATCAAACATTAACATTCATATCACCTGCAAATAAAGTTGTGCTGAAGATAATTTAAAATAACTGCACGGTACATTGACACAGAGCTGGCAGAAACTCAAGCCAGATTCAGAAGAGGATGTGGAGCTAGAGATATCATTGCTGACGTCAGATGCACCTTGACTGAAAGCAGAGACTACCAGGAAGATGTTTACTTGTACTTTATTGACTATGCAAAGACTTTCAACTTTGTGGATCATGGCAAGTTGTGGATAACATTTTGAGGAATGGGCATTCCAGAACGCTTGACTGGGCTCACGGGGCTATAGAACAAGAGATAGTTGTTCGAACCAGACCAAGGGCATACTGAATAATCTAAAATCATGAAAGGTGTATGCCAGGGTTGTATCCTTTCACTATGCATGTTCAGTCTATATGCTGAGCAGATAATCTGAGAAGCTGGGTTATAAGAAGAATGTGGCCTCAGGATTGGAGGAAGACTCATTAACAACCTTTGATATCCAGATGATGCAACCTTACTTGATGAAAGCAAAAAGGACTTATAACACTTATTGATGAAGATCAAAGGCTACAGCCTTCAGTGTGGATTGCACCCCAATGTAAAAAATAAAAAATCCTCACCACTAGACCAATAAACAACATCATGATAAACAGAAAAGATTAAAGGTATCAAAGACTTCATTTTGCTTGGCTACACCATAAACACGCATGGAAGCAGCAGTCAAGAAATGAAACGGCATATTGCATCGGACAGATCTGCTGCACAAGACATCTTCAAAGTGTCAAAGAGCAAAGACGCCAGTCTATGCCCCACCCAGGCCATTTTGTTTTCGGGCATGTGAATGTTGGACAATGAATGAAGAAGACCATGGAAGAATTGATGCATTTGATTTACAGTGTTGGAGAAGAATGTTGACTGCCAGGTAAACACATCTGTGTTGGAAGAAGTGCAGCCCGAACGTTCCTTAGAAGTTAGGATGGCGAGACTTCATCTCTCATACTTTGGGCATATGAGGGGGGACCAGTCCCAATATATTTGGTAAAGCAAAGGGTCAACAAAAAAGAGGAAGCTCCCAATTAGATGGGTTGGCACAGAGGCATCAGCAGTGGGCTCAAGTGTTGCAGAAATTGTGAGGATGGTGCCGGACCAGGCAGTGTTTGATTCTGTTGTGCTTAGGGTCTCTGTGAGTCAGAACTGGCGATGGCACCTAACGACAATGTGTTTGTGTTTGTTGGTGTGTGTGTTAATGAATACACAGCTGAACTTGAAAAATCCCTGGAGGTTTTTTCCAAGTCCACAATAAAAGGCATTCCCTCAGTTGAGGTCAGGATTTGTGGCCTAAGGGCCTACCAGGGAGCTGGAAATGAAACCTCTTCATAAAGCCAAGAGCTTTAAATCTGTAACAGCCATAGTAAAGAACCTAGAACAAGCCTGCGTACTCACACACATTCTACAGCAGCAAAGAAACTTGCTAGCTCTCTAGGGCCTTCATGTCTGCTGAAACCCCAAACTAAGAAATGTTCACAAGAGGTTTAGTGAAATCCCAGTGAAAGAATGATGACGAGCTGCAGCAAATGCAGAACTGCCCCATAGGGTCCCATGGACAGAACAGACCACCCAGTGGCCCCTACCAGAGAGCCAAAGTGAAGCAGAAGGTCAGCACATTGCACACAGTAAAAATCTATGTGTATAGATCACATTCAGAATAAACCACCACGGGGCAAGAACCAGCTGAGACACAAACAGAAGACGTTGCAAAGTACCACTGAGTCAAAAGGTTAGATTCCATGGTGAAGAACAGGGACATAGCAATTAATGGGTAAGTTTTAAAAAAATAACTGAATAAAACATCAAGAATCAAAATAGTCATTGAAGGGCTTTTGTGGCGATTTGTCAAATATTTCAGTGTTGTTCCTCATCAGCACCTTATCCTGGTTTACATTTATTATTAAAGGAGGAGAGTAGCTTCCGCTCCCTTGTCTGCTTTAATAAAGAGAGCTGCGTGAGTATTCTAGAAGATGTTGGTGACTTCAGACCAGAATTTTTTGTTGTACAATTAACTATCAGTAAATATGTGCCTGAGTTCCTGATTTTAAATGAAGCCATTGAGTAAAGATCAGTTGGTTGAACTACACAAGGTCTGGGCTTGGTTTGGGCATTCGGTGATACACTCAAAAGCAGTTGTTGTTAACTGTCATCAGGTTGGTTCAGACTCAGAACAACCTTGTATAGGGTGTCCAAGGAATGGCCGATGGGTTTACACCTCTGACCTTTTTTAGTTAGCAGTCTAGGACTCCCAAAAGCAATTGTGTTCCTTTTATGTGCCAAACACCCATCTGAATTTGCTTATTCAGAGCTTTAAAGAATTCTCAAATAGAATCCTCAGTATTTACACATTGCAGCATTTTTGAAACAGAAAAATTGAGAACAATCTAAAGACCATCAATAAAATGTTCATTTGGTGGAATATTGGGCAGATGCTAAAGAATCCATAGGATTCTTCCCGTGGAGGATCTGTTAATAAGTATGTTAGGCTGTACGGGCCCTGCAGTCTCTCTCATGACTCCTGGACACTTCTGTTGTATCAATCACAGAAAACACACAAAAATGCTTAGGGCTCTGGTCCAATAAAACTTGATTTACAAAAATAGTCTAGATTATCAAATCTGGCTCATTATATAGTCTGCTGATGACGGAGATAGACCTACAGACAGACATGCACAGACACCTCGAGAACATTTTGATGGAGTCAGTGGGCAGTATGCATCTCAGAAAAAGAAGGAAAGAAAATCAAGGATTAAAGTCAAAAGAACAATGTCCACTCATTTGCCCAAAGGCACAAAAGCAATTGGCCGATTCTCTTGAGCTTTCTAAAGAACAGAACCTGCAAGAAATGCTTAAGTGTATGAAGCACTGTTATGTTGGCAGGAAGTGGAGAAAATAGAACTAATTTGGGGAACTCAGAATCTTTTCCCTTCCCTGTATCCCGTAATGTTCAAGATCTTCCCAGGAGTCTTAGGAAATACAGCATCCTCCCACTTCGGCATTTACCTAGAAAAAATATTATCTTAAAAGAAAGTCACTTCCTTCTTTGGTTTACCATACGTTACTGACCGCTGGAGTCCTAGTTCCCAAACAACCTTGCGGTCAGTGGTTTTGACTCAGGTTTGACTCGCTGGCAGGGTCCTTGAGAAGGTCATGATGGTGATTTTTATGCCAGGTGATTTATGTATTTGCTCCTGTCTTCTAAGAATTTGTAGTCATTGTAATACGTCCTTCTAACGCAAATGCTGAGAGATTCAACGGGATGGGGTGTCTTTAAGCAAATCAACATCTCCTGACCATATTGAGTTTGAGATCATAATCTTGAGTTTAAAGCTGAGGTCCCCAGACATGGTCATGATGGTAGATAGAAGGAATAAAAGAAAGAAGACATCCAGGAGGCCACTTTGCAGTCTCCTGCTGGGCAAAAGAATGAAGGGAGCCAAGCTACTTAACAGAAGTGTAAGCCAGGAGAAACCTGGAAGGTTTTGTCTCAGTCCAAACACTCTGCTCTGGCTTTAGGATTGTTGTTAAGTACTGTTGAGTGAGTTCTGACTCATAGTGAGCCTGCATAGGGTTTCCAAGGACCAGCTGGTAGGTTTGAACAGCTGGCCTTGTGGTTAATAATCCATTGCTGATCCTGCAGTGCCACATCAGGACTCAAAGAGAACACCTTTGAAGGTTTTGTCTCAGTCAAAACTGTACTCTTGATTTAGAATTGTTGTTGTTTTGTTAAGTGCTGGTGAGTCGATTCCGACCTATAGCGATCCTGTATAAGGGTTTCCAAGGAGCAGCTGGTGAGCTTGAACCACCAACTTTGCAGTTCAAATGGCTTTGCAGTCTGGAGCATTAACCCACAGCGCCACACCAGTGGATGTTGTCTTTCCAATGTTTATGTCTTCTGTTATGTAAAGCTTTCCTTCCATCTGCCACAAGTAATTTGGTCTTTTTTTGGGTAGCTTGCTGGACTCCTTCAGAATGAAAATCAGTTATGTTTAGGTTTTTGATATCTTGCCGGTCGAGCCTGTTTTGTTTGCTTTAAAGCAGATGTAAAATGATATTGACATTATTGTTGATTTCGTTTCTGTTGTGGTAGCAGCTGCTGAGTACTTTTGTGGTGGGTTATTTTCTTTTAATTAAATACAAGTACACCAGCTGCAGTGTAAGTAGGACGCTTAAGAGTTTAGGATGTTGTGTGATAGTTGAATTTTGTTTTGGATTTCATCAGGAAAAGCAATTGTGCAAGTAAACCGTTTTCTGGCATTTAGAATTCATTGTTTATATCATCAAAACCCAAGCCATTGTTATCGTGAGGATGCCAACTCAGCGAACGTAGAGGACAAACAGAACTGTTCATAGGGTTTCCGAGACCAACTCTCTGTGGGAGCAGACCGCCACATCTTTCTCCCCTGGAATATCTGCTGGGGTCAGACTGCCAACGTTTTGGGCAGCAGCCCAGGGTTTAACCCACTGTGCCACCTGATTTCCTGTTGTTCATGGTGGTGGTGGTATTCCACTGAGCCAGTTCCAACTCATAGCAACCCTGTGCAGGGTTTCCGTGGCTGTAAATCTTTACGGGAGTAGAAAGCCGCCTCTTTCTCCGGTGGAACAGCTGGTAGTTTAGAACTGCTGACCTTGCGGTTAGCAGCCCAGCTCATACATAACCCACTAGGCTTCCAGGGCGCCTTGTTTACATGTAGGATAATGAAATGCTACGTATAATTAAGAAAGGGAGTTAGTGATTTAGGGAGCTGGAAGGTGAAAGAAGAGTAAGCGATAAAATCCATTTTGATTCTACAGGACAGTTTCATTCTTGTTTACCAGTGTGCTTAGGAAAAGAGCTGTTCTGAGCAGTTGCGCTAAGTTGATTTGGTTCTTTTTTGTGGCTTTCCTCTTGTTCAGCACGTAGCTCTGTGGTCATCACAGCAGTCAGCAACACCTCCCGCCCGAGCCTTTTGCATCTGAGCTTTATCAGGCCAGACACTGGCTCACAGTCCCTGAAAGTTTTAAGGGAGAAATTGCAGAAATAATTTTAGAGCATGTATGTATTTCTGAACTGTTCACATTAGAATGTAGTGTGGGTTTTGTTGTATTTTCATTTTCTTGATGAGCGTTGAAGTGATAAGAGGAAGGCAGGCCTCTAACCAGATCGTTTCCTGGTTCCCTCATGGCTGCCAAGGTGACGCAGGAATGGGAACCAGTAGAGGTCCCAGCCCAGTTAGAAAATCCACCTCCCTCCTAGAAAAGAAAGGCGTGTGGGCACCGCATAGCCACCAGCTGTTCCAGCCGGCACCGCCAGAAAGGAGCGTGCTTGGTGGCGATGCACACCACCAGTAACCCTGCCTCCCACGCCAGGGTCTTGAAGGGACACGTTAGCTGTCGTTTTTCTCATCTCAGTTACAGATCTGTCTCACCCAAATTCTTCACTTCTGTTCTTTTTTCACTTCAGACCAGCCATGACTGAACTGCTGGTTCAAAGCCCTGAAAAAGAGTTTCATGTTTGTTTTCACCCTAAAAGGGAGCTCTGCAAACTGTATCCTAAGACTCAGAGAATATCGCCATTGTCCTGAGGAGATGGAATTGTCAGACTCTCCAGCGTGTGCCCTGGCGCTTATCTGTAGGCTGCAGTAACGGAAGAGCCCTCCTTCACAGTTCTGGCTGCAGGGAGATCTGCAGAACTTCAGTGTCCACACCCTTGTGTGGCTTGACCACGCTTCTTTCCTTTCTTCTATAAAGCTTATTTTCTGAAAGTAGTCGCTCGTGTTTTCCTTTTTCTCCTGAAAGAAGAAGAATGCATAGTACATGCCATTTTACCAACGATTTGTGGTGGTTAGAATCAGGCTAAAAAAACAACGCAGCAACACATAGATGTTAGCTTTGGCTCCATGGGCTTTTGTCTGGTGCCTTCTTGTAGGGGAAAAAAAGGTCCACTGAGCTGCTGAGCTGTTTGCTTTTAAGTTCAGAAGAAGCTAATTTGGCTCGGCTGGTCCTCATAAACGACCGTGCTGAGAGACCTTTCTGAAGAACTTGAAAAACTGAAAGCATGTTGCTTACTGCTTTTAGGACATTTTTTTAACGGTGTTGGTGGTGCAGGAGTGGATTGAGACAAAAACCAGCTAATTCTTTGATCTCTCTAAAAATTTGATATTGTTACAAACTAAAACCATAAATTTCTTAGAACAAGAAAGGACAGTGTCGTCAGGCCTAGCTTTCAACAGTGGAAAATCTAATAAATGCACAGACATCAAAAGACAAAATAAAAATAAATGGGTCCTCATAAAAATGTTCACCTTTTGTTCACCAGAAGGCTTTACCAAAAAAAAAAAATGTAAAGAGACGCTACCGACTGAGAGAACACATTCAGAAACCATGTCTCCAACAGGAATCTAGCAACGAAAATACACACAAAGTTTCAACAGCTTAACAACAAAAAGGCAACCCAATCATAACATAGCCAGAGAATCTGAATAGGCGTTTCACCAAAGAAGATATTCAAATGGCCACCAAACACATGAAAAGACGTTCACTGTCATTGACCATCAAAGAGATACAGATCAAAACCACAACGGAATGCCATTACACTTGTGTGGGTGGCCAAGGTAACACACACACACAGTCACAACAACAAAAACCTAAAATAACTTGGAGATGAGGATGTGGGGAAATTGGAACTCTTACCCTATCACTGATGGGAATGCAAAATGGTACAGCCCGCATGGAAAACAGTGTGGCAATTTCTCAAACAAAGACGAGAACCGGAACCGCTGTATGGTATGAGCCAGCAATTCCACTCTTAGGTATATGCCCAAAAGACTTGAAAGCAGAGCCTCAAAAAGAGCTTGGACACTATTCACAGTAGCCAAGAGGTATAAACACACTAAGTGTTCATCAACAGATGACTGGATGGATAAACAAAATGTGGTTCAGACAGACAGTAGGATACTACTCAGCCGGTAAGAGAAATGAAGACTCAGTACATTATATAGTATGAATAGAGCTTGAAGACATGCTGAGGAAAATCAGTACAATTGCAGAAAGACAAAATACATGACCTCACTTGTATAAAAAGACAAGAAAAGGCAAATGCATAGAGACCAAAGTTTATTAGAGGTTACGGGGAGTGGGAAGGGCAGGTGGAGGGATTAACCGTGATGGAAAAATTGCCTTTAACGAGGGTAAGGTTGCACAGCTGAGTATTTTAATTGTTTTCAATAATAAGTTACGCGCTTATAAAAAGTTCAATTGGCAAAAGTTGTGATAGCTACATTTATAACAATGACCCCAGAAAACCCCACAATAAGAAGCAGTAGCTGCTGAGGCTGCTTATATCCAACCAAATAACTCATGGGATTGAGTTCATCGGCTTGGAGGTATACGGTCATGGTTTCATGGGACATCCCAGTTAACTGGCCTAATAGCATGTTTAGTGTTTCTGTTCTACCTCCTAGTTTGTTGGTGTAGTGCCTGAGGCCTTAAAAGGTTTCAGGTGGCCACCCCAGGCCCAACATTTGGTGTCTGTTCACAGGAGATGAGTCCGAAAGGGGGAGGATAGGAAATGTGTGGCTAACTGCCTCCGAGACAAGACCTGGCTGGAGCCTGACTCCCATTACTGAGCATTTTGATTGGGGATGCCATAGAAAAACCTGATGGAAAGGGGAGAGATGCAGGATAGATTTCACATTGTCGTGGATTCTATAGACTTTTTGGAGCCATGAAGGTTGGATGGACCCGAAAACTACTGCCCTGAGATCATCTTTAAACTTTAAACCAAAAATATCCCTTCAAGTCTTCTAAAAACCAACATGTTGTTTATGTTAATTCGCAAAAGGTCTGCCTTGAGCATTCAGCTCTTTTAAGAATTATTCTTACGGGATCACACTGACAGCAGAATTTAAAAGACTGGATAGGAAGCTTTGAGGGCAGTGAGCATATGTTAACAAGGGAAGAACAACTCAGTCAATGAAGAATGTAATCAATCACCACTAAATGTACCTGTTTGTTGTTGTTGTGAAGTGCCATCGAGTCGGTTCCCACCCATAGCAACCCTGTATAGAGTTTCCAAGAAGCAGCTGGTGAGTTTGAACCACCAACCTTGCAGTTCAAACAACTTTGCATTCTGGTGCATACCTGTAGAAACTGTTAAATTGGTATCTGTTACTGCATATATGGAGTCCTGGTGTGGCGCTGCGGGTTCATGCATCAGAATGCATAGCTGTTTGAACTGCAAGGTCGGCAGTTCAAGCTCACCAGTCACTCCTCGGAAACCCTGTACAGGGTCGCTATGGGTCGGAACCGACTCGACGGCACTTAACAACAACAACTGTGTATATACTCAACACCAGCAAAATAAATCAAATTGAAAGAAAAGAAAGCAGCTGATCTTGTTAATGTAGCGAGCTTGAAAATGTATTAGCAGCGTCTTTATATCCTGTGTTCTTGGTAATGGTTTGTTTCCCATAACAAAGAGTAAGGTTTTGACCTCATGTCTGACTGATGTCAGTGGGGCTGAAGTGTATAAATCTCCCACACGCGACACTGAAACCATCACCATGAACTGAACCCAGGACTGCCTGGTAACAAATTGAGCATTTTTCAGATAGATGTTGAGATGTGAGCAGATAATTACTCAAACTAATTATCACTGTAATTTGTTGTTAAGGGCCTTTGAGTTGGTTCCAGCTCCTAGCGATCCTGTATAGGGTTTCTGAGGAGCAGATGGTGGGTTTGAACCACCAACCTTCGGCTAGCAGTTCACTGCTTATCCTTGTTACTAAGTACCTTTGAGTCGGTTCTGACTCATAGCAACCCTGTGTAGGATTTCTGAGGAGTCAACTGGTGGGTTTGAACTGCTCACCTTGTGGTTGGCAGTCTAGTGCTAATTTCTTTACAGCACCATAATTTGGAACGTATTAAAATTTCAGCAGGGTATGTAGGTCAAGGGATGTGTCTCAGCTGCAGAAGTGAACTGAAGTGAAAATTCATTTCAAAGCACTTGTTAAATTTTATTTCTGCTTTGAAAAGTCATTAATTGGAGCTGTCTTCTTTCTCTCACACAGTGCTCTGAGAGCTTGAATATTACTGATGATTGTTTAAAAGTGATAGTGTCAGTCCTTTGAAATTTCCTACTGCTTAATTTTTCAGGGTATTAGAAATGGCAGAGGAAAAACACAAGAAGGAAACCAACTGTATAGATTACAGTGGGTGGCTCCGTCTGATAAGCGCTGGACTGAAAGCCACAGAATCAGCGGTTCAAAGCCACAGCTGCTCCGTAGGAGAAAGATGAGACTTTCTGCTCCTACAAAGATTGCTGTTGTTGTTGTTGTTACGTGCCGTGGAGTACAAAGACTGTAGCCTCAGAAATATTATATAGGGCCACTGTGAGTCAGAACCGACTCAACAGCACTTAACAACATCATAGGTCAGAATTAGTGACAAGTTCTCACACTAATCTGCCACCTCCTGTATTGCCCGCAGATTCCTAAAATAGTACGGATTTGAAGTAAAAGCAATTTTATTACTATGGAAACTAAAACAAAATCTAATTAAAAAAATATTTTGGGGTTTCTCCAACATGTGATTAATGGATTTTTTTTAAAGGATGGTGGTGGTGGTTATGTACCATTGAGTTGGTTCCAACTCATAACACCGCTATGTACGGTTTCTGAGGCTGTAGATCTTTACGGGAGCAGAAAGCCTCGTCTCTTTCCCACAGTGCAGCTAGTAGATTCAGACTGCTGACCTTGTACTTACCAGTCCAAAGCGTAATCCACTAGGACTCCTTTTTAAAAGTTGTTGTGGTGGTGGTGGTGGTGCTGTCCAGTCCTTTGTGACTCATAGCGACCCTGTTGGGGTTTCCAAGGAGTGGTTGGTAAGTTTGAACCACCAAACTTGTAGTTCAAACCGACCTCATGGTCCAGTGCTTATCCTACAGTGCTGCACCTGGGAGGGTTTAGAAAGAACTCTGAAGCATGTTAGTGTTCAAGACACTGGTTGGTTGGTTGGTCATTAGTGTTCAAGACACTGATTAGTTGGTTGTTCATTAGTGTTCAAGACACTGATTGGTTGGTTGTTCATGTGAAAAATACAAAGTAGCACATGGATCATATAGCTGACACGCTCACCACTCAAGATGAAAAAAGTAATATTCTAAAAGTTAGATATTCTTAGTTTTTAAACAATAAAACATTATAGTAAAAGTTACATGTCTCTCTTTTCCCACCTAATCCCGTTGCTCTTCTGTCCTCCCAAAGGGCAAACATTATCATGAGTTCGTTGCATATGTAGTTTATGTTTGATGACTTGTATATCATACATAAATTTCAGAGGGCAGCTGGAGATGATAAAGCAAAGTATTATAATGAAATTTGCAGAGAATTCGAAAACTAAAAGGGAAGAACACGCTCAACATTTCTCGAGCTGAAAGAACTGAAGAAAAAATTCAAGCCTCAACTGTCAATATTGAAGGATTCTGTAGGCAAAGGGAAGTTCTGGTGTGGCACTGCACGATAATGCTCTGGACCTCAAGGTCAGCTTGAAAGGTCAGTGGTTCAGACCCATCAACCGCTCCTCAGAAGCCCTACACAGGGTCTCTATGAGTCAGAACCGACTCATTGGCACTTAATAACAACATAGGCAAAATATTGAATGATGCAAAAAGCATCAAAACAGAGTGGGAGGTATGCACAGAACCCTTATACCAAAAGAAATGGTCAGTGTCCAACCATTTCAAGAGGTAGCATATGATGAAGAACCAATGGTATTAAGAAGTCCAAGGTGTGCTGAAGCGATTGGCAAAAACAAGCCTCCAGAAACTGACTGAATACAAACTGAAATCTTTCAACAAATGGATGCAGCAGTGGCGGCACTCAGTCATCTCTGCCGAGAAATCTGGAGGACCGCTACCTGGACAACTGATTGGAAGAGATCCGTATTTGTACCCATTCCAAAGAGAGGTGACCCAACAGTATGCGGAAATCACCAAATAATAGTATTAACATCGCATGCAATTACAATTTTGCTGAAGATCATTTTTAAACGGCTGCACTGGTACATCAGCTGGGACACTGCTAGAGGCCCAGGCCGGATTCGAAGACAACATGCCACGAGGGTTATCATGGCTGAAACCAGAGAATACCAGAGGACACGCCACGAGGGTTATCATGGCTGAAACCAGAGAATACCAGAAAGACGATTACTTGTGCTTTGTGGACTATACAAAGGCTTTAGACTGTGCATTATGACAAGCTATGGATAACGTTGCCAAGAATGATTATTCCAGAACACTTAATTGTGTTCATGAGGAACCTGTACATAGGCCAAGAGGCAGTCATTCGAACAGTACTTATTTAATCCGTATACTGAGCACATAATCCGAGAAGCTGGATTATCTGAAGAATATGGCATTAGGATTCACGTGAGACTCATTAACAACCTGTGATATGCAGATGATACAGCCTTGCTTTCTGGAAGCCAAGAGGACTTAAAGTACTTAAGATTAAAGACCACAGCCTTCAGTATGGATTGCACGTCAATGCAGAGAAAACAAAAATCCTTATCACTAGACCAGTAAATAACTAATAAATGAAGATGAAAGTTGTCGAAGATTTCCTTTTGCTTGGATCCACTATCAGCACTCATGGAAGCAGCAGTCAAGAAATCAAACAACTTATGCATTAGGCAAATCTGCTTCCCAAGACCTTCTTTAGAGTGTTCAGGAGCAGAGGTATCAGTTTCAGAAATAAAGTGCTCCTGACTGACCCAAGTTGTGTTTTCAATCTCCTCGTGTGCCTGTGAAAGTTGGGCAGTGAATAAGGAAGGCCATGGAAGAATTTGGACATTTGGGTTATAGTGTTGGAGAAGGGTATTAAAAGTGCGCTGGAATGCCAAGACAAACAAATCGATTTTGGAAGAAATACAGGCAGAATATTCCTTAGAAACAGGATGGCGAGACTTCATCTTTCATACTTCAGACGTTATCGGGAGGGCCAGTTCCTAAAGAAGGACATCGTGCTTGGTAAAGTGAGGATCAGCGAAATAGAAGACCCCCGAGCTGGATTGGCACAGTGGCAGCAGCAATGGGCTCAAGTATAATGATTGTGAGGATGAGACAGGACTGGACAGGGTATGTTCTGTTGTGCACAAGGTCACTTTGACTCAGAACCAACTTGACGGCACCCAACAACTACATATGTTGTTGTTAAGTCAATTCCGATTCATAGCGACCCTGTTAGGATTTCTGAGGAGTGGCTGGTGAGCTTGAACCACCAACCTTGCGGTTGAAACAAATATTGCAGTCTAGCACATTAACCCGTAACACCACACCAGAACTCAACAACTACATGTAAAGAATACTTCATTTTTTGTTTTCATAAAGTGTACCATGTCATCATGGTAAGCACTGTACTCCTAACCAGCTCCTCTTGGGAAACCCTATACAGGGTCAGGACGAGTCAGAGCTGAGTAGACGGCACCTAACAACACAAAGTACGTCTCATTCTGTATTCTGTCATGTGTTTTATTCCGTGTTAGATTTTGGAGAGTCAACATTGAAACACAGGGTCTGGATCTTTGTCTTTTATGCTTGTGTTGTATTCTGTCTGGTGACTGTATCAAAATTGTTGCAGTGTTAAGTCATTTGGTTGTTTCTACTTTGTTATAAATATTGTGCTACAAGGAACATTTTTAAGCCTGTGTGTACAGGGTCGCTATGGGTCGGAACTGATTCAATGGCACTTACCAAGAATTACAATCATGCTACTGGGGTATGCAAAGGAAAGTCAAAAAGTATTGCTATAAAATCATAGCCACTTAACAAAAACAGGGAAATACAAAGCCATTTGTTTCTCAACATATTTTCCTTCTAAGGTAACCCTCCTTGAAGATTTCTGTACTGGTCAATGTATACTACATCAAAACAGGAATTTTGGCACCCTTAAGGGCCTCAATTTGTGTTCCTTTTGAATGCTTTCTGAATTTTGGAAGCAAACGGAACTCTGAAGGGGTATGATTGGGGCTGTAGGCTGGGTGGGTTAGGGTTTCCTTATGAAATTCTCTAGAGTGCCCCTCACCCCACTCAAAGAATGAGAGGTACGCTGTTATGAAAGAAGGAAAACAAACTAAACTTCACTGGCACAGTGTCTCTGCCCTTTTTCTTACCAAGACGGTTTTCAGGTTTCTGAAAACAATTTATTTAACTCCTAGGATCATCCTGTGTCCTTCCAGAAAATCTATCAAGATTACCCCTGTGGGTTCCCAGGAAACCATCTCCATAACCTTGTGAGCTGACCTCTCTGCCTTAACTTTAACTA
>NW_006408619.1:3636359-3671261 GCF_000296735.1 Chrysochloris asiatica
TCTTATCAGCTGGACACTTCACTCTCCGCTCTAGTCCTCTGTGGCTATGTCACTGACTCTGGGCCCAAGAGTTCCCAGGTCTTGCCACACTGCTGAGAAGCCACTGTTTTGATTGTGGAGTAATTTGCTGGACTACAAAGTCAGTTTGAACTGTAAGATCAGTGGTTCAGGCTCCAGTCGCTTCTCGAAAACCCTTTATGGGGTCCCTGTGGGTCATTAACTGACTCAAAGGCACTTAACAAGACAGTTGGTTACTAGGAGAATTTGTTTGCATTGCACTTACCTGCAACCATTCTCTGGCCACAGAGACGTGTAAACACATTTTGTGTGGACTCAACCAGGGCATGCATGAACTAGAACCTTAGTAGCAGCACTTTTTGACTTCATATCGCATACCAAAAAAGGAATTAATGTTGCTAAGTGCCCTTGAGTCAGTTCTGATATATAGCAACCCTATATAGGGTTTCCAAGAAGCAACTGGTAGATTTGAACCACCAACCTTGTGGTTAGCAGTCTAGGGCTGATCCTACAGCGCCACACCAGGACTCCAAAAAGGGAAACACTAAGTCTAAATTGACTTCGGCTTTACTAGATAATTTGCCAAATTACTCTCCAAAGGGACGTACTGAATTCCAGACCCATCAACAGAGGTTGTGAGTCTCTGCATCACCATATCTTTGTTGTTGTTGTCGTTATGTGCCGTGGAGTTAATTCCGACTCACAGCGACCCTATACAGGGTTTCCGAAGCTGTAAATCTTTACAGGAGCAGAAAGCCTTATCTTTCTCCAGCAGAACAGCTGGTAGTTTCTAACTGCTGACCTTGAGGTTCGCAGCCCTATTTGTATCCACTACGCTACCAGAGCTCCTTACCCACACTTAAGATTTTGTGATTGTGAAGTGCCGTCGAGTCGATTCCGACCCATAGCGACCCTGTACAGGGTTTCCGAGGGTGTAAATCTTTACGGGAGTAGAAAGCCTCATCTTTCTCCTGCGGAGCGGCTGGTAGTTTCGAACTGCTGACCTTAAGGTTCGCAGCCCGATTCGTAAATCTTTTTCTCCCAGGTCTGGTTAGATAGGAAATGCTGTTTCTCTGTTTTCTGTTTTAGTTTGCATTTCCCTGATTTCTAGGGAGATGATCGCCTTTGTCTGTTTAGAGTGAACAGTACGTTTGCTAGTTCTTAGTACACTTTAGTTCATAGAGCGTTTTACTGTTGAGTTGGTATTTTTGTTTTAAGATGAGCTTGTGATATTTTCAGGATACTATTTTTATTTTCCCTTTTCCTTGATACGGACTCATTAGTTTGCCTTAGGTTTATCATCCATGTTTTAAGCTTTTTGGTTTTTTGTTTGGATTTTGGTTAAGTGAAACGGAATGGATAAGGGGTTCTAAAGGTAAATCGGCAAACCTTTGAGAGGGGGAAAAGACTGGTGGGATCTTAAAAGGAATATTTTAAAGCCAGTAGCTGAGCTGGAAGTTGTGAAGGAGAGAAAAAAGGGGCTGGGGAACTGTGAATGGTATGCATGGGAAAGAGGTGGTGGAGCCACTAGGTTGTGGACTAAGACAGCCCGTGATCCCATTCTGGTCCAGCAGGTCAGCAGTTCAAGCCCACCAGCTGCTCTTGGAATCCCTACGCGGGATTGCTATGAGTTGGAACCGACTCGAAGGCACTGAACAACAGTATCCCATTATGCCTCTTTGTAGCAGCAGGAGGAGAGACACCACAAACCCAAAGGAAGGATAGTGTTGAGAAAAGGGCATACTTTATCTTTAAATAAAACATTTAAATAAAAATGTTTCCCTTGACGATTTTTGTGAAGCTTCTTGCTCGTGTTCCAGAGGCATGAAGTTCACTCACACTTCCAGTTGTTCTAGGTGCCGGGGAATCATCGAAAGGCTCGTAGGAAGTGAGAGCAGAAAGCCTTGTATTCCTGTATCAGAATTCCTCTCTCCTTCAAGCTACTAAGAACTATTGATTTCTAGGTCTCAAGATAATGTTTTCAGAATATCTCATTTTGCTGATTAGGGTGAGTCACTCCTCAGGTGTTTTTCTGCCTCCAGGAGAGGACTTAGCTGAAGAACCCGAGTGCTAACGCTCAATTTGAGCTGACCCTCACTGCTGGCCTCGGGACTTCTGCAGAAATCCTTGTGCTCAAAGAGAGTAGAGCCAGTGATCAAGAGCGGCTTCTCTGGAGGAGGAAAGAGTGGCAGCAGGAGAGCATTGAATGCCAAACCTTCGAGGCTTTCTCTTGATTTCCAGAGTGAGCTTTCCCAGTGAAGTCCTCCTGCTCCTGCCATTTGTAATGAACTTGGACGTCCCTTTGCTTTATCATCAGAAAAATGACTGGACATTGAATTTCATGGAGGTGGAGCTGGAATTGCTTAGCTAGGTAGAAGGAAGGGGCGTTGGTATGTGTAAGAGTCCTGGTGTGCTGTAGGGTAAGCACTAGACTGCTAATCCCATAGTGGTTCAAGCCTACCAGCTGCTCCTCAGAAACCCTATATTTGTTGTACCATCAAGTCTATTCCATTTCACAGCAACCCTGTATAGGGTTTTCAAGGAGCAACTGGCGGGTTTGAACCACCATCCTCGAGGTTAGCAGTCCAATGCTTATCCTATAGTGTCATACCAGGACTCCTGGAAACCCTATCCAGGATTGCTGTGAGTCAGAACCGACTTGATGGCACTTAACAACAAGAACAGGTCCAGACAAAGTAAGGCCTCATCACACCCCACACCCAGGGCTTCTAAACTAGTTGCATCTCTGAGGCATCGCGGTGAAGAGTAGCGTTGCTCCTGGTAGCTTCTTTTATGATTGGTAGTTTCCAGCCAGAACTTCCCTGCCTGCACCCTAGAGGGTGGCTTCTTTCTTCATGATACTTCAGGTGACTTCGAAGTTGAAAGTGATTTTGCAGTTTGAACCTTATGAAACAGTCCATAAGGATTACTTTTTAAATAATACTCCCTTCTTTAAAGGATACGTGGTAGTAGTCATGTGCTGTGGAGTCAGTTCCAACTCATAGCGACCCTGTACAGGGTTTCCGAGGCTATAAATCTTTTATGGGAGGGGGGAAGTCTTGTAGAACAAAGACAAAAGAACTCAGAATGTGCCGGTGCAGCTGGGGAAATGGACTTTGCGTTCACTTTATCCGTGAGGACACTCAGGCCCAGAGAGAAGGACCACATTAACAATTAGCAGACCGTAGACCTAAACAGAATCAGATGATAGCCCATGTAGTTAACTGGGCAGATGTGCCTCTTGTCCCCTAGTGTCATCAAGTTGTTCTGTCACATACTGTTAACAAAGCTGTGTCAGGGTACTTGGCTTTTGGGTAAAATAGAGGTAGGGTCTACAGTTGGACATTTGAATAGGTTCCATAGGCAGGCACTATGCGAGAGAGAATTAAGTGAAGATTTGGCACTGTGTAGCACTTGTTCCCTACCTTAGAGGAGCTCTCAGGGGAAGAAAAAATGTAATTTGTTGTTGTTAAGTGCCAGCAAATCCATTCCGTCTCATAGCGACCCTGTATAGGGTTTCTGAGGAGCAGCTGGTAAGGTTGAACCGCCAACCTTGCGGTTCAGACAGACCTTGCTGAATGCGCCTATATCCCTCCAAATCCACGTATTTGGCCTGAAGGAGCACCTTGCTCCTAACTAGTGAGTTGACAGTTGAAAGGACTGTGGGGTGTCGTCATTGGTGTGAAGAATTGCCTAATAAGGAGCGTCTGCCGGGACTCCTGAGTCAGCCTTTCCCAGGAGAGTCCCTCATCCAGTGTTCCCACAGACAGCTCTTTTATTGGTTTCTACTTCTTTAGCCTCCTGGCACTGTTAGGTTTTATGACTTCATAGCAGCAGTAAGATCTGCTGATGGCCCTTCTGAGACAGGCCAAGTGTGGGAGAATGAAAAGAGTTGCAATAAAATCCTTGGCAAATTGCAGTCTCCCTGCTTTTGTTTTTCAAGAAATCTCCCACCTTCTCTTGAATCAGGGTTCCCTGGAGAAGGACAACAAGCTTGGTAAAGTGGAGGGACAGTGAAAAAGAGGGAGAGCCCCAACAAGGTGGATTGGCACAGTGGCCGCAACAATTTTGAGGATGGTGGTGTTTCATTCTGTTGTACATATGGTTACTGTGGGTCAAAAGCCACTCGATGGCACCTAACAACAACAGAGACACTTTGGGCAGTTCGATGGCCTTCCTCTATGACTCTTGGAGAGGGTTGTGAATAAGCTCCAAGCAGTTAAAATCAGAAGTAGAACAGCAATGGGTAGGTTTTCCCATTCACACTCTACCTCGGGCACAATCATATAGACCTTACTAGGGAGCTTACGTATTTGTGTACTGATGGTTTTTAATGACAGACATATTTCATTTTGGTAGCTTCTCCACTTCCTGCCTGAGAAGTTCCAGACTTGAAATTTTTGTTACTCAGAAATCACATCTGTATTGTTTCTCCGCCTCTAAAATGACGTCATAGGCGTACTTCCCAGATGATGGCTGTGACCTGTCCTTTCAGCTAGAGCCACATTCTTCTGTGTGTGTGTGGGGGGGGGGGGGGGGGGGCGCTTCTAGAATCTTATGTGTGTGGGGGAGGGTTGGGGAATGGGTACAGCTTGTAGCATCTGTTTGCTCCATCAAGGTGACCGTGGATTTTGCTTTCTCTTCAGATTGCGGTGCCTTCGTCCACAAAGGGTGTAGAGAAAGTCTGGCATCCTGTGCAAAGGTCAAAATGAAGGTAAGACGTTGCTGGATAAAGGAAAGCTTGAAACACAATGGGCTTAAACCAGTAAGATCCTCATAAGTTCGCAGAGGTGACATATGTGATAGTTCCTGTATGTGAGTTATTTTGAGGCCACATCAATTATCTTTCTCTCTAAAGTGTTAAATTCTCTTCTTGACTAACACACTGAGGTATTTGAGACTTAGAAAATAAAATGCTTCCGGAACTTCTCACATGATAAGCTCGCATTTTTTGTGTGTGGTTTCCTCGTTCTGTGGCACTGTCCAAGTGTCTTCTTTGCTGAATGTGCATACTTACTCTTGTATTTGCATACTTGAAATCCTCATTTGGGTCCAGGGGTCCAGGAGGCCAGCCGAGAGACATCAGGGGCTGGGATATGTGGACGGGCAGAGCTGCTATGGTTAGACCCCCATCTAGCCGAGAGTCGCTTTCTCTGCAGAACCCATGTGAGAATTAAAAGGCCCAGTTGTATGGCGTGACCTGCTCTGAACACGCTGGTTATGTGATAGTGTGCACCACTTACCGTGTGGCCCCTAAAAACAAGTATGGGCGTGGAGATGTACCCTTTAAATACTGTTTGTGGTTTTCAGTGTTCTTCACACAGAGCTGTCTTTCGATTCCTTGTCAGAAAGTAGTCTCGGATGCATCTACACAAATGCTGGTAAAAAACCGCTTCTGGTACCCCACACCCAGAGTTTCTAATCTTGTAGACGTGGGGTTGGGGCCAGGAATTCACATTTCTAATAGTTCCCAGATAATGCTGATCTTGGGTAAAGATGGCAAACTTCTATACCCGAGTTCTTTGCAGCCCAAAGACAAAGACTTTGTTTTTGGTTTATCCAGTTTTCTATTTGAATTAATGTAGTCATTTAAAATTCATTTTTCATATCAATTTGGATTCTAATTTCTCTGTAAAAATTGGAAGATCTCACAACCCTGGGTTCACTGGTCTTCTCCCTGACACTAACTAACCTTCCTTCTTTTCCCATGGTGCTTACTACCTTCTCAGAGTCTGTATTTTAAAAATCTACATTTGTTGAGTATGTTCATTGTTGGGGGTCTATACCTTCCCCTCAGAGTGTAATGCCCACACTGTCATGCATTGTGAAGGCATGGGTCCATTAAGGGACCCTACGCACCTAGAATGGTGTCTGGCTTACGGGTCCTAAACTGTAGAAGGGTGGAAGGCAAGCAGAGATCAGAGCCGAGTAGCTGCTCCCTCTTCCCACAGGATGTGACGTTGCCTGATCACCACTTGGTTCGCCCAGATTGTTTCTGCCATTTGCATTACTTACCTAACCCCGTAGGTCTCTCTGATGATTTATTGCCATTGTGAATATTGTAGGTTCTGTCCAAGGCTGATGATCCAGCCACAACTTCCCCTATGTACGGGCACCCAGTCTATAACTGCGTTAGTCTATAATTTTTCAAAGTATTTTTGTTACATGATACAACAAAACAATTGGCATTTTACCGAGCAATTTGTCATCTTATAAAAGGAAGTCATTAGAGGACTAGAAAGGAAAAAGGTACAGATGGTGCTCTTAAGGAACCCACAGTCTAGTGGGGAAGACAGACAGACAGACACTTACCATAAATGAGAACAGAGCTCTGTGAAGGTGTGCACAGGAATCTCGAGGAGCCAATCTTTGCCTCGGAGAAAGAGCGGAAAGGACAGTTAGTGGGTGGGCTCATCTCAGCATCAGTCCAGGAACAAGAAAGCACATCTGCTGAGTCAGCAAGCTTGAGCCTGTGCAGCTGGGGGTGTCTGTGACTGGATTGTAGGACACTGGGGACTAGAGCAGAGAAGGAAAACAGTAACCCAAAGTACACTGAACTCTCCTCCCATTGTAGTCTTCTGGAAACTCACCAACAGGTCATTGTAAGGGCTAGCCTCATGGTTTGTGTTTTTCTTCTTTTTCCTTCAGCAGCCGAAAGGGAGCCTTCAAGCCCACGACACGTCATCGCTCCCCACAGTCATTATGAGAAACAAATGTAAGTAGCTCAGCCTTCCCCTCACAGTTCCCTCTTAGAGGGTCTGGTTCTGGCCTTGAAAATACTTCATCATGGTGACCCTAACCAAAATCGGAATCCCCATTTTGTAAGTCACTCACAAAAGGCTGCTCTGGCTGCCTGCAGCTTCACTGACCAGTAAACCTTCTTTGGAGATTTCTGCAATGGGGTGTTTGTAGCTTGAAGCTGGTGGCACCCTGGCAGCGTCGTGTCAAGCAATAGATCCGACTCCTGTGTGTGTAGATTTATTTCTTCGTCAGCATATGGAGAATTGCAGCACCTCACAGTTGTGAGAACATCCCGGTTAAGAGCTCTTCACAGATGGTGCTGTCGTTGTTGTGAAATGCCGTCGAGTTGGGTCCAACTCAGAGCGACCCTGTACAGGGTTTCCGAGGAGCAGCTGGTGGGTTTGAACCGCCAACCTTGTGGCCAGCAGTCCAGTGGTGATCCTACAGCACCACACCAGGAGTCTGTGGAGATCCGTAGTTTTTCTGTTTTTTTGTGAGTAAATCACATTCTTCTTTTCCATCAGACCGTCATGAGTCTTCACAGGGCCCCACTTTGGCTTTGCTTTACTTTGCTTTTCCCCCCTTTTTATTCTCCATTCTCTGTCTTAGGCTTTCCCCCTTCGCAGCACCCACTTAGCTTATTTCATATTTATTCCTTGGCTCTGCTGTGTCTTTGTGGTTAAGTCCTGTCCAGTTGGTTCTGACTCAATAGCAACCCTCTGTAGGGTTTCCGTGAAGCAGCCGGTGGGCTTCAACTGCCAACTTTGTGGTTAGCAGTCCAGTTCTTATCCTTGTTGTTGTTATTAAAGGCCGTAACGTTGGTTCTGACTCATCGTGACTCTGTGTAGGATTTCGGAGGCTGTAAATGTTTGCTTCATCTTTCTTCTAATGGTCTTGAACTCCTGATCTTCTTGTGGTTCGCAGTCCAGTACTTATCCTACAGAGCCACCACGCACCCATGCTTATCTTAGACATATGGATACCTTTGAAACATAGCCTCAATTATTTGATGTGTTGAATTTCGGCTAGGTAATGATAGGACTATATATTTTGTTTTTTCATGCTTTTAACCAGTATCATTTTGAGGTCTGCATGTTATTATAAGAGTATGTAAGCCATTACTTTAGACTGCTGAGTGGCATATACATCATGTTGCATATTCCATGTGTTAATTATCAGATTCCCACAAGTGGACATCTATGTTGTTGCCAACTATTACTATAAACACATAATAGAGTAACAAATACCTTCCTGTGTAGGAGTTTCCCTTAAACAGTATTTTTCAAAGCATTGTCCTGGACCAGTTAAAAATGCACGTTCTTGGGTTCAGACCTTGTTGCTGTTGGTATAAAGAGGCCTGGTGGCATAGCGGGTCACACGTCAGGCAGCTAACAGCAAAGTCAGCAGTTCTCATCTCCCAGCCGCTTGTAAGGAGGCAGAGCCTTGGAAACCCTACAGATGGCCACCAGGAGTCAGAACCAACTATACAGCACCCCCTATCACTCTAGGGGGTAGACTCCGATCTCATTTCTGTGAATACTTACAGGGAGCGCTGCAGAATGGCTGGACCAGTCTCTGCTCCCACAGAAGGGTGTGAAGTCCAAGCCAGATGCTGTCAAGTCGATTCTGGCTCATGATGCTGCTGTGTGTGTCAAACTAGAACTGTCTCCATACGATTTTAAGTGGCTGATTTTCCACAAGTAAATCACTCGGTAGACTCAGACCAGCAGCCTGGTGGTTAGCGGCCGACCTCTCACTCAGCCTTTTGCACTGTTCAAGGACTCATTGGATCTGTTGTTATGGCCGGACTTTGCACCAATGATCAGGGAACCCTCACCAGACTGATATCTGCTTCTGCCAGTCATCTTCCTCCAGTTCCACATACTTTCAATAAGTCTAATTTCCCGTGGACTTTCTGTGTCATTATCCCTTGTTTCAGAAACCTATTGGTTTTTTTCAGAGAAAATATCTTCTTTTGTTTTTTTTTAATACCTGTGTATAACGGAGCCCTAGTGGCGCTGTGAGTCAGGCATTAGGCTGCTCATTGCAACGTCGATGGTTTAAAGCCACCGGCCACTCTGTGGGAGAAGAGTGAAAGATACCTGCTCCTCACTGTGATGATTTACAGTCTCAGCAGCCACATAGTGGGTTGCTGTGAGTCCGAAGTGACTCGATGGCAGTGTGGTTGATGTTTTGGCTTATTGTAGTCCAGGTGTTTTATGTGTAGTCACCTCTCATTCCTGCAACAAGGGTCCCATTTTACCCCACTGAGAGAATAAACTGGCTAAGAGTGGAGATTCAGATTATATTGGGTTCAAGTCGTAGCAACACGTCTTAATAGCTGTCAACATTAATGAACCTTCCGGGTGCCTCATTTTCCGTCTCTGTGAAATGACGGTGGTGGTGAGTTTGGATGAGGTCGTACCTGTGACAGTCTGCGGAGTTGCATTTTCTGAGTGCTAGTTTTTGCCGCTATCATCGTCATCATCATACGTTAGGGAAGTTGAGGCTCAACAATATTAAGGAATTTATCCAAGGGGAATATGGATTGGTTTAGCAAAGAACTTATTCCACGCCCGCTGCCGTATTCCAGGTACAAGTGTCCTTCCTAACTTGGAGTACTCAGTATACCATGGCTTCATTTGGCTCCTCCTACCTTTTCACTGGAGTCCTGGTGTGGCACTGTGGGTTTAATGCGCCAGACTGCAAAGTCATTTGAACCAGAAGGTCAGCGGTTCAAGCTCATCAGTCACTCTTTGGAAACCCTACACAGGGTCGCTATGGGTCAAAACAGACTCAACGGCACTTTACAACAACAACAGTCTTTTCACTGGTCCCTTACGTAGTCCTCTGCTTATGTTGTCTTCTTTTTACTGAATACGCCGTGACAGTTTCTTTCTTCATTCACACAATTCTCATCAGAATGTCCTCTTTTTTACCTTCCCACTGATCCAACCCCTCACCAGTCTTCTAGAACTAGGGTTTCCACTTCCCTCAGCTCTTGTGTGCTCAGCGGCCTCTCCTGAAACACCTTTGACACGCTCCAGGCGCCTTACCATCGTAAGGAGTTGCCCTTGCTCTGCTGGCCAGGAACCCCATGCATACATCCACTTGTTTCCTGCAGCACTGTAGTGGAGGACACTTATGCATTTTTTGTTTTGACATTTTCTAAATAGGATTTGAATTGATCATTTATGATTCCGTTCATTTTTATTAGGTCAGATCATCCTGAAATAATTTAAGTCACAATAGGACACTCCAGTATTTTGGTTGCCTGTGACTCAGTGATCACATGAGGGCGGGGTAGAGCTGTTTCTGAGTGTCTCCAAGACTGTGGATCTTCACAGAAGCAAGCTGCCGCCTTTGTTTCCCGAGGAGTTCTGTTACCAAGGAAAAATAACGGGTTTCTCAAATGCCAGCGTGACCACTCCAGCAAACTGGACCCCCGGTTTCTCCCGTGGTCACATTAAGGGGAAATATGCAGCAGGTGGCTTAATTAGTTATGTGGCATTAAGTGTTGCATTTCCCCATCTGCAAGTTAAAGAACTTGGTCAGAGTCTGTCTTCTCAGACAGTTTGTAGTTTGTATAATAAGTAGACTTGCAGGTCCCAGTCCCAAAGGACTAGGAGGGCTGGGGAGCTCCGTCTCTCACAGGTTCTTTAGGGATCCTGTTCTAGGTGACCCCAAAGAACTCAGTCCTCACTCACCTCAAGTCTTCACATCTCAGCATCTCAGTTTACTTTCGTTTGATTTTTTAATTGTTGTAAATTTACATGTAACAAAAGATTTGCCATTTAATATTTTAAATATATTATTGTTGTCAAGTGCCGTCAAGTCGGTACCTACTCATCGCCACCCTATAGGGTTTCTGGGGAGCATGTGGTAGGTTTGAACCACTGGCCTTGGGACTAGCAGTTCAGTGCTCATCAGACTTGTAACATATATAATACACACACACAATACTCTTACATAATTCTCTGTCTCCATTGCCTGCTTTTCATCCCACCCCCTCCCTTAGTTTCTTACGTATTTTGCCAGTTTCCTTATGCAACTAAAGCACATACTCACTTGTATTTCGTTTTTGTTTTTTTAATACTTATCTGTGATTTTACAAATCTTGTGCTTTGACAATTTTTCATTAAATAACCTTGAACATATATCAGTTTGCACACATGCAAGTTTATCTTGCCGCATAAACGTATCATCAAAACAGAATATATTAGGGAGTCCAGGGCAAGATGGGGGAGTTGGGCAGATGCACTGATCCCGAGGGAACACCAAGGAAAACAGGTGTAGCTGGTGATCCTGGGACCCTGAGCATCAGAGGATAGGGCAGAGACGTGGGTGGAGTTCTGATTGGAAAGAAAACTGAACAGAAATGATGAGAGAGAAGAACAGAGAGACTGTGGGCTGAAGTGGAGCCACGCAGCTATTTTGAACTGTTACAAACAACTGTTGACACACAGTGGTCTGCGGGCACAGGACTTGGCTGGAGGCTGGCGAACAGGGGCTGTAGTTCTCCCAGGTTCCCGTGCCCTTCTGGTAAGTGAAGGCCTGGCCAGTCCCCGCCTTCACCAACCCAGCAGGCAGTGCCCCCCACCTCCTGTGTAGCCGTTGCTCTGCCTGCTTGGGGCAGCACGTGAACCCACCCTGAACTCCACGACACTGACAGTGAACAGGGAACAAACTGCGTTCACATTCTGGTCGCTCCCACATCCACCAGGAGACAGGTGGGGTGAGAGCCTGAGAGCACCCCGATAGATAGCATCAACTAACTATAAATGCACCACCTCAATGTCTCAGAGAAAACAAGGGACCAAAACACAGACTCAGAAAACAGAACACCAGAAATGGTATTGGGAATTCCTGATACAGGAATATTAAAGAATGCTCATTGGGCAACTTCAACAGATGAAGAGAAAGATCAAGAAAATTACAGATAAAATCAAGGAAACCATAGACAACGCTATGGAAAAATCAGGAAACAAACTGAAAACAATGGCAACCCTAGGAAATCATCAATTTGAAAGCAAGAAGGTTACCGCTCAGACTTCAGAAAGAGATAAGACAATGAAAGGGCAAAGAAACAGAATTGAATCAGTGGAAAGCTGAATTACTGAGCTTTAAGAAAAGTCTTTTCAATAGTCATCTGCTGGAGAAACGATCAGAAAATAGAGCAAAAACAATCTGAAGAAAGCCTACAATTTATATAGGACACTATCAAGAGGAATAACTTACGTGTGATAGGAATTCCAGTCAGAAAGAGACCAAAAAAAAAAAAATCAAGAATATGGTCCAAGAGTTGTTGGAGGAAAACTTCTTTAACATCATGAAAGACTACAGGAACTCCTCGGGACACAGGGTAGACCAGGGTGGGCAACTTGGACATTGACTACCCAAAATGAAGGTGGTGGGGGAGGGAGGCTACAAAGGTAAGAAGCAAGTAGCTTATAAGCTTAAGAGGGAGCCTAGATCCAGAGGGCATGGAGGAAGGTAGAATCTCCACTGAGTAGTATCCCATCTGTCTGGGTGGATCTGATGAAAGGAGATGAGGATAAGACTCATGTAGCACAATAGTGAGTAACTGTTATCAGGACTGACTGTGTGGGTTGGAAATACAAAGGTAGACGTATTATAGCAAAAGGAAGTGAGCGGTTGACTTTGCAATCCAGGATCGGAGTTCATTGGGACCATCAAGGGAGAAGAGCGGAGTGCAGGACCCTACCCAGAGAAACAGTGACACCAGAGATGGAGGCAGAGACGATGACGTGGAGAGATGGAGTGGCTGGGTCTCTAGACCCAGAGAGGGAGAGGAGAGTGTGTGTGCTGACGACTGAGGGGCAGGCTTGCAGGGTGTACCCTTTGGTTGGTTTATGATGCATGGATGGGATTGTAACCATGGCAGTGAAACGATACACGATAGGATGAGTGTAAAGCGAATGTTCTCCCATGTAAACTGTCACATAATTCACAATAAAACATTAAAAAAAAAAGACTACAGGAAGAAGTTGAACAAACTCCAAACAGGATAGATCCAAAGTGAAAACCACCAATATTATAATCAAACGGTTTAAAACCAAAACTAAGGTAAATATCTCGAGGGCAGTTGAGGATAAACAGCTACCTACAAAGGAAAACTAGTCAGACTAAGGTCTGAATCTCAGCAGGCAAGAAGATAATGGAATGAAGTATATAAAACTCGGAAAGAGAAAAAAAATAATAAAATAAAGATTTTTTTAAAATTAAAAAAAATAAATAAATAAAACTCGGAAAGAAAAAAATTGCTAATTAAGATTCTTACAGCCAACAAAACTATCCATCAAATTTAACAGTGAAATTAGGTCATTTTCAAACAGATAGAAATTAAAACAATTTGTAAAAACCAGATCAACCTTACAAAAAATATGAAGTGTAGGTTTTTGGGCAGAGAACCAAGCAGGGAAAAGTCTGAGACCAACATGCATGATAACAGCACCTATACTCAACCCAGGTTTAGAAGAATGTGACGTAAAACAGCCCTGTAAGACTGAAAAGAGAGCACGAGAGATTGCAGTTATAACAACAACAACAGCAAACAGAACTTCAGATTTCAAGTAAATAAATAACTTGTTGTTGTTGTAACGTGCCGTCGAGTCGGTTCCGACCCATAGCGACCCTGTACAGGGTTTCCGAGGGTGTAAATCCTTACGGGAGTAGAAAGCCTCATCTTTCTCCCGCGGAGCAGCTGGTAGTTTCGAACCGCTGACCTTTAGGTTCGCAGTCCGATTCGTAACCACTACGCTACCAGAGCTCCCTAAAAACTAGGCCACACCTCAAGTAAATAAATAACTACAACCCTAAAAACTAGGCCACACCTTACCCCTGACACGAACCCTAACAATAAACTTAGCCCTAGGCCTCGCCAAGACCTAGCCTTAGTCCCATCCCTAACCCTCACTCCTTATTCCTAGACATCCCCCCTTCCCCCCAAAAAATAAAAATAGAATATATCGAAGGATGTATTCATTTGTAATAAGTTCAATAGATACTGCCAAAATTTCTGTAAGTTCTTTTTTTTTGGCAGGGGGGACAATTTTTACTGTGACTTAAGTGAAGGTGTATAGAATAGACCATCAGTTTTACATTCAGCAAATCCTACACTTTGTTTCATCTCAGTGACTGTAATCCCCTCCAGGCAATAGCAGTTGTCCCATTTTGTCCCTGGGCTTCCTGGCTCCATTGTACCCTCTTCTCAAGCCTTCTGAACATTGTCTTTAGGCAGTCATTGCCCTTTGGATCTTGAATGGTTGACCAGTCCATGGTGAGCAGACCTTACTATGGTAGTTGCCCCCTGTATCTACCTATCTACCGCTTGGTTGAAAATTGAACCATGAGAAGAGTTCTTTTCCAGACCTGAAGTCTCTGGTTTCTCCCGTCTCTTTCTCACCAGTAAGCCAGTGTTTTTTTATCATTTGGAGTTTGGTTCCACATCGTCTCCCACTCTACCGGGGACCTTCTAATGGGATCCCTTTCAGAGCAGTTGGTAGTGATAGCTAGGCACCGTCTAGTTCTTCTGGTCTCGGTCGTGGAGACGGATGCTCACATGTTCTGTGGGACTGATTGATTCCAGGCATCTTCGTTTTCAGAACTCTTTATTCCACACACTCCATAGAGTTTTGATACCAATTTACTTTCCAGGGAAAAATCGATTTTAAAGTGTTTTGCTGTGGTCGGTCATTTGTTAAGTGGATCAGGACCGAGCGGTACGTCATTCTGACTGTCTTCCTTTGCAGCTTCACAGCCCAAGGAACGCCCTCGGTCAGCGGTCCTCCTGGCTGACGAAACCACTGCTGCTCCAATGTTTACCAACAGGCGGTCACAGCAGAGCGTCGCGCTTTCCAAAAGTGTCTCCATACAGAATATCGCTGGGTAAGTGGGAACTTAAACTAGCACAGTTGACAAGGACGTAACAGAGGCAGCATGGTCAGGGCATTTGACGACAAGACCCTGCTTTGAGAAATAAAGGAGCAGAACACTGGATCGGTTCATGATAGGGCACTCTTCAACACCGCTATTCAGCCCAGCTCTCCGAAGCTGTTACAGATGATTAGTCCCATTTTGGCAGAGCCCGAGTTCCACAAAGATGAGTTTTCGATCACAATCAGAAGTGGGAGTGGGGGAAAGGATGCTGTAATTCCAGAGCTGATGTTTCCAGTTGTAACAGTTTCAGACGTCAGCGTTTTTATTATTCAGGGGAACCTGGTGTTTTGTGTCTTATCTTGCAGTCGGTTTTCCTTCCTTGCCTTCTGCCTCTTAAGTCAGTGCCATGGGTGGATGAGGGAGTAGTAACATGACTGCCAAGCTCCCACTCCCTGATTTACCCTTAGTCTGTTGTGTGAGCCTCCAAAACCCACCAGCTGCTCCTGAAAGACCCCATACAGAGTCCGCTAAGAGCCAAAATCGACTCAACAGCGTGATACAACAACAGTCAAGGAGCCCTGGTGGCCCAGGTCTGCAGTGGGACAGAGCCCACCAGCTGTTCCCGGGAGCAAGATGGGGCAGGCTGCTTCCATAGAGACGGCGGACTTAGAAGTCATGTGGATCCCGGAGTCAGAATTGGCTCCATAGCGGTGGTACGGCCCTATAGTGGGCTTCCGTGATGAGTCAGGCCTGGGGGCTGTCAGTTGCTCAGCAGAAGGCTAATTAGGGTTCTGCTGGCTGTTTGGGGTAAAATCTCTGCTTTCTCATCAAGTAAATAAGTCATTTCAAATGGAGTACTCAAAAACAACTTAGCGAATCTCTGTTAAGATTGGAGAAAATTCTTAACTAATGACTCCAAAATCTCATTGTGTGTCTAATTTCCTACCCCCCCTCCTCCCTAAAAAGAAGAAAACTTTCAAATGTTTGTATTTAATATTGTCTGTATTTTCATTCTCCATAATGACCTTCTTTTCAAAGTTGTAATGCCATCAGAGTTTGCATTTTGCCTGTAAAAAACTGGCCTTCAGATAAACTGTAAAGTTTTAAAGGACTCTCATAACGACAAACATTTATGGAGTGCTGGTGAGTTAGGGTTGAGAATGGTCAAGACAATGTGGCTTGTTTTTATGAGTGGTTGTTTGGGGAGCAGGGAAAGAAAGTCTGGAGTGGTCAGGCACTGAACCTCAAACAGAGAGATTTCTATCCAATGTGTGTGTAGTCCAAGGGAAATGAGTCCTTGCCACCTACCATATAAAAAAATGCACGCCTGATACAGTATGTTTAGTCTTCAGTCATGGGCATTATTCCAGCCAGCTTGTCAGGTTCCCAAACCACAGCTCATCCGAAGGAACTGACAGCACATGCTTCTTTTTGCCTCCAGAGTTGGCAGTGAGGAGAGCATGTCAAGCACCTGGAAATTCCTGTCACATTCCACGGACTCACTAAATAAAATCAGCAAGGTCAACGAGTCAACAGAATCCCTGACTGATGAGGGTAAGAGAAGGAGCTGGCCAATACCTTCAGCATCTCTAGACCATCGCTGTGCCTCTAACTACACCACGAGTGTTAGTGGGGTGGTAGTGCCTGCCTAGAGAATCTTACAAAGACTCTTAAGTTGTCTGTAAAGCATCAAATGGTTTCTAAGAAATTACCAGTTAAATGTACCCAGTTGTTGGTAGCTGCCCATGAAAGGATGTCATTGAGTTTAATGTGCGTACACTCTGGTGTAGATGCTTTTCTTCCTATAGATTTTTGTATACCTTGAGGTTTTGTAGACAGTTTAGTTCCTAACACTATTGCAAGCCCACACTCCTGAACATGTACTACCACCAGGTCCTTGCAAGTCCTACTTCATATACAAAGCACTTCCTAACCAACTCATACCCAGAGTCTGAATATAGTCTGTCACCCTCAGACAGGAGATGATGTCTTTACGGGTTCAGGATAAGTGTTCCACGAATATCCCCTGTATTAATCCAGTATTATCTGAGAACAGTCCAGCATAGGCTTTTTAGGGTCCCTAGACCCAAGACTCTGACTTTGCTCTTTGGCATTTTGAGGAGTAGGTACAGACATGAATGAAGGCCAACTGTTGGGAGACTTTGAGACCGACTCCAAACAGCTAGAAGCAGAGTCCTGGAGTCGAATCGTGGATAGCAAGTTCCTGAAACAACAAAAGAAAGATGTCATCAAGCGGCAGGAGGTGATTTATGGTGAGCCTCCTCCTTCTTTTGCTTGATGTTGGATTTGCATTTTCTAGCATTTTTAGCTTGTGCTTTGTTAGACTAGGGGAAGTCAGTTTTCAAGTAGCATCTTAAAGATTCTCTTTAAAAAAACCTTGGTATGTAGGGACGTGGTCTTATTTGTGTCCACTTCTACCTTTCACCCCACTCTGTTTTCTTTAATGTCATTGAATTTTTTATTTACATGCTAGAGTATGTTCACGCTAGGGTCATGGAAAGTGGTCTCTTTGTGACAGCGCTGTTTAGGTCCTCAGCTAACTAGAAACGAAACGTAAGTCGTTTTCTAGCCCTGCAGTAAAATGTGAGACAGTGGACCCACTGAAGGCCACTTGGAGATGAATGGCAACTAGTGTGCAAATGCTCAGAGAATAGAGTTAGTTCAAGTCAGAAATGGAGGCGTCAGCTGTGAACACTCACAGGGAAAAGACAGCTGTCGACCCATTTTTAAAGATTAAATTGGGTTCTAAATAGCCTTGCGACGGCAGCAGAGGGTCTTGAAGGAGACTCCTTGTCAAAGAGCGTCCAGACCCTAAGCGTTGTTCTCCCCATTCAGAGCTGATGCAGACAGAGCTACACCACGTGCGCACGCTCAAGGTCATGAGCGACGTGTACCGCCGGGGCATGCTGACGGATTTGCTGTTCGAGCAGCAGATGGTGGAAAAGCTGTTCCCCTGTTTGGATGAGCTCATCAGTATCCATAGCCAGTTCTTCCAGAGGATTCTGGAACGGAAGAAGGAGTCTCTGGTGGATAGAAGCGAAAAGAACTTTCTCATCAGGAGAATGGGCGATGTGCTTGTGAATCAGGTGAGCACTGGACGGGCGCTCAGGGTCTCCTCAGGTGCAGTGGGAGGAAGAGGGAGGTTTGGGGTTTGGAGCCAGGCATGCCCACCCTGGCTCTATCACGTAGTGTCTATACAAGCTTTGTGGAGCTTGGCCTCGATGTCCTTTTCCGTAAAATGAAAAAGGAAGTGTTCTTACCTTTGTTGTTTTTGAAAGTTCCCAGGAGTCTTCATGTAGGGTACCTAGCATCTATGGTGGTGGTAGTGGTGAAGTGCCATTGCATCAATTCCGACTCATAGTGACCCTGGACAGATAGGACTTCCGTGGAGCATGTGTGGTAGATGCCCAATAAATGTTAGTTTTTCTTTCTGAGTCTATACCGTCATCAGAAGAAGGTAAGAAAATTGAAAACTTAGAAAGTGTTGGAAGTCTCAAATTCTCCCTCGGCCTCAAATCAGAAAGATCTCACTTGTCTAGAGCCAATGAGTATAGGAAGCTGAATAGAGACTATCTGTGAAATCGTTCATAAAATATGAAGGCACTCCTAAAACTCATGGAAAATGGAAACTTTCTGCAAATTTTTGAAGGCACCTCCTCTATATCATTACTGATGTTTTCATCAAGGTGTGGTGTCATTTTAATCCTACCCCAAAAATGCTTTGGATGCAGTAATTTTAGGACTTCCAGGTGTATTTATGTTGTCGTTAGGTGCTGTCAGGTCAGTTCTGACTCATAGCAACCGTGTGCACAACAGAACTTTAAAACATTCTTCTCTAAGAAGGCCATTACCAGTGTAGACTTAACAGGTCCAAGGCATAGCGTGCACTCGAGGTCCTGTGCTCCCGCAGATCCCTGCTGCATTACTGGACCTTTTGTCCTTTGCTTGTACTCTTGGAGCCCTTACCTCTCACCTCACTGATGGATTCATTCACTCGTTCATCAAGTATTCACTGAGCAAAAGTGCGACAGAACTGCAGAGGGACCTCTGGCACCGACCTCTGCCTCAGGGAGCTCACAATTCCAGGAAGAAACGTAGGCGTATTGCCAAACACATGCTTTTAACACAGGCATCTGCAAAGAGGACAGTCAAGGCCCCAAAGTGGGTCTGATTAGCCCAAGTCTCTCTCTCTGTCCCTCTCCTCCCCTCAGACCTTCTCTGACTTTGACTTGTACCATCCATCATAGCTTCTTCTCTGTGTACATTCTCTTATAAAAGATCTTTGATAATTAGTCTCAGCCCCGTTTGTTCTATACAGTGCCAAGGTCAGCTCTCCAAGGCTTTATGATGTCACCAGTCTCTTAGACTCCCCATGCCTTAGCTTCTTCTCCGTTGGCCAATGGGGAAAGGAAGAGCTACCCTGAATCTGTTTTTTGGTGAGGTCAACTGAGTTTCTTCTAGAGACTTTCAGTATAATAGAAGTCAGCACTTTCGTATCATACAGATCACAGACAGAAACTTGTTGGTTTACCCCAATGTGACCATTTCAAGTCATTGAGATTGCACACATTTCTAGATGATTTAAGGGCCATGCAGAATGAGTGTTAGGACTGCTGGCCTGAGGTAAGTAAAATATACAGGTCCCGTGGTAACGAAGGCAGTTCTGATAGATGTTTCTAACTCGGCAAGGTCAGAGTTTTAAAATTGAATGTCTCGTGAAAAACTGATAGTGAGTCTACTTGTTTTATTACTGCCTTGACCTCAAATGAAAGAACACATTTTGCCGTTCTCATGTGTAATACATAGATATTTCTGTGACTTTATACACATACATACACGTGTGTTTCGTAATTGTGGTCATGGCTATGCAACTCCGTGAATATAATGAGATAAATCGGTGAATTGGGCCCTTTAAATGAGTGAACTCTATAACATGTGAATTAAAAGGGTTTATATCCTGGTGTGGCGCCCTAAAATAGACACTGGACCTCAAAGTCGATTTGAGCCACAAGGTCAGTGCTTCAAACTTAACAGCCACTCCTCCAAAACCCTATACAGGGTCGCTATGAGTCAGAACCGATTCTACAGTACTTAACAACAATAACAAATATATATTATTTGAACCTTATGGTTCAGACCGACCTTGCAGTCCATGCTTCAGCCCACAGCACCACTCCAGGACTCTGGAGTGTCATCTTTGTCCCACAGAGTGGGTGGCAGATTCAGACTGCTGACCTTGCAGGTAGCAGCCCAGCTCATACCCACTATGCTACCAGAGCCTCCTGTATTGTAAGACACTTTAATCACCCCAACAAAGAAACTGCATTCCTTAGCCCCAGTTTCTCCTTCTCCCTAGCCTCCCACCTGCAGTCCTAAGCAACTGTTACTTTTACTTTTCATCTGTTGTTAAGTGCTGTCAAGTCGATTCTGACCCTTAGAGACCCTGTATATGTATAGGGTTTCCAAGGAGCAGCTGGTGAGCTTGAACCACCGACTTTACAGTCTGATGCATTAGCCCACAGCGCCACCCCAGGACTCTGCAGACCTGCCTATTCTGGACATTCCATATACGTGGGACCCTATCATATGTGGCTTTTAGTCACTGACTTTTTTTCTCTTAGCGTATTTTCAAGATCCATCCATGTTGTAGTATTTATCCATGCTTTATTCTCTTTTATTTCTAAATAATATTCCCTTGTGTCAATATAGCACTTTTTTTTTTTTTTTTAATGTCTATACTTCAGTTGATAGCCTTTTGAGTTGTTTCCGTGTTGGGCCTGTTATAAACAATGTCGCTATGAACATTTATGTACAAGTTTTTGCGTGGACCTTTGTTTTCGTTTCTCTTGGAGTGGAATTGCCGAGTCGTACGGCAAGTCTGTGTTCAAGCCTCTGAGGAACTAGCCTCCTGTCCACAGTGGCTGTACTAGTCTTCTTGCCTCGAACAGAACGTAAGGCTGTGTGGAAGCACCCTGGCTTTGGTAAACAGGCTGGAGGAGGCCTCTTAGGGAGAAGCGAGAGACGTAGCAACCTGAGTCTTGGCGTGACGTCGCTTCTCCTTTTTTTCCTGCAGTTTTCAGGTGAGAATGCGGAACGCTTAAAGAAGACATATGGCAAGTTTTGTGGGCAGCACAACCAGTCAGTGAACTACTTCAAGGATCTGTGTACCAAGGATAAGCGCTTCCAAGCCTTTGTAAAGGTATTCGTGTGAGATGTGAAAATCCCCATCGTGTGTCCGGGACAATGTGTCTGTCACAGTAGCCTTCAGCTAGAGCCTTCTTCCTCAGGCAGTTCCTGACCACTCTGTTTCACCCCCTTGTAGAAGAAGATGAGCAGCTCCGTAGTCAGAAGACTTGGAATCCCAGAGTGCATATTGCTTGTAACCCAGCGCATCACTAAGTACCCAGTTTTATTCCAAAGAATATTGCAATATACCAAAGGTGAGTGTCCTCCTTGCTTAGCCTGGTGTGCTAGTGAGCTCTGTGTCCTGCCGGAGAGCTCAGCAGAGGGCTAGCGGCACGCACTCAGAGGTCTAAAAAGAATCCTGTGTTTCATCCCAAAATCAGTTGAAAAGGTGAAGTGTTAATGTTACCAGGTGGAACAACAAAATGGGAAGAGACCACTTGGCGATTCCATCAGGAGTTCATTGGCTAGACCGTTTTTTTCCCCCTTACCACTAGAATGAGAGATCATTCCCATCAATTCTTCCCGTGACCATAAAAAAGCTCTTGGCCCGCCCTCCAGTCTCTCCATCCCTGAAATTGCCTGGTGCCTTCTCTGGTAGACCACAGCATGCAATCACATGTTGTCTGTACCATTGAAGACATTTGACTTTCTTTAGAGTTGAAGGTACACAGAAAGGGATAGGTACGTTGGCGCCACTCCACCACTGTAACTGCTGAGGCCATGAGAAGGCAGGGTTTCCTCTGAGAAAGAACCCGTCAAAAACAAATGTCTTGTTTCCTTCGCAGACAATGAAGCGGAGCAGGAAGATGTGGCTCAGTCCCTGAGCCTGGTGAAGGATGTGATTGGAGCAGTAGACAGCAAAGTGGCAAGTTACGAGAAGAAAGTGCGTCTCAATGAGATTTACATGAAGACAGACAGCAAGTCGATCATGAGGATGAAGAGTGGTCAGATGTTCGCCAAGGAAGATTTGAAACGGAAGAAGCTTGTGCGGGATGGGAGCGTGTTGCTAAAGAACGTAGCGGGAAGGTTGAAAGGTACGGGTCAGTGTCTGAGTCCAGTGTGTGCTTGGGGGGCGGACAGAACTGAATGTTCTTCTTAGAAATTCACCTCCTGGGTGTCCCTAAAGCACCCATATCCAAAGATTAAATAGGAGCAAGACTCGTTTGATTATGCCTAATCTCATACCCAGAAGGACTGGTTTAAAGTAGCTTACAAAATCATATCAAAGGCAGGAAGAAATTAAGAAAGCCATGAAATCGAGGGAAAGAGGAAATGAATTAAAAAAAAAAAAAAAAAGTGGTGAAATTAATATGAAAACAACAAGATTTGCAGCCTGCTCGTTCCCCTGAGTGATGGGCACCACATTTGGGGTTGGGGTGTCTGATGGGACAATTGTAAGAATCACAGCCAGTTCCACAATTCAGAGTCTTTGAGACAAAAAATGGGAACCCCTGGGTGATCAGCATGCCCCACTGCTAACAAAAGGGGTGAAGGTTTGAGTCCACCCAGAGGTCCCACCGGAGAAACATCTGGCGATCTCCTTCTGAAACATCAGCCATTGAAACCCTGTGCATCACAGTCGTGCTGTGACCCACAGAGAGCTGCCACCAACCGCTCCATAACAACTGCTTTTATGAGATTCGAAATTGACTTGTTCAGAAGAGACTTAGAGTACTGTCTACTATGGCTTCACGTGACAGTCAAGTCCTCAGCCTTCATCACTTCAACTAGATTAACCCTTAAATGGAGTGATACTGCTGTTTGATTTCACTCTAATGCCAAAAAAAAAAAAAAAAAGATTGGAAAAGAGATTCATTTTCAGCTGGACAGTGAATAAGGAGGATCGTAGAAGAATTGATGCCTTTGAGTTGTGGTGTTGGAGGAGAATACTGAAAGTGCCATGGACTGCCAAAAGAACCAATGAATCTGTTTTGGAAGAAGTGCAGCCAGAGTGCTCCTTGGAGGCCAGGATGGCTAAGCTTCGTCTCACCTACTTTGGACATATTGTCCGGAGGAAACAATCGCTGGAGAAGGATGTCATGCTGGGTAGGGTGGAGGGTCAGAGAAAAAGAGGAAGACCCCCAACGAGATGGATCAGCCAGGTGGCATCATTGATGGACTCAAGTGTGGCAGCGGTAGTGAGGTTGGCCCAGGATCGAACATTGTTTCATTCTGCTGTGCATGGGGTCGCTATGAGTCGGTTCCGACTCGATGGCACCTGACAACAACTACAACAACAATTTTTACATCAAGTTAAAGAAGTTACGAGATTTGCCTTTTAATTCATTTGAACTTGTGGTTCTTGAAAATGATTGTTGTCATCAAACCTATACCGTGGGCCTGGGTCTGTCTGGGAGGTCTGGCTTCCCAATAGCCTTGAGGATACCCGCCCCCACCCCCCTGTTCCCTGCCTGGGGGAAGTGAGTTCACTGACGTCGGCTCCGTGGCATTGAATGTGTGCCTCTTCAGCTCTGAGCTGTAAGGACGGACGTAGGGACCTGCTGTCGGAATACTCACGAGGACTGACTAGTGGTCATGAAGGCCCAGGCTGACCAGTGAAGCAGGGCACGTCTTACAAGTTGGGATCTGAATAGAGATGTGTAGCGGTCCCTGTAATTCCGATGACAACAACAGTGAGAACCTAGTTGTGTTTGGAGTGACGAGTGTAGACTACACGTGTGCACTGGGCATCGGGTAGCCGGCTGCCTGGGGATTTTCAGGATTAAAGTGGCCTTTGAGTTGTTTTAAAAGATGAAGTGGAGGGTGTCAGACAGAAAGGGAGAGAGCATTCCAGGGGGCCGGGAGACTAAGCTAGCAGAAGCTCAGGTTTGAAAGTCTGGCACTTGCAGGGAGACAGTGGCTGTCTCAGGTGGCAGAGCCAGTGACAGGGAATGATGGGGAATACACCGGTAGAAACGGGGTGTCCACTCTGCACTAGCTGATACCTCCAGTATTGTTTTTTTTCAGTTGCTCTCAAGCCAGTTCAGACTCAGGGTGGCCCCGGGAGGTTTACAAGGCTGTGTCTGCTTAGAAGCAGGTCATCAGGTTGTCCCCTGAATGGTCTCAGGATGGGACAGGACACAGAATGGGCCTAATGAAGGGTTTTCTTCAGGAAAGGAACCAATGAGATGGTTTTTAGTACAAGGACAGGCACCATTTTAAAGTGCAGAGAATCTGATGACAGAGACACATGACTGAGTTCACATGCGTTTCAGTACCCACCTCCCAGCTTCCATGAGTCACGGCAGCCCCGTGTGGGTTAGAGGGGAACTGCCGTCAGGGTGTCCGTGGCTGATTTTTCACAAGTCCATCTCTAGGCCTTTCTTCACAGGTTCTTCTGGGTAGACCCAAACCTCGGGCCTTTGGTTAGTAGCCAGACTCATTCACTGTGTCACCCAGGGGGTTCTGAGATGCTGAAGTGGGCATGGAAAGGAAGCTCAAGATCATTTCTGAGAAAAGTAAAGTCCCTTCCTGCCACCCACCAGCTGTGTGCCTTACTGCTCTCAGAAGCCCCTTCCCCAGCTCTGTTCTGGGATGTTCTGAGAGCCATCGTTCAGGGCTCTGCCGCGCTGCCACTGGGAGTTGCTTGGAGGCTGGCTGGCAGTTTCCGGACTACCTGCTGTATCTTGTAAGGACTGGGATTTCTTAGGGCTGCTGCTGTCTATAGCCAGCATTTGATTCATCCCCCAAAGAAAACTAAAGATGCCAGCTGCTGGAGTGAAACTGTGGTCAAGCCAGAGGCAGAAGGGTAGTTTTTCTGCCCTGAAATGCCTCCAGAGGAGACAGCAGTATGTTTTAGTGATTTTGACCCCAAGTGAACTCATACGGGGAACAGCCAGTACTGTCTGGGTACCCTTTGAAAAGGGGTGGGATTGGTTTTTTCTCTGATCCACTGATACTGGTCATATAAACTTCAGGATCTAATGAAATTGAAACTTGGGTCTTAGAACACTTTTCTGGCAGGCACCTGAATTATTTAAAAATAAACATGGGAAAAAGAAAACAACTTAATGGTACTACATGGAAAATTTCTGTAACCACGGCTGAAAAGCTAGGCCTCCGTAGGAGCCAGACATCCCTCATGGCTCTGCGATGACTCACACAGCCAGGGCTTTCCAGGAAGGTTAGAGGTTGCAGAGGAGACCACCTCGAAGCAGATCCCATTCTTCACACAAGGAAGCTTAGGCTCCACTTTCCCAGGGATTGCAAACCAGGGAAGATGGGCGGAACGTGGCACTTCGCACTTCCAGAGAATTCAGGTGGAGGCTGTGGAGTTCGTTTTGATTTGTGGTACAACCAGAGAGGTGAACTTGATTTTGAGGAAAACTGAAGGCTGACTCCCTCCCAGGGAGGTTGAGGTTGACTCCCGTGTGTTGCAGCAAGAAAGAACCATTGTGCTCATGTGTCCTGGGCAGGCTTTGTGTGAGCCGCTGTGAGGAATGTGGACGCAGTCTACCTTTTATTAGGCAGGGAGATGTTCATGCATCACCTTTTGGCAGCTTTCCTTTCTCCTGTCCCACGCCTTTCCCAACGCTATAGTCATACCTTGAGAAACACGACAGCTGAGCTGAGTATTGGTTTTTTAACATTTGCTGAGGTCCAACTTTCAGACTCTATCCTTGGTGTATTGCCCTATAGGTTATACTTCCTAAAACTGAGCACGGAAACTTTTCCCAAACTGAGGTTTGGTGATAAATCCCATTTAAAAATGTCTCTTCAAGTGGAATGCCCAGATCCAGACTCTGTGGAACTCTGGAACCGTGGGAGGAGCATCATCTCACATCAGGGACTTGCCCTGCCGGCAGTGTTTTGCTGACTATACCTCACTGTTAGCTTTTTAAAGTAATTTTTCTCTTTCCCCATCCCCTGTTTCCACTTTCCAGAGGTTCAAGCAGTTCTGCTCACTGACATTTTAGTTTTCCTTCAAGAAAAGGACCAGAAATACGTCTTTGCATCATTGGTAAGCTGACTTGGTATTCTCTTTGGTTTGTAACAAAAAGTGTTAAACATAGCAAAGGATGGGGGCAAACTTTATAATATTGTCTTCCCTCCATCAAAAGTAACTGACTCAAAACAAGTACACCCTCCCGTTTTCTGCTTTTCACCCCTTCCCTTCCCCTCCCCAAATTACCATTTATTTGTTCCCTCCCAATCCTTTTAAGACCTTGGACATGTGACAATTTGATCCAAAAAGACCTTAGCTATTGGCATTATTCTCGATTGGCAGACCCCATAAAGCTAGTTCACTTACATTCTAGCTGACCAGGGTCCGTGGTCAGACCAAAAGGACCAGTCTGACAGACAACACAACTGGAGCCAAATAGTCTTAGGTTAGGGCTGCGCTGGTGGAAATCTTTTTGGCTGGTAAAGCTGTCATTACTTGACCCAGTGCTTTCAAACCGCAGTAGCATCTTAGCTCAGATGGTAGTTGTCCACAAGGGTTAGATTCATACTTACATTTCTTTCCTCTCCCTGTTTTCCAGGACCAGAAGTCAACAGTGATCTCTTTAAAGAAGCTGATAGTCAGAGAAGTGGCACATGAGGAGAAAGGTTTATTCCTGATCAGTATGGGGATGAAAGATCCCGAGATGGTGGAAGTCCACGCCAGCTCCAAGGAGGAGCGTAACAGCTGGATTCACATCATCCAGGACACGATAAACACCCTGTGAGCGCCACTCCGGGCCATCCTCCTCAGCCCTCGCCCTGCCTCTCTGCGATTGCACAGTGGTCTTGGCCTTGACCAGAGTCAGTGACATCTTAACGGAGGTTGTGTTTTGTCTTGTTTTAGGAACAGAGATGAAGATGAAGGAATCCCTAGTGAGAATGAGGAAGAAAAGAAAATGTTGGACACCAAAGCTCGGGAGTTCAAAGGTAAAGCATAGGAAGTGGTCCCCAGACTGTCTGCAGCTGACCAACAGCGCTAGTGGTCTCCAGAGTTGCCTGCTGCTCCTCAGTCCCAGAGGTCCCAGCAGGACTGGGAAACATGGCACGAGTCCGAGCTGACACGGGTTCTCATAAAGAACAGCTAATGAAGAGGTCGTGCATGATGCTTTTGTCTTGGCATCTGCATTCTTGGGCCCTGGCAACATTGTTTTAACTGTATGCCACAGAAGCATTGGCCAAGATTTACAGCCATCTCTAAAATTAAAACAAGACCTAGGGAAAGGTATTTGAGGAAAGAATTCTCCAGTTGGTCCATTTTAGCCCCACCCCTGCCCCATGCATCACAAGTGAGTTTTGAGGTGTTTCTGTGTTAGAAGTGAGTTACTGATCATGTATAGCCACCATTTATTATTGTTGAGTGCCTGTTCTTTCTGTGGCCCTGTCACCATCCCTGCAAAACAAATCTTCCTGTCCCCATTGTACAGATGAGAAAACTGGGGATTATAAAGACCAAGCCCAGCGCGGCTTTCTGCCTAGTTAGTGGCAGAACCCGGACCCTTACTCTCCCTTCTCAGAAGTGTTCCGCTGCTGTCCCTGCTCTACTGTTTAGATGGAGAATGTTCTGGAGAGAGTATAGAGACCCTGCTTGGGGTAGAAATAAGGTCCAGAGTCACATGATTTTAAGCACCTAAAGAGTTTGCTTCAAGCTAGACAGTGATTTTGGTTGTCATTTCTAATTCTGTGGGATACAAAGGGCGGACAGATTTCGCCAAGAACAGCTACTTCATATTTATTTTTTTTTTAATTTCCTTCTTTCAACATTAGTGAGCACCTGACCAGGCATACTGCTAGTAGGAGGGATGCAAGGACCCCTAAGACAAGAGTCCCTCCCCTGGGGAAGCGCAGATAACAGTGTGTGGTGCTCACGGAGAATGTCACAGCAAAGCTGATGCATGAGCTACACTGGGAGCCGTGTGCACAGGTGGAAAAGGGCTTGACGTCACTGGCGAGGAATGACAGGTTCGGACTCAAGTGTTGGGTCCTAGTGATGGGAAATGAAGACAGGAAGGCCGCAGAGATTTTTACTCAGGAGAATGACAGGAGTGAATAAGAAAACGTTTACCCTATGTTGATGCAGTTTGGAAAACTCAGTTGAGGGGCTGGAAATGGGAAGAACTGGGAGACCCCTGGAGTAGGTTACAGGAGACATGGGCCTGGAGGGGCTGGGTGTGAGTGAGAACGGAGACCCCCAGCCTGATACACTGATACAGTTGGTAGAACAGGATGAGGAACGAAGTGTCTCCTAGGTGTCCAGCTTGGGTAACCTGAAGGAGAGAGAGATCCCAGACAAGGGAAGAGGTGGGACGGCAGGGCTGGAGGAGGGATTCTTTCTGACAAGCTAAGACGAGGGCCCCCTGTGGAGAAAGGTCAATCAGTGAACTCGGTGTTCCCAAACAACAGGCATGATGAGCTATGAGTTGTCAGCATATAGGACGTCATTGAGCCATGGGAGTGACTGAGATTCCCAAAAGGAAAACGTGGATAGTATTGAAGACAGTCCACGATGGAACCCGGGTCTTACGTTACAGAAGACAGATCCGCAGTGTACTGTGGAAGGAACGGTAGAAAGAGCACCAGTAATGTCCTCAGAACAAAGGAGGATGTTTCAAAGGAGGGAGTAATGGTCAGAGCTGGACAAGAGACAGTAAACACCTCTTTGTGATGAGGACGGAGGAGCGGAGGAGAAAAGCCAGAGAGCAGAGGCTTGAGAAATGGCAGGAGGTGAGGGACTGGTGGCGGAGTAGGTTATGCGTTGGGCTGCTAACTGCGAGGTCAGCAGTTCGAATCCACCAGCCGAGAAAGGTGAGGCTTTCTGCTGCTGTAAAGGTGTACAGCCTCGGAAACCCTACGCAGGGTTGCTGTGAGTCGGAACCGACTCTCGGTCACACCGCTGCCAACAGAGGGCGTGGGGCATCCCCTGGATGTGGATGATGGTGCAGACGGGTTAAACACTCAGCAGTTGGCTGAATGGTTGGCAGCTGGAGCCCACCCAGAGGCTCCTAGGAATAAAGACCTGGTGATCTGCTTCTGACAGATGGTCACTGAAAGCCCTGTGGAGGCCGGTCTACTCTAGCGCGCATGGGGTCACCATGAGTTGGAAATGTCTTGGTGGCAATTGGCTTGGTTGAAGGATGTGGACTGTGGTTCTCTCAAAAATTGTGGTGTTTTTCCTAGAAAGACCCAGGGTAGTTTTCCAAATAGAAATTACAGACAGAAATGTTATAATAATGCCTTGATGCTGTCTTTGTTTTCTGTTTTTTGTGTTTTGTTTTTTTTTAAAAGACACGGCTGTCTTGTTCCTTTCCATAAGTGACCACAAGGTGGCGATGGCATCTTAGTCACCTAGTAATACACTAAGCCAAAATCACCAAACCGTCTTCTCTGCATTCTCCCTGCAGAACAACTTCAACAGAAGGACCAACAGATCCTACAGTTACTGGAAGAGAAGGAGACGATTTTCCGGGACATGACAGAGTGCAGCACCCCATTGCCAGAGGATTGCTCCCCAACTCACAGCTCTAGAATCCTCTTCCGGTCCAACACAGAAGAGGCTCTCAAAGGCGGATCGTTAATGAGAAGCGCCATAAATGAGGGTAATTCCCATTCGGTGTTACCAGGGAGCATCTCTCCTTAAAGTGGTCTACACGCTAATATCACCTACCTCTGTTTACTGTTTTGTTGTAAAATTAAAACAAAACAACAACAAAAAAAAAAACCACATGCAGAAAGCCAGACAAAGCAAGTGAGTCACTTAGGAATTTTTCTCAGGTGCGCCTCCCTTGTAGCCAACGACCCAGATTAAGAAATCAGATGTGGCCAGCCACTCCCAAGAGCACCTCCAGGTGCCTGGTCCCCCTCATTGCTCCCTCTGTTCCTTCAAAAGGGACAGGCATTGGGACTTTTATAGAAGTCACCTGCTTGTGGATTTTTATGGTTTAATTAACTGACTGTTCGGAGACGCTGCAGTTTAGATTGCCTTACATGGCTTTTAGGGGTCTTGGCTTGTAGCGCCCCCCATGCCTTTCTTCACCATACAGTTTATCTTTGAGGAATCTGAGCTTTCTGACCAGTTAAGTCCCCACAGTCTGAGCTTTATTCACGCAGCAGGTCTACTGTCCTCAGTATACCCTTCAAACTGACAGCTGGACCCAGGGGCGATATCTTGTATAGGATTTAACTTGGAGGCTCTTCTTCCTGTTAATTATCACGTGAAGCAAGGTACTTACATCTGTAGGAGAAGGCTTGCTGCAGATGGCTTTTCTTCCTTTACCGGACCATCGTATCATTTCCGCATGTGGTGACTTATCTTGTGCGACTTCCTGACTCTTTCTCTCCCCTATTCCATCTGGACTTTCTTTTTCTGTCACCTCTGTTGCTCCTGGCCTGCTCAGTTTTGGTCCTTGCTTCTCTCAGTGGGGCCCCACCCTGGAAAAGAACCAAGCCTCTTCCTGTTTGAGACTTGAGATGCGAAGACAGCTGTGGCTCCTGGGACTCTCTCTATTGGAGGGACTAGAGAGCCTGCGCATTTTAATTGCTGTTTTCACACTGGGCTAACTTGGATACCTTTAGGTTATTCCAGAAGCCGTGCATCTTCCAATAAACCCCCTGCCTGTCCTGTATCACGAGGGGGCTTCAAAAAGTTGGTGAAAAAATTCCACTCTCTGTGGATCCCATTTTTCCATGAACTTTTGGAAGCCGCCTCATATTTCAAATGTTCTAGACCGACTGGAAGAGGGAAGCGAGTCTTGGTGCTGAGGGTTAAGCACTGGGCTGCTTACCTTAAGGTGGGAATCCTGAGCCATTACTTGTCCTGTGAGAGATGGACCAGGCTGTCTGCTCCCAGAATGCTTTGCGGTCCATCTCGGAACCCCTAAGGAGCACTTCTGCTCTGTCCTATAGGGTCTCCACGAGTCAGAGTTGACTCGAGGACAGTGGTGGCTTCGTGTAAGTAAACCAGTCTGACGGGTTCATCGCTAAATCCCTGAGCTTAGACCAGGGAAGCCAGCCAGTCAGTCTTGAAACTTGCGGCTCATGCTTCTGTGCACGTCATGGGTGACTATGAGACGGTTTCTCATGGAAGCAGGATGTGTCAGTTGGGCATGTTTCCTTTCTTCCAGTGGAGATCCTCCAGGGTTTGGTGAGCGGAAGCCTGGGGGGCACATTGGGGCCGGCCGTCAGCAGCCCTGTGGAACAAGAGGGCACAGTGGGCCCCGTTTCCCTGCCCCGGAGAGCGGAGACCTTCGGAGGGTTTGACAGCCATCAGATGAATGCTTCAAAAGGTAACTGATGAATCCCAGACTATCGCCCACAGCAAAAAGCTTGAGTTCTGGAGTAGCAGCTCCATTTCCTCTGTCCCGCTCCATCAGCAGATGTCAGCGTGAGGTCCAGATATGGATGTGTAACCCGCAGCCACGTTCAGTTTGAGTCATGAAGAGCTAAGCTGTGGCTAAAAGAACAGTAGTTTATCCTTCCTGCTGCTGATTCTTCTGCAGCAATGAAAGAATTAACCCCCGTTTATCTGCTACTAGGTGGTGTCCCCCTTTTTGGGCCTTCTCCTAAAATTGAGAACAGTGCACCTGTGCTATATATATAGCATGTGTTTCACAGTTTAACGCAATCCTGTGTTCACTTAGGTGAGGAGGAAGAGGGAGACGATGGCCAGGATCTTAGGAGAGCGGAATCGGACAGCGGTCTCAAGAAGGTACTCCTTCCCCAATGACGCTATACCACCTTCAAGGCTGTTCCACTGCCAACTTGTGTTGGCTACTACCACGTAACTTAGACACACGTTTGAATGTAGTCTTTACATTGTGATCTTCATTTTCTCTTTAATGTATGTTTTTTTGTTGTTGTTTTGTTTTTTAGGGTGGTAATGCTAATCTGGGCTTTTTGCTTAAAAGAAACAGTGAGGTAAGGACATGATGTGCTTTTTAAGGGGGGCTGTTTTTCTTACCATTGTCTGGTGAGGAATACCCATTTTTGTTTTGTAATTATAAACAAAATAACTGAGCTACAATAAATACAATTCTCCCATTTCTTTACCTTTCCTTTTTCCCTAGTCCCAGGGCCCCATCTTGGAATTTGGCCAGTTAAGGTGTGACATACCAGAATGACCTCTGATCCTTGTCCTGGAGAAACCTCTTACTTGAATCAAGTGCCTCTGAACATTAGACTAAGGCTTCGCCGGTGATTTCTTTCCGGCTCAGGCACACTACATAGACTTTGTAGCCACTCTTCCGATAACACAAGCCCAGTGCCAAATACTACAAGGCTGGGATAGGAGAAATGAACCTGCAGGCAGGACCACAGTGCCGTTTCTTAGGCTGTAGGGATTTTTACCATTTTCTTCTTTGAAAACTGCTTTCATGAAATCTGTGCTTCAACCTGGGTGTTCTCCTAACTGGGAGCCAGATTCAGATGACCCTCGTTTTCAGCCTCCTTGAGCTGAACCCCACTGGTCCATCAGGATAGCTACACTTTGCTCCCTGGTCCATTGTCTCCTTGATTCTTTCTAGCGGACTTGTCAGGACCACTAAACAAAAGGGGTGGCCCCGTGTGTGCAGAGGAGAGCTGGTGCATAGCATTTCCAAAGCTGTGGTCTTTCAGAAGTGGAGCACCAGGCCTGTCCTCTGACGAGGAGCCTCTGGGTGGGTTAGAACCACAGATGTTTCAGTTCCTAGGACTTCCTCTCCTCAGTTGTTGGCTGGTAGCGTGGGGCTCTGTGTGCACCGACTGGAATTAGATCAGGACCCTAATCAGACATCTCAGGGCGTGCTCTTCAAGGACACACAGTCTCTCACATCCCTGAGGAGATTTGTTTAAATATTTTTAATTACGGGAGCCTTTCTCTTTTCCCCCTAAAACACACAATTACTCTGTTTCATATTTGTTGCCGTGGAAGTCTAAATATTGTGACGCCTGGAGAATTCCTGTCATTGTTTTACCCGCCAACAAAATAACACCTGGCCTCGTACACGGTTTACTTTTCTAGCTGCTACTCGAAAATCTTCTGCTGTTAGATTTTGCCACTTGGCAACTTCTTCCTCTCTCCTCTTAGTGAGTGAGAAAAGTCCTGGTTAGGAATACCGCAAGGCCACTGCGCCAACACAACTGATACACTCGGCCTGTGTGGCTTCTCTCTCTCCGCCTATTAACAATACACTGAATGAGGGCCAAAAAGTCTCCTTAAAGGAACTTAGCTTAGTAAATGTTTGTGTTTTGCTTATAAAACTTCATGATAGAAAATGTGAAGAGTGTCTGAAATCTAAAAACAAGATAAACATATTCGCACCACTCAGGTAAGCACTGGTACACAAGTATATTTGGTGTGTATGTCTCCAGTTTTTTTTCCTGCACAGCCTACCGTTGTGTGTCTGAATCTGTGTGTGTATGAAGAGCGTACAGACACCTCACACATTTTATATCAGTACTGCATGAAGCTTTCGTAGCCTGCTTTTTTCTCCTAAAACACACTGTAAGCATTTTGCTAGGACTTGAGTTTACAAATCATGTTGGTTAAAAGCTCTAGATTGTTGTTGTTGTTGTGAAGTGCCATCGAGTCGGTTCCGACCCATAGCAACCCTGTACAGGGTTTCCAAGGGTGTAAATCTTTACGGGAGTAGAAAGCCTCATCTTTCTCCCGTGGAGCGGCTGGTAGTTTCGAACAGCTGACCTTAAGGTTCGCAGCCCAATTCGTAACCACTACGCTACCAGAGCTCTAGATTAGTATGTAGCTAATTTTTCCAGTAATTATTATTTTTTTCTCCTTTTTGATTTTTAAATAATGCTACCAGGAGCACTCTTGTGTGTACATTTTTTTGCAAGCTCTTTGATGATGTCCTCACCATGCCACATGACTCTCTAGAAAGGAGGTTGTTGTTGTGAAGGGCCATTGAGTCGATTTTGTCCCATAGCAACTCTGTATGGGGTTTCCAATGAGCAGCTGGTGAGCTTGAACTGCCAATCTTGAATTTGAAACGGCTTTTGCAGTCTGGCGCATTAGCCCACAGTGCTTATTACACCTGTCGGGCACCAGAGTGTCCATGTTCATCTCACAGTCCCTAACTCTGGATCTTGCCTCTTTAACGAACATTCTCTGGGTTGAATTTTTGCTCCACATGGATTGCTTTCTTGACTGCAGAGTTAGTCTCTAAAAAACGAGGGTGGACACAGCTGTCTGGTACGAGAACGCTTGATTTTCACTTTGCCTTCACCAACACTGAAGATTACCACTTTTTTTTTTGATGGTTGATATGATTCCCTACAAATGCTTTTTTTTTTTTTTTCATCTATTTGATTTAAATGAGAACAAATCATTTTTGGATTGGTCACATAATTGGCCTTCTGTAGCTCTTCTCAATCATCCCATGCGTATTGTTCTACTAGAACATAGAAGTTTTTTTCTTACGAAAGCCTTTTTTTTTTTTTTAAACTACAGATATTTTTCATTTGACTTTCTGTTCAAGTTTGGCCTTTGCCTTACAATTCAATTTTACATTTTCACATAGTAAACTATGAAAGAAAACAACTGTGGTTTTCTTGCATTGCTTAATGTGTTTGAAAAGCCTTTTTCCTTTCAAGATCAAAAAACATTTCTCTTATGTTTTCTTTTAGCTCTTTTCTATGGTTCATTTTTTATACTTAACATTTTAATCCATTTCGCTGTGTATGTATGTGTGTGTGTGTACGTGTAAACTAGTAGACTCTCAGCTTAATTTCTCCACAAAATTTAGCCAGGTTTCCAAACACCAATTTATTGACTATCCTGTCCATTCCAACTGATTGGAAATGCTACTTGTGTGACCTGTATAAACACTTGTGGTATATCTCTGGGTCTCTCGTATGATACGGCTAAGTTAGCAATCATTTGAAGTGAAGTTTTACGTTTTACACCTTTTTATGTGTGCTGTTGAAAGAATACAACCCTGTCGCACATCTTTCTTAATTTTAAACCATTCAGTGTTCCCATGTTCTGTTTGAACAACTGCCTCTTGGTGTCTAGGTACAGATTCCTCAGAAGTACAATTAAGTGTTCCGGAATACTCATACTTATCAATGTTGTCCATAGCTTGTCGTGATCCACACAATCGAAAG
>NW_006408619.1:3672191-3693918 GCF_000296735.1 Chrysochloris asiatica
AGCTTCAGTTTGAATTTGCATATGAGTAATTGATGGTCTGTTCCACAGTCTGCCCCTGGCCTTGTTTTCACTGATGATATGGAGCTTTTCCATCGTCTCTTTCCTCAGATGTAGTCATTTGATTTCTGTGTATTCCATCTGGCGAGGTCCATGTGTATAGTCGTCTCTTAGGCTGTCTAAAGAAGGTATTTGAAATAAACAAATCATTGATTTTGCAGAATTCTGTCGTTCATTCTCCAGCATCATTTCTATCACCAAGGCCCATAGTTCCCAACTACTGATTTCTTCTTTGCTCCCACACTTTGCATTGCAATCACCAGTAATGACCAATACATCTTAATTCCATGTTTGATCAATTTTAGATTGAAGAAGTTGGTAGAATTCACTGTCTTTAGTGGCTGCTGCGTAAATTTGAATAATAGTGGTATTAATGGGGCTTTCCTGTAGGCGCATGGATATTATCCTATCACAGACAGCATTGTACCTCATGACTGATCTGGATATGTTCTTTTTGACAATGAATGTAATACCATTCCTCTTCAATTTTTCATTCCTGGCATAGTAAACCATGTGGTTGTGAGATTCAAAATGGTCATTACCAGTCCATTTCAGCTCACTGATGCCTAAGATATCAATGTTTATACATTCCATTTCATTTTTGACAATTTCTAATTTTTCTAGATTCATATGTCTTCCATTCCATGTTCTGATTTTCAGTGGATGTTTACAGCTGTTTCTCTTCATTTTGAGTTATGCCCCATCGGCAAATGAAGGTCCTGCGGGCTTTTCTCCCACGGGCTTTACTCCTTTGGTATCATTACAGTCAGCTCTACTTTGAGGAGACAGCTGTTCCCCAGTCACATTTTGAGTACCTTGCAACCTGAGGGGCTCATTTTCTAGAACTATGTCTGACAGTGGTTCTCTGCTATTCATAAGGTTTTCAGTGACTAAATATTTGGAAGTAGTTCGTCACTCCTTCTTCCTAGTCTGTCTTCGTCTGGAAGCTCATCTGAAACCTGTCCACCATGGGTGACCCTGTTGGTATTTAAAATACCCGTGGCTTAGCTTCCAGAATCACAGCAACTCACAAGCCATCACAGATGACACACTGACAGACGAGTGGTGGTGACTACATATACCTGCAAATATTCTTTGCTGCTTTCAATTGGAAACCATTTTGTAAAAATGCAAGCACCTTGCTGTCTCTTAAGGAAATTACTTTGTCAACTAACTACTTAGTGTGATGGATTACAAGATTCATAAAGTCAGTGAATTGATGTCTCTGTTTTGTTTTTGTTTTTGGCAGGTCATCCAGAGCATAGTCCACCTACACGAGCTTCTTAGCACCTTGCAGGTATGTAGCTTATCTTTATGGTAGACTTGATGGAAAACAAAACAAATAAATGAAAACAGTTGATTACAGGAACGGTTTGATTACTCTGCCACGAAGTCCAGAGGGTACTGCATGTCTTTTAGCAGATGGTTTCAATCCAGAAAGTCTTTAGTGTCATGTTGAGTTTGCAGGTTTCGTATTTCCATGTGGTATTTATTTAGGGTGGCTGTGAGGGGCTCTCACCAATCCTGCCAACTACGCCATCTGTCCCACCCAGCTCAGGGAGATGTATGTGGTGGGTCGTAAGTCCCGCTGCACATGCCAGCTGCCCCACACTGTGGAAATCTCTGCTTTCCTTCCCTGCTCACTTCTGACTCTTTATCCCTAGCCACCAGGGCTAAATGAGCTGGTACCAGTTACTATGTTTGGAGGCTACATGGTTCCATCCACTTCAGACCAACTGGTCCCAAGTTTGAAGTTTTCCTCTACTCCCTGAGAGTACCTACTGTCAGTTCAGGTGTTCACTTGACTCTCCATTTCAGACTAGCCAGCCCCCACTAGTCCTCCATATCATCCTGTAATTTGCTAGACCAACTCACAGCACATAGGAAGCACCACACCTGTATACCAGCTCTAATGTAACAAAGGGTACAAATGAAGAAATTCGTGGAGCAGATCCTCAAAGGGGACATACTAGCATCCCCAGAATAGACGTTCACTCTGACCAACAGGAAGCGCCATCTGAGTCTTAGGGCATTTATTGGCCTCATCATGTGGCCATGATCCATCGCATCTTGCCTTTGAGGCCTAGTCAGCGTCTGAGCTTGGTTACTTGGTCCCATTCATTAGTGTCCAGTACAGTCCAGCTCTCAGGAACCCAGAATAAAAGGAGATGGTTCTGTGCCATGCAGTCAGTCTGGCTCGTAGTGACCCTGCACAGGGGTTCCGAGACCATAAGTCTTTGCGGGAGCAGAAAGCCTCATCTTTCTCCCACAGAACAGCTAGTAGTTTCGAACTGCTGACCTTGTAGTTAGCAGTCCACCTCGTAACCCTTGCGTTTCCAGAGCTCCTTGCACCTCATAGAGGCCCTCCCAAAGTAGCCACCACTTAGTACTTCCCAGGAATCTTCTCACACCTGGTCATTTCCCTTCTGGAAGACCTGTTGTTTGATGTTGATTCCAACTCATCCATCATCGAGATTCCTGTTGGCCCCCCACCTCTTAAACACAGGCCACATTCACTCACTCACCCTACCCCTGGCAGTGCCAGTGACCTCAAGCAGCATGTGACCAAGTTTGAGTTAAAAACAAACTCCACTGCTTACACCTTTGACATTCCTACTTGACAACTGTCAAAAGTTACCGCGGAGTACTAAGGAGGGAACGGCAGTCCCTAGTCTGGAGTCATTCCGACTGAGCTTCAGGTCTGCTGTCTGCGTGTCTCCTCCGTCAGGGCGTGGTGTTGCAGCAAGACAGCTACATTGAGGACCAGAAGCTGACACTGACCGAGAGGGCGCTGGCACGGAGCTCCTCCCGCCCCAATTCCCTCATCGAGCAGGAGAAGCAGCGCAGCCTGGAGAAGCACCGACAGGATCTGGCCAACCTGCAGCGACAGCAGGTCCAGCACCTGGAGGAGCGGCGGCGGCGGGAGCGCGAGTGGGAGGCCCGTGAGAAGGAGCTGCAGCAGCGGGAGGTCCTGCTGATGCAATGGGAGGAGAGGGTGCAGCGGGGGCAGCAGGACTTAGACCGGGACCGTGAGGAGCTGCAGCAGAAGAAGAGCACGTACCAGTGTGACCTGGAGCGGCTGCGCGCTGCCCAGAAGCAGCTGGAGCGAGAGCAGGAGCGACTCAGCCAGAGGCAAATGGGACAGGACCTATGTCAGGTACTGAGGGCCTGGAGAGAAGGGGAGGGTCTTCTCGCCCTGTTAGGTTACTGTTAGGTACTAAGCACCGTAGAAAGTAAGCAGAGGGATAAACCTTTGATTTTTACACAGTATTTTTCTTATGCCCTGAAAGGGGGCGGGGGGCACGGGCGTCTCTCTCCTTTTTGATTCTGATGGGCAGACTGGAATTGCCCTGGGAGTTTGGCCGAGGAAGTGAACAGACGGCCCCAATGGGACTGATACCTCCCTGAGCCACCATCCACTCCGGCTAGGATAGCCTCAGCCCTCAGCGTACCTGAGAGAACCCACCTGCCCTGGTTTCCGTGAGCAATCAGGTGTGACCCGCACCTGGAAGGAGCCGCCCGGGCTGATGGGGAGCCAGTCTGTACCAGCCCTGGTGAATGGCTTAGGTGCACGAGCCCATTGTGCTCAGAGGGAAAGCTCCTCCACTTAGGGGATACTGATACTCGTGTTTGGGGGTCTTCAGCTACCCGAACTCCGCCTTGCTAAAGCCCTTCGTTTTCGGTAGTTGCTAAATGAATGGGAAGGATTTCCGTTATGAAGCACACTGTAGTCCATGATCACTCAGGAACATGGGCAGCTTGTGGCAGATGGAGAAGCTTGAATTCACACAGATCCACCTTCTGTAATGGTGCCGATTGATTGGTTGATTGATTGATTGGGCCTAGACCATGAGAGAAAATAAACGGATGCCTTCCATAGGAGGAACTTACCTTAGCTTCCTGCAGAGTTTTCAAACATGATGGAGAGTAAAAGACGGTCGGTCCCATTTTACGCCACAATGATTGACCCCGCCCCACCCCCACAAGACCAACTGGGCTGTGGTAAAGGAAGACCCCGAGGCACTGAGCTCACATGAGGCTGGTTCTCCTCACCTGGGTGTACCCTTGGCCTCGGAACTTGGTATAATCTTGGGTCTTCACTTCCTCGCTGACCTGGGCTGGCTGCTATCATCTCCCTGCCCTGAGATAATCCACTCCCACCCTGTGGGGCCCAGTGTTCAGATAACGCCTCTTAGGTATGAGGTCCCTGTACCCTCTGCTAGGAATACCCTGGTGGGTGGGTGGCTTTACCAAACGGGATTTTTTTTTTTCTTAAATGTTTTATTGTGAATTATGTGATAGTTTACATGGGAGCACATTAGTTTTACATTCATTCTATCGTATATCGTCTCATTGCCATGGTTACAATCCCCTCCATGCATCAATCAACCAACCAAATGGTATACCCTGCAAAGCCTGCTCCCCCCCATCCCCACCCCTCTCCAGGTATTCAGCACACAGTCCCTCTCCCTCTCTGGATCTAAAGATCTAAAGTCCCCAGCTGCTCCATTGCTCCACGTACAAACGGGATTTTTAGAAGGCTAGAATTCAGGCAGCTGGCTCTAGGAGAAGGCTCTTGGAAGTCCAGTCTCTGTTAGCTTCTCCGGGGTGACCCTCGTGGCTTGGCACCTTTCTTCCCACATGTCTGCTTCTCTTACTGGATTCATCTCTCTTTGTATCTCAGAAGAGATTCATTTAAGACACACCCTCCGCTAATCCTGTCTCATTAATTAACAAAGACAGCCCATTCCCCAACAGGATTATAACCACAGGTGTAGAGTTTGGGTTTACAACACATAATTCTACTGAAACACAATGCAACACACAGCATGCTAGTTGTGGTTGACATTGACGTACACATTGTAATAACAATAGTAATAGCATCAAAGGCACTGTTTTTAGCACTCTGATAGCTTCTGCTTAGGGGAGATCAGTAAATGGAAGGGGGCTTTTCAGCCATGGAGCCTAGGGAAGTGGGTCAGCCCCCAGCTGACATCGGTGTGGGCACCAGCCAGGGAACCTTTCTGGCTCCTAAATTAAAGCTCCTCTTGAATCCTGCAGGCCTCTCCGCACACCAAGGTGATGAGAATTCCGTCCTTCTATGCCAATCCTGAGGAACCCCCGCTACCTTCTGCACCTTCAATAGCCAAGTCAGGGTCACTGGACTCGGAACTTTCCGTGTCCCCCAAAAGGAACAGCCTCTCTCGGACACAGAAAGATAAAGGCCCTTTTCACATACTGAGTTCAGCCAACCAGACAAGCAAAGCACCAGAGGGGCAGAGCCTGCCCCCAGCCTCCACCTCCGCCCGCCTGTTCGGATTAGCTAAACCAAAGGAAAAGAAGGAGAAGAAGAAGAAAAGCAAAGGAAGCCGCTCTCAGCCTGGTGGTGAGTACACGTCTCTGTTGGGGTCTGGGCTCTAGAAAGGGTGTGAGACTTGTCAGCAGACCCACTTCCTCGGTTGGGTCTAACACTAGAACTCCAATTCAACAGCATTTTAAGGGCCCGTTCTCTCTGTGAAACAGTGTGCAAAGCCCAGCTTTCAGTTTTGAGGCATCTCTAGTCCAGGGTAGGAGCCAAATTCACTAAAATGACGCAAATGTCTCCCCTGTCCAATATTTGATAATTATTAGCTAGTATTTTCTGAGCATTGCCTGAGGTCTGATTTAATCATTAAATGGCTGATGGACTAGGTGACTGGGAGACGTGAAGAAATCGAGGAGAGGCGCAGAGAGCCCAAGATGAAATCGCAGTAAACTAGGCCTCTCGGTTTGCGTCGGAATGATCTCTGCCTTCTGTGTGGGAGGCTAAAGAGAAACTCCTATTTTCTCACCCGGGTGACATAATGGGTTAGCACTCAATTGTTAGCCAAAGGATCAGCAGTTCGCACCCAGCAGCGTCCCTTTCTCCAGAGAAAGGGTCATCCACTCCCCTAAGGATCACACACAGCCTCTGACACCTGGCGGGTAGTTCCACTTAGTCACATGGGGTCACTATGTATGTGTCAGAACCAACTACCGCACACAATGACCGGAAATAGAAGTTCAAATGCACAAGTAAGTGACGGCGAATTCTCTAGTGAGTACCCAGGACCTCGGTTCCTCAGTCCACTAGGACACCCCAGGGACGTTCCGGAGTTCCTGGCCATCACCTGGGGTCATTCTGATGGGAACCGACTCAACAGCAGGTCAAAAGACTATGTCGAGTCAGTTCTGACCCCTAGCGACCCTGTGTAGGGTTTCCAAAGAGCGGCTGGTGGGTTTCAACCGCTGATGTTTCGGTGCAGACTGTCCTTGCAGTCCAGCGCGTTCTCTTCAGCGCCACAACAGGACTCCTGGAAGAATATGGTGTTTGTTCATCCCAAGGAGTTCCTTGCTCACAAGCCCAGTCATTTGTGAGGGATTGGTGGGGCGCTCCATGAAAATAACCACGTTTCCAGACTTTATTTTGAACCCTTGGTGTACACTTTCCAGATGGGCCTGTGTCTGAAGTAGCAGCAGAGAATGAAGAGATCTTCTGCTGAGGCGGCTGGCTCCCGGCCCGTGATCACCACTGCCCCTGTGTGTACCGGCTCTCTTGTGTGAACACCCATCAGCCTCCAGCAGCAAGTCCTTCAGTGCTGTGCAGACCTGTCTGAGAGGAAGCCCGTCGTCTGGAGAGTCCTGGTGGCGAAGGAGGCCAAGATCAGGCTTTGTCCTTGATTTGTGACTGCCCGGGGCTCAAGGGTTGAGGCTGGCTTTATTAAGGATGTTACACTGAAAGTTGTGTCCCCCAAAGTCCCACTGACGGTTCTGGTTAGGTCAAGAATTTTTACTCCTAAAAGAGTGTTTCTTAAGGAGGTCTAAGCCCCTGGATTCTCAACCAAATGAAGCAGCAGAGAGAGTGAGCTTTTCCTCTGTCCAATGACCCATTACCAGGGCACCTGGGGTCTTGTCGCCAACACCTGGCCGACTTTGCACAGTGCAGGAGGGACCTCCTGGCAGGGCTAGGTGGCATGTGGACGCTGGGGATGGGTTTCGGGCAGTAGTTCTCAGCAGTCTGGTTTCCCTTTAAACCTCCCCAGAGCATATCTCTCTTCCTCCTTGGCATGTACCCTATTTCACTGTAGAGGAGATGCAAGCATGTATGAGAGCCAGTACGAAGAACAGTCTTGGTGTGTGGAAGAAGCATGTGATCTGCACCAACTCCAAATGGGTATTTTAGGCAAAAAAAAAGCAAACAAGTATCTAACTTTATCATCAAATCCAGATGAAATCATATATTGGCTTTTCAAGATTGTCCCCAGGTATTCTGGGCACAGATGAGGTAGAGAGACTTTCTCACCATTTTTCCTCTTTGGTGTGACACTTTTTGGTTGTCACCATTCAGAAGTGACCATGCCCTTTTGGCAGTCCTCTGCTCCAGCTCCTCCTGAGTCGGCCTGACCCCACAGAGTCCCGCTACCAGGATGCCTGGCTGAGAAATGGGTCTGGATGAAGGTGTTAACTCCCTTATGCGTCGCTTCCCGCTAGTATAGACCCAAGAGAGGAGCTGGCCCAGAAGGTGGGACTGGAGAAACGTCTCATTCTGTTTCAGGGGGCTGCGGCAAAATTGTTTTTCAAACCATTTGAAAACTCTAAAGTTGTGCTGTTAACGAGCTCTACCCCACCCCTGTGAAGGAGCCGCAGATGATGGCGGTTTGTGTTATGTCTTGTTTTGCTTTGCTCTGCTCTTCCTCTTCTCCCTCTTCCCACTTTCTTTTGGTCTTTCTTTGCTTGAGGCTCCTCACCAGCTGGTACGCACCGGTCTCTTCTGGGTAATGTCCCCTTGTGAAGAACAGCTGCCCGAGAGCCCCTCTTGCTGCCACTCTTGGTGCTCTGTGTCAGGGGGACCCTGGTGAACCCTGGGCTTCAGTTGTGGCCTTTGATTCCCATGTTTTGCCTCCCAGGCACCATGGGCTTTGAACCATACGTTTAAAAAAACAAATGAAAATACCTGTAACACGGTGCTTGTTGATAAATTTTTGCAAGCTGGCCTTGCAGATGGAGATATTTATCTTGCAGTTTATTTGAAAGAGGTCTGGTTTAAAATTGGTACCTTAGATTTCTTTTATTTATTTTTTGTGTGTATTGTTTTCAGGATGAACATACTAGCCCAACGGTTTAGAGCACTTGATGAGTGCAGACATGGGGTCTCAGCCAGCACCTCTTCTCCTCAGTGTCTTTCCAAGTGCCTTGAAGGCCCAGGTGAGAAGGAAGGGCTGTCGAAAGGGCCCACTTCCTCCTCTCCTCCCAGCCCACCTCGATCTTCCTCATTAAGAACTCAGGAAATTTACCACCTGAGTTACATTAGTCTACTTAGGTCATGGAGGCTTCATTCCCCTCAGAAATCGATTTTCTGTAGAAACCGTGGTACACCCATTGTCCCTCCCCACCCACACAAGACCCTAGACCACAAAACAGTGAAGTGGCTACCTTCCACCACTCTTACAACACCAAGTTACAGTGAATGTTAGCCTGCCGTGACTCCCCAGAGCCCATCTCTCTGCCCTGTCGGTTTTCTTGCCTACCCCGCCCACGGGGCTCCCCCCCAGGGAGATGAGCACCCCACCACCACCACATCCGGACCCTTGGGCCTAGTGTCAGTAAAACTGCCGGAAGGGCAATATTGAGTAGTTGAGTCAGGCTATGGGTGGATGAGCCCAGTCTCCAGGTTTACACTGCACAACTCGGTTACTCCCAGCTATCATGGGCAGTGTGTTTTGGTGGCAGGTTTTTAAATGGCAATTTCACCTCAACCTACACCCACTGACTTAAAACCATCTGGCAGGGTTCTGGCTGGACAGGTTTAGAACCAGAAACCTCCTGCGTTTGCCCATGCTGCTTTCAGGAATCTAGTCTGCAGTGCAAAAAAGAGTCTCCTATGGGGCCTGTGTCATCTCTCTCTGCCTTTGGAACGGAACCCATTGGGATTGTCCAAGGGAAAAGTTCGTAGGGAAATTCCTTTATCTTTTCTGTTTTTCTACAAGCTTTTTGAATCCCCACATAGTCTGTGCCTGGGGAACTGGCTGCTGTTGCCTGTACTTTTGTGTGGGGTCTTGAGCACCCACCGTGCTGGGCTCTCCTGTGAGGAGGGGTGATTTCCTCCTGGTTCTGACTCAGATCCAGTTCCCTGGGGTCATCTCCATGCTGGTCAGCCACGTATCTCACCGGTCAGGAGAAATCAGATGCCTAATGTTTTGGAGGGTAGAGTCCCAGAATTTCCCGAACCAGCGAACCCTTGGAAGGAGCCACCGCGTCTTCCCAGGGTTCTCATCCCAGCGGGTGACATGAGCACTTTAGTCTCTCTCTTAAGTTGGCTTCCTGTCTGAGACAATCGCCTGTATTAACTGTATTCTTCTTTGAAAAAGGAGAGGGTTAAGAACAAGCGCACCTCCTGAGATAATTCAACTTTTGCCAACATCCCGTCCCCCATGAGAGCTCGCTGCGGGAAAGAAATCCCTATTAAGATGTATTTTTAAAGGTACCAATCTTACCCTTTTTTTCCCTTTTATGTATGTCTCAGGGTGATACCACTAAAAGTTGGCCCTTTTGATAATTGTCTCCCTTTTTGTTACTTCCCAAGACCTCAGTTTTAGCAGTAAGCACAAATGTTTAAGACCCTTGGAGTTTTGTTTGTACCTTTATTTGAGAAGGGTGGGTATTAATGGTCAGGGATTTCATAAAATAGACCCTTCCTTAAATGAAGGGTCAGAACTTGACCTAGAAAATAAATTCTTTGCTTTGTCTCTGAGGTTCTTTGTCCATAATCAGTTCCTTCTTCCCAATGATTAAGTATTTGCCTGGTAGCTGAGGCGTCCTTGGATACTGTGATGTGGCCAAGTCCAGCTTCCTAGCCAAGGTAGTCCTGTGGAGTGGGCTTCCGTGGTCGTAAAGGGTCATGGCTCGGTGACTCAGACTGTCTGACTGTGTTGTATGCATGGGCCCCGTGAGTCCCGAAGCCTGGGACAGCCTGGGCATGGGATGGTAGTGAGGGTTACCTGAGACCCCAGTACCTGCCACCCTCCAGCATGGCCATCTGCCTGCCGAGGGCCCAGCCTGGCACTGCTGCCTAACTTGAGCTCAGAGTTTATTTTGGTGTGGTTCTTAAAGTTTTCTTGTAATGTAGCATAACATTCCTAGTTAACCAGAGTTTTGAAATCTACCACCTGCTGGCCAGGTTTGTTAAATGGAAAGTATTTTAATGCTGCCATAAAAGGAAAACGGGGGGAAAAAATCATAATAAAGGAAGAGAAAACAAAAGCATCTTTCCATTTAGTTATCTAATTTAATTTGTCAAAAAATTGACAGGCCATGAATTATTTCTCTCTGTTGCTAAGATTTAAAGATGGGCAAACCCTACTGGCTGAGAGCTTTCCTGCCAAATGCAGAAATGTATTGCAACCTGCTGTAGAAATGCAAGCCGAAACCCAGTCTGTGCTGTGCTGGGAACTCGAGCAAACCAGAGGGCTGCCTGCCCCCTCCCACCCACCCCACTTCTGCAGAAAGCACAGTGCAAAGCTCACTCCAAGATCGTGGGCCCGCTTCACCTGTCCTGTGCCCTTTGTAACAGTCCTCCAGGGATGGGGATTGCAAAAGCATGCACTAGGGACGGGTCCAGTGAATTTGCCTGTGGTTAAAGTTCAGCCTTGTGGTTTCCTGTTTTACCTAACCCCCCATTGGGTACACTTGGTGTAAGAAGCTAGGATTTGCAAGAGGGTAATCAGAATAGACCTCATACCTCTGCTTTCTGTATTTGTTTTGTTTTGTTTTCAAATGCTAATATGAACATTTCCAAGCTAAATTCTATTAAGAAGAAAAAGATGGGTCAAAACCCACATGCTGTATAAATTGTAATTATGTACAAAGTGAAGCAATTCTAAACTATAAAGATTTTTTTTCAGTGTGTTTTCTGGAATTTTGCCACAGCATACTGGATTTGTATTTTATTTATCTTCCTTTTTAGCTATTGGCTTCAAACTCTTGTAAAGTCCCCTTCAGTCCTTTCAAAAAATAAATTTCCTTTACGTCTTGGTTGGCGCTCTGATTGATTCTTCACTCGTGGGCTTCCTTGATCCTCGTGGTATTCTGGGCTTCTGCAAATGCATTGCTGCCAATGGGGTGTGGTGCTGTAGGATCAGCACTGGACTACCAACCCACAAGTTCAAACCCATCAGCTGCCCCATGGAAACCCTATACAGGGTGGCTATGAGTGGAGTCCACTCCACGGCACTTAACAACAACTGTTTATAGTGGGAAACCTAAATCCATTTTGAGTTTTGACATAAATTCGGCCTGCATTGAATTTTTTCGGACCATTAACCTGCAATTAAAAAAAAAAAAAAAAAGTGGGTTTCTCTTCCTAGCCAACCCAGTGAGGGGCGGTCTCACCCTCACAACCTTGTCTGGGCGTGCCCTTATTGGAAACTGGGTTACCATCTCCTCTGGGCCACGAATCTTCCTCCCACACACTTCCAGGTGGCTGGGGGTCCCGAGGACCAATCCTGTGAGCTTTTCTAATGTGCCATTCTCACCTCTATTCCTGCCTGCAATGGTGATGGAGTGACCTGCCATCAGTTTTGTGACAGATTTCTTTGGTCTTCCATCTTGTAGGGTCACGAATCCGTAGAACACTGTTACGGCTTCGTGCTGATGGTCTCCCTCATCCAGATGATTTGTCCTGTTTAAGACTTCAAGGGGGTCTCTATAATACAGCAGAATTTGGGGCCTTCTCCCCCCCGAGAGCATGCGAAGGGAACCTATCCCCATTGCAGCCTCCAATAAGAAGATGTCCATTTCTGTACCTGCGAGAAAGGTGTCCTTAGTGGCGCCCTCCTGGAGTCTGGACTCCAAGCCCTGAGGGTCATTGATCACCTGGAAGGCGCTCGTTCTGCAGAGCCACAGCCCAAACCACTTCCAGACAGATCCCTGCAGCAGTTTACTTTGCTTATAGGTCCTATGATGTAAAAAAGGGTCATTTTTCTCTGTCAACTTACTGCCCACCATCCCACCTCCAAAGAAGACTGACCGCCAGCAATTTAATTCAGGAAGAAAAACCCTGTTTGCAAATAGCTCCATCGGGCAAAGACTGGTCTCAATGTGGGATCCACTGTGAAGTGTCCTTAACTCACTTCTGACTCATGGTGGTGTTGTTAAGTGCTGTGGAGTCAGTTCTGACTTATAGTGACCCTGCACAGGGTTTCTGAGGCTGTAAATCTTTACGGGAGCAGAGCGCCTCATCTTTCTCCCGTGGAACCGCTGGTAGTTTCAAACTGCTGAACTTGCGGTTCACAGCCCGATACGTAACCACTACGCTACCATAGGATTTTCAATTAGCAGCTGGTGGGTTTGAACCCCTGACCTTGGGATTAGAAGTTCAGTGCCGTTCCAAGACTCTGGGGCACCCTGTTGTTAAGTGCCATCAAGTCACGTCTAATTCAGTGACCCTATATAGGGTATCCAAGGAGCGGCTGGTGGGCTTGAACCACTGACTTTGCAGTTAGCAATCCAGTGTATACCCTACAGCACACTGTTGCTGTTGAGTGCCATAGGGTCGATTCCAACTCATAGTGAACCTGCCTAGGGTTTCCCAGGAGCAGCTGGTGAGTTCAAACCGCCAACCTCTCAGTTCAAACCAACCAGCGCTTTGCCTACAGTGCCACAAACCACTAGCGAGCAGGGACTGTGGTTTCCTTCCCGAAACTGCCGATTTCCTCCTTTCCCAAGTCGGCCTTGGCTTTCCCTTTAAAAAGATCCTGAAGTCCAACTGGCCTGTTAGAGAGACGTGGAGTGTGGTAGAATGCAAAGATCCTGGGCAAAGCTGGGATCCAAGCCCCACTCCCCGACCATCCCCACCTCCCCCCAGCCACCCTGCCAGGGTGCCAACAGCCTTCCTTTCTCATCCATTCAGCTTGGACTCGCACGGATTTCTTCACAGAACCTTTTGTAGCCCTGGCAATAGCTGCCTCCTGACGAGCCAGGGAAACACACTGGTCTCTTTTCAGCCACTCACTGCAGCTTCGAAAGCCCCTACTCTGAATAGCCCTGCCTGGCCTGGCTCCAGGGGGTCACCGATCCCACAAGGACACTCTCAGCAGGGCAAGAGTGGTTCCCATGACCTCTGCTGTCATTGGCTCTGATGCCTGAAGAGCCAGGAGTTTCCATTCTCCAGAAGAACAGCAGAGGCACAAAGCACAGAGGACTCCAGGCATTGTGGATGCCATTCCATGGGCATGAGGAGCTCTCTGCTCGTGAGGGAGACTAGTGCCCAAAGCCTCGGCTCCCCACAGACTGACCCTGATGGTGTATGTAAATGTGGCTGATTTCTGACTGCAATCCCTGCCCACCTCCAGGGAAAACCCCAAGACTCAAGATGGGGCTGCAACCAAAGTTACTGCAGGCCAGATTTTGCCAAGACAGAGATCCAAACGGGAATATGAGGAGAAAATGGACAAGTTACAATGGCCAAGAAAGGGCTTGCAGAGGAGAAGAGAAACAAGATTGGAATGATCTCCTCAGAAGCAGAGCCCCAGTGAGATGAGCTGACAAAAAAAAAACAGCAGTTGCTGTTATACATCCCAGATTCAAACCTTTTCCATGTTGTTAATTGCTCTCAAGTTGGTGCTAACTCATAGCTCTGTAGGATAAGCACTAGACTGTGAACCACAAGGTCGGTGGTTCAAACAAACCAGCTGCTCCACGGGAACTTTGCTCAGGGTCTCGATGGGTCAGAATCAACTTAATGGCATTTCACTGCAGCTTAGACGTTCTGAGGCTGTAAATCTGTGTGGGAGCAGAAAGTCTCATCCTTCTCCCACGGAGCGGCTGGTGGGTTTGAAACTCCAAGCTTGAGCTTCGCAGTCCAATGTTTATCCTACAAGAGTCAACATGTTCTACATTGTTAAGTGCTCCTGAGTCGGTTCCAACTCATAACAACTCTGAATAGGGTATCTGTGGCTGTAAATCTATCTGGGAGCAGAAAACGTTTCTCCTGAGGAAGGCTCAAACCACTGACCTTATGGTTTCTAGTCCAGTGCTTAACCTACAGAGCCACCATCTCCCAAAATGTTCTATGTTGTTGTTAAGTGCCATCAAATTGGTTCCAACTTGTAGCGACCCTGTTTCTAAGGAGTAGCTGGTGGGTTTGATCCACAAGCCTTGTGGTTAGCAGTCCAATGTTTACCCTACATACCATTGACTCCTTCAGTATTGCAACTTGAGTCTTGAAGAATGAATAAACTTTGGTACATACACAACAGAATATTATGACACAACAGTGAAGAATAGTCGTGAATCTGAAACCCCTCAGAACCTGGATGAACCTGGAGGGCGTTATGCTGAGTGAGATTGGGCAATCACAAAGGGACAACTATGACATGAGACCACAATGGTAAAAACTCAAGGTTTTTATGCTCAAAGAAACATTCTTTTGGATACCATGGGTGGGCGGGAAGGAAGGGAGACTAATTAACTGGCTGCTTGTTAAGTGCTGTCGGGTCAGTTCTGACTCATGGCAACCCTGTATAGGGTTTCCAAGGAGCAACTGATGTGTTTGAACTGCCGACCTTGTGGTTCACAGTCCAGTGTTGATCCTACAGCGCCATGACGAGGGTAGACACGTGGTTAACGTGAAGGCTGGCAGAAGAATGATGAAGACAGGTGAAGACACACGGAGGTGTGCAAGGGATGACGGGGAGAGAGGTCAATAGTGTTACATACACAACCTTACAACAAGAGTGTTCTGTGGGTAGATGATGGACAGAAACAGGCTGAGCAGGTCTGGGAGGAAGAGTGGGAGTAAACCCACACCTATGTAAGGGTCTGATGGAGGATCTTTGCACCTGGGTATTCAGCTTTGCTGTAAGCACACCTATGAATGTGACGGAGCAGACGGGGTTGGGGGGAGAGGGGGAATGACGAAAACATGTTTGTTGTTGGGCCTGAGAGCTCAGGACCACAGTCTCAACTGGCATAACATAATCCACAAAGACAATTTTCTACATCCTACTTTGGTCAGTAGTAGCTTGGATCTTAAAATCTCATGAGTAGCCATCTAAGGTGCGAAGGAAACATGAGTGATGAGAATTGAAGATACTTGGAAACAATGAGTCCAGTGGACTAAAGGAACCTGTGAACAACAGTCTGTGATTCTGAGACGGAAAGAACTAGATGGTGCCAGGGTCCCACTACCAACTGCTCTGAAAGATACCCATTAGAGCGTCCCAAATAAAGTGGCAGAAAATGTACAACAAAACTCAAAACTGTAAAAAATAAATAAGACCCAGCTTTCTGTTCAGAAAGAGGCTGACTCTCAACTACCCTTCAGATCTGGATAGGAACTTGCCCTCGGCACCCAATTTCCAGCAAACCAGTTGATCATTGGTATAGAGAAAGGTCAAGGACACTAGTAAGATATGCTCACCACAGAATGGTCAATCATTCAAATCAAAATGGCAACATTTATCTAAAGGACAAAGTTGAGAAGGGGCAGGAAGGAGCATGGAATGGAAACAGGAACCTCAGGGAGGAAGTGGGACCACTGTTGTTACCTGGAAGGAACTGCAATCACTGAGATGAAACAACCTGTGTGATTTGTTGACCGTGAAACTGATCATCTCCTCCATACATCTTCACTCAATTCACAGTAAAATGTACAAATAATAATAATGGCCCCCCTTTCTTCAGGTGTGTGGTCTCTGCACAGCTAGGACAGAGGGTAGTGAGCAGACTGGTCCCAGCCCAGCCAGGTCCCCAGACGCTGTCCTGAGAGGAACCATGTGTGGGAAGGGACTTGGAAAGAAGTGATGTGCCTCAGATTTGGGGAATGTGGGTCACAGGTCACACGGGCCTGCCCCCTCTGTGCCAGCTCTTCCATCCCCTCCCTAACAAGCCCCAGCAGCTTTCTATGTCCCACTTACTGCCTGGCCTCTTCCCCAGGTTCCAGTCTGGCCTCCCTCTTTCATGTGATAATTGTCACTCCACACAGCCAGAGTTGGGGCTACTCCTCCCTCCAGGCGCCTTTGTGAAATGACCCTCTCTGGGAAACTGTGTCTGGATCCATGACAACGCATGTCGGAGAAGGGAAGCTCCTAAAATGACTCCTTGTTATGCGTAGGCTAAGAACCAGTCAGTAGCGTCTCTTCCTTTTTGTCCTCAGCTGACTGTCCCCTGAACCCCCTCCTCTCTCTCTCTCTCAATCTCAATCTCTCTCTCTCTCTCTCTCTCTCACACACACACACGCACACGCACACACACACACACACACCACTCCCACTTCAGCTTCTGGGTTAGAGCTGGGTGGGCACCTGCACAACCTCGCTTCTTCTCTAGCCTGGCCTTAATCTCTGCCCTTGGGACAGCAGCCATCTGACACAGTGCTTCTTGCAGATTCAAACCCAGCCTGGCCCTCTGTCTGGAAGGCCGGTGAACAAAGACGGAAGACATGCAGGCTCTGGACTGAAGACTGAACCCACACTCCTGCCGTGACATAGCTGAGTGACCTCTAACAAGTTAATTCCCAATGTCTCCTCTGTCTCTGAGAAGGGAGTGGCATGCTCTACCTTGATTTGGTGTAATGATTAGATGAAGATGGGGAAGACTTTAGTAAAAGCAGACTAGTGTAGGCGCAGCGTGTCCTAGCAGCGTTATTATTTGTTACTGTTCGTGGTTGTAGACTCGGGCTGACCCATGGGAACCCCATGCACAGTGGAATGAAACGCTTCCAGTCCTGTGCCAGCCTCCTGATTGGGTGTGGATCGGATTCTTAGGGTTTTTACTGGCTGGTGTTCAGAAGTAGATCTTCAGGCCTTTTGTCCTATACTGTGTTCGTCAGAAAGCGTCACTGAAACCTACTAAGAATCATAAACATACACATGCTTCTACTAAGGGATGGTGGCTGTGTACGAGATGTGTGGTTGGTGGTTATGTGCCGTGGAGTTGGTTCCAACTCATAGCGACCCTGCATAGGGTTTCCAAGGCTGTAAATCTTTATGGGAGCAGGCTCAGAATCTGGAGAAATTAGCTCCTCTGAGTCAGCCAGTTTAATAAAATCTGAAAGTCTGCTTAACCTCTCTGAGTTTCCAAAACTGCTGTAACATTTGGTTGCCTGACCGGGAAACCAACTGCGCTCGCCCCTTGAGCCACTGGATTGGAGTTGGGGAGGCACTAATTGTGAGCTCCCCTCGGCGGATGAGATGGTGTACCACCACCACATTTGATGGTCCCTCCCAGCCAGCCACTGCACCCACCGCTCCCAACCAGACTCAAAAGGAGAGGTAGAAGAGCCGAGACCCTACCCAGAGAAGCAGGGATGCCTGAGATGGAGACAGAGACGATGATGTGCAGTGATGAAGATGCTGGGGACTTTGGATCCAGAGAGGGAGAGGGACTGTGTGCTGAAGAATGGGGGGGGGGGGGGGGCGGGGAGTATAGACGACGGGTTTCTAGGATATCCCCTTTGGTCGGAAGATGATGCAGGGAGGGGATTGGAACCATGGCAATGAAATGATATACGATGGAATGAATGTAAAACTAAAGTTCTCTCATGTAAACTATCATATAATTCACAATAAAACATTTTTAAAAAAAAGGAGAGGTAGAACCAGCGAAACCAGCCAAGACTTCCGGAACAGGATATCCAGAAGCATCTGCAAAGATTACTGAGGGCTGGAATAAAAATTATCCCCAGCCTAGCAGCCAAGGTAGGAGTCCCCACCTGGATTCACCACAGCAGGCTGAAGAAAGCCTTGTCTCCATGAGAAGCTGAAGCTGATCCCAGCAACGCTCACAAATAACATTGAGACATACAACCTGCCCTGCTTCAGCCACAAACAGGGAGCTGGCTGATCTACACACGGCCGAAGTACGAGGATGTCCACCGTGCGACTCATTTTAATTAGACTTTGGGTGTGGGAAAGGGAGAAATCTGTGTAATCTATACACCCACATCACCAAGGTGGACCAAACAGTAACCACACTACTCTTCTATAGTTTCTATCAAAGAAAGGGCACCCTCCCAGATAACTGAATCTATAACCAATGGGACTGAGATGGCCCTAACCCTTCTTACAGGTCAACAGACCCAGATACGAAATGCCATCCATCAAAATAGATTAGCCCTAAACTACTTACTTACTGGCTGTGGAGGGAGGAGGGGTATGTGAGAAGGTTAATTTTACTAACTGCTGCATACTCGTAGATGACCAGAATCTGCCAGTAGAAGGCCTTGTAAAAATGCAGAAAGTTGCCCATGTCCCTGTGCAAACCTGGAGTGGGGGGAACCCACAGAGCCTATGGGGAGTGTAGTTGTTCACCTACCTACCTTCACAGGGTTCAAGACCCATGTGGGTGGGGTCCTGTTGTATTTGGAATTTACTTAATCAGTCCATGCTTCCTCCCACTAGCAAACAGGGCCATGGGAACTGCCATTAAACAATAATCAATCGAAAGGGGTACCAACAATCTAAATCCAATACCTTGGGGAAAAGGTCCTAAAGGGCATCAAAGGGGTGAACGAACAGGGAACAGTAAAAACCATTCACTGCCCTCTCCCACCCAAGAGGTAAGCTAAAATGCTAATCGGTTCACCAAATGGGACCAATCCCCCTGGCTTTCCCCTTACCCTCAAACACGTATGCAGCCTGGCCCCTCCCTGGACTCTGACCCCATATAGGCCCATGTTGCCCTTCATTGGGGGCTTAGAATCTGGAGAAATTAGCTCCTCTGAATCAGCCAGCTTAATAAAAATTGGAAATGCTGCTTCAAAAAAAAAAATTTACGGGAGCAGAAAGCCTCTTCTGTGAAACAGCTGGTAGTTTCGAACTTCTGACCTTGAGGTTAGCAGCCCCATTTGTAACGGCTATACTGCCAGAGCTCCTTCAAGGAGTGTGGCAGGTGAGTATTATACCATCAAACAGGGCCACACAGAGATAGATTACTTCAGGATCTTTGTCGTGGGCTCTAACATCCAGAAGTATTTTTAACGTTCCTCAGGTGATTCCGGTACGTAGCTGAGGCTGGATCATCCACAGAGATCAGTTTAGTAGTGCGTGGGAGGTGGGTTTCCAACCAGCCAACCTGGTCTCCCTTAGCCCCTGATGCAGAGCCAGCAGTGTGTCTGATGAAAGGATGTTTAGTACAGCCAGGGCTCTAGGCACGAAGGATGACATCTCTCTCCTTGGGGCTCTGAGTCTCAGGGGTGGCTACCAAGCAGCAGGGTAAACATGAGGGAGAAGGGGACAGAAACAGTACCCAAAGGAGATGCACAGCCCAAGGGCACAAGGTCTGGGTTGGAGGAAACAATCCAGGAGCCTCCAGAAGCAAGAAGACTGCTGGGCAGAGTAATGGCTACCCATCCTCTTCATCTACCCACCTAGGGTGAGCCTTTCAATACGCAGTAGGTAAGCCTGTGGTCTGTAATGTTCTTCACCAACACCATGATTCAAATGATCACTCCTTCTACTTCTACAGTCTTTGACAACTTCAATCTTTTCCATTTCCTCTGTGTTGTTGTTTTTTTTTTTTTTGGATGTACAACGAAGCACTCAGGAATATGTAACCATTCAAACAACTAAAGGGTACACCCCACACGCCAGTCCACCAGCCATCAATGGATGAGTTTTAGCAAGCATCCATCTCCAGGCCTCTTCTGAGACTCTGGACTCAAACCTCCAAGCTGCCAGTTTATGTTGGCACCAGACACAGGAGCCGACAGCCTCATCTTTCCCCCAAGGGAACCACTGGTGGGTTTGAACCACCAACCTTGTGGTTAGCAGCCTAATGCCTAACCCACAGCACCACCAGCGCTCCTTTCAAAGACCTTGGGATGTGTCATTAACCCCAAAGCAGTAATGTTATTGCTGTAAGATGCCCTGGAGTTGGATTCATAGCAACACTGTATAAGGTTTCTGAGGAGCAGCTGCATTTCAAACCAACCTTAGGGTCGACTGTTTATCCTACAGTGCCACATTGTTGTTGTTTATTAAGTTATGTCCAATTGTTTCTGACCCATAGCAAGCCTGTGTAGGGTTTCGAGGAGCAGTTGGCCACCTTGCGGTTCAAATCCGCTGTGCAGTCCAAGTCCAGTGCATTAACCCACGGCACCACCCTCTTTATAGATGCAGAATCTGAGAGGTTCTGGGGTTTTCTGAAGGAGTCCTGGTGTGGCACTGTAGGATAAGCACTTGGCCATAAGGTCAGATGGAGCAAGGTTCAAACTGGCCAGCTGCTTCTCGGAAACCCTACTACACAGGGTCACTATGAATCAACATCACTTAACAACAGACCTGAGGCGACTGCTCCCTTTACTGTCCCCTTCAGGGACCTATGTTCCCGAAGCCTGCCCCTGCTCTGGGCACTCAGGACATTAGCGATGGTCAGGGACAAGAGACCATGAAGCAAACACCTCCATAACCCACCAGCCCGTTTCCTCTTTTCAAAATGGCAACATCACGGCTGACCTTGAATGATGATGGTGAGGATGAACTGAGATTGAATACTTAATTTCCTAGAGTGGTTTCAGGTGAAAAGCTGCTTCCCCCACTGCTCTAGAGCTGAGGACTGGCCCTGAAGGTCTCCTCATTCCCACCTCAGAGCCTGAGACGCTGACAGGGATGGAAGGCTGTACCCGCTGATACCCTCCTCCTGATTCCCACATCTATCCAAACATCTGGTAGTGTAGTGGTTACAAATCGGGCTGTGAACCTCAGGATCAGCAGTTCGAAACTACCAGCTGTTCCACGGGAGAAAGATGAGGCGTTTTGCTCCTGTGAAGATTTACAACCTCGGAAACCCTGTACAGGGTCGCTATGAGTCGGAACCAACTCCACGGCACATTACAACAAAACCAACTCCTTTTTTAAAATTGGAGTAGAAACACTCATTTGCCAATTTAGCAGTTTTTACATGTACAATTCTGGGTCTTGGTTGCATTCATCATATTACACACCCTTCCCAGAAATTCAGTGCTCCCTAAACAATGACTCCCCTTCCCACCCTCCTCCCTCCCTTTCCTTAAAAGCACTCATCAGCTTGGAGCTCTGCATTTTACCCACTTCCTCCCAGTGGGCTCATGCAGTATTTGTCCTCGTGTGACTGAGGGATTGCACAACATTTGTCCTTTAGCGACTGATTTATTTCACGCAACATAATGTGTTCAAAGTTCATCTTTGCTGTACTGTGCACTGGGCTTTTCTTTTGCTTTAAGGCTGAGCGGTGTTCGGTGTATGAATGAACACACCACAACCACGTTTATTTGACCCATTCATCTGCTGATGGACATGGGGCTGTGTTCCCCTTTGGACAACTGTGAAAAGGGCTGCAGTGGAAGGTTTCTGCTTTCAATTCTTGGGGCTCAATTCATTGATTAAGGAATGTGTGTTTTCTTATTTAATTCCCTTCACAATCCTGCCAGGAAGTCTTCCCTTCATTCTTTGTCAGCACATGAGGAAACGTGTCAGACAGAATAGCTTATCTAAGGTCAGGTAGCTGGAAAGTTAGAAGCTTGATCTCCTTGATTCCAGAGCCTGTGTCTCAACTGGTAGAGAACCCGCCCTCTGGCCTTAAAGCCTGTGTCTTTTCTACTCAACTACGCAGATACAAGAGCCAATGATACTGAAGAAAGAAGTCCAAGGTGCATTGAAGGAACTGGCAAAGAACA
>NW_006408619.1:3696364-3703128 GCF_000296735.1 Chrysochloris asiatica
TGCATATGCCCTCTCTTCTTATCAGCTGGACACTACACTCTCCACTCTAGTCCTCTGTGGCTATGAAACTGACTCTGGGCCCAAGAGTCCCCAGGTCTTGTCACACTGCTGGCTAACCAGGTCTTCACCCAGGTTCACAGAAGTCTATTGAACGTTGTAGGGTCACCGCTTCATTGCTGTTTTTCCCTCACTTCCCCTTATCGGTGTCAAGCGCGGTCACCAATCACAGCGTGTATTCCCGTTGAGTCTTAGTCTTGGAAGGGGGTTTGCACTGAGGGACCCGACCACTTGCCTTGATGTTTCCTGGACAAGCAAGTTGCTTGTTCTTGTAGCCCTAGTATTTTAAATGACTGATTTTTCCATAGATGGTCAGACCTTTCTTCCAAAGTGCCTATGAGTGGACTTGACAACTAACTTTTCAATTAGTGGTCAAGCACATTAATTATTTGCACCAACAAAGGGCGCCAAATTGTCACTGTTGTATGCAAATGTTAAGTTAAAGCTATTGACATACACGCTAACAGAAGAGTGAGCAGCTTCCTTGATGATTTAAAAGAGGGCTGAGCCAATGATGGGATCTTGGAGCAATAAAAGGTCATGATACTTCATCCAATAATAAACCCACACAATGATAATAATGATGATCAGATTGACAATTCACAGGCACTGAGCATTGCCAGAGTGCAGACATTGTTCATGGGACTTCATGTGTCCTGTGATTCTCACCCACCACTCTGCTTGTCGTACTGGGAGGGCCTGCACGTTGCTGTGATATGGAAAGCTATGCACCGGTATTTTGAATGCAGATAGGGCCACGTTTCAGATGAGCTTCCAGATGAAGACAGACTAGGAAGAAGGAGAGATGGACTACTTATGAATATTTAGTCACTGAAAACCTTATGAACAGTAGTGGAACACTGTCAGCACCGGAATATTGAATATTGAAACATGATGAAGAGCACCAGAATACTGACTGATGTAGTGTCAGAAGATGAGCCCCTCAGGTTGGAAGGCACTCAAAATATGACTGGGGGGAGCATGCTTCCTCAGAGTAGAGTTGACCGTGATGACCTGAATGGAGTCAAGTTTTGGGGAACTTCATTTGCTTCATGGAGCACAACTCAAATGACAACAAACAGCTGCAAACATCTATCAATTACTGGAACATGCTGGAACAAACGAAGTATGAATCGAGGAAATTGGAAGTTGTCAAAAATGAAATGGAATACATAAACGTCAATATCCTAAGCATTTGTGAGCTCTGAGGAGTCCTGGTGTGGCGCTGTGGGTTAATGAGCCCAACTGCAAAGCCGTTTGAACTGCAAGGTCTGCAGTTCAAGCTCACCAGTCTCCTCGGAAACCCTATACAGGGTCACTATGGGTCAGAACCTACTCGAACTTAACAAGAAACCCCTCATCGACCTTAACAAGAAACCCCTACTTGAAAGAAGCCATTGTAGCATAGTGGTTATGAGTTGGCCGTGAACCTTAAGGTCACCAGTTCCAAACAACCAGCCATTTTGCAGGAGAGAAATGAGGTTTTCTGCTCTAGTAAGATTTACAGTCTTGGAAACCCTATGCAGGGTGGCTGTGAGTGGGAACGGACTCCACGGCACTCCCTCCCACCCCTAACTTGAGGGGTCTCTGGGTGGTACAAACATTTAAGCGTTCAAACATTAGCTGAAAGCTTTTTGATTAAAACCGGCCCACAGGTACCTCAGGAGGTAGCACTCTGCTTCCAAACGAAAACTGCAATTCTGCTCTGCACACAGGGGGCTGCCATCAATCAGGGTAGGGTCCTTGTCAACTAACAAGCCTTATTTCAAAAGTTCAGGCGTTTCCTCACACTTAGGGAGCCGGGTTTGGATTCCTTGGGGGTAACTACAGCTACCTGCAGACTGCAGAGCAACGGGATAGGGAGACCATCTCAGCAGCCCTGACCAGCACTGCTGGGATGATCTCCTTGGGCTCCCTGCTGATGGAGAACCCCTCTAAAGGTGAGGCCAAACAATGCCCACTTGCCCACTGCACCTGGGGGCATGTAACGCCATGAGCAGAGTGTGTTTAGAATACCTCATGGGAGGGAGGGTGCCTGCCAGCTGGTCAGCAAAAACATCATGGCCTTATTTGTATGTTATTTAAGTAGGGCTGTTCACTTACAGTTCAAACACTTGAAAAGTGCAGGTAAACATGAACATCATCCAGTGGTACACTGGGTTAATGCATCAGACCATAATGCTGTTTGAACTGCTAGGTCGGTGGTTCAAGCTCACCAGTTGCTCCTTGGAAACCTATACAGGGTTGCAATGGGTTGGAACCGACTCAATGACACTTAACAACAACAACAGTTGGTTAAGTGTTGGGCTGCTAACCGCAAGGTTGTTAGGTCCAACCCACCAGTTGTTCCTCAGGAGAAAATGACGCAGTCTGCTCTTGTAACCATATGGAGTAGTTCTCCTCCGCTCTGTGGGCAGGTTGGCCGTGAGTGGGAGTCGCCTTGTCCACAGTGGGTTTAACAAAAGGAACTGCTGAGTCATGATTGTTCCCGTTAACCACAGAAGTGATGACGCCCATCTCAGTGGTCTTGGTGCTACATTCACATACACGAGTGTTAAACAAAACACTCTCTTGACATTTTCAGTTTGGGATGCCCCGCACAAGGATCTTTACTGAGTGAGTTAGGACGGTGAGGGTTCTACACACGCATCAAATCCAAGGCTTCTTCAGCTAAAATACCTCAAGAAAGGGATGTGTCCCTCTGGGTGACAGGCAGGTGGGAGGAAGTGGACTCTCCCGAGGACAGATGCAGAGATGTAGATTTCAAGCTACTGGGGAAGAAATGGGAGCGAGCCCATGCCCTACCTCCCCAATGTGGCCCAAGCACCCGAACAAGGCAAATTAATTCTCAACGTTTTTATTAAATTAGGAGCCCTGGTAGCACAGAGGGGTTAAATGTTGGGCTAATACTAACCAAAAGGTCAAGGGTTTGAACCCATCAGTCAGGATGTGCGGGAAAAAGATGTGGCAGACGCTTTGGAAATCCCAGAGTTCTACTCTGAATTGGAGCGGATTCCACGGTAGTGGGTTTGTTTTTTCTTTCTTTTTATTAAATTAGAACATTGATGAAAGCAACACACCTTTCTGGAAAGCACCGCCGTGAAGTGCTCTGAGCTGTGTGAAGACGTGTGTTCATCTCAGTTCAGCGGGGTCCCAGCTCCCTGACCATTCCTGCAGGCCAGCGCTCTGAACCCTGGGATAGTTCTGGGTTTGCTAGGACAGCCCCTCCCGAGCTCCATGGCTGACAGGACTTCCTGGCAGAGCAGTATCGTTTGATCCTGTGAATCCAGGGGCAAACCCAGTGCAGAGTCCCACATCCCACCTTAGGATCCTCATAAACCTACAGGCCTGGCCAGTCACCTGTGCAAAGGTGGGCTACTGTAAGGGGGTGGGGCCAAGCTTCTGGAAGTACCAGCATCCCCAGCAATTCTTTCCACAGGGCTGTGCTCTTTGGAGCCCCAGATCCTGAAGCAGCCTGACAGCATCACACAATCCCAGCAGCTTGGAGAGTCCACAGTTTTGCGGACCATCAAGCCCTGTCCTCCTACATACGGTGCTGAGGTGAACAGGAAACTAACAGTGGGTGTTCACACAGTCCCTGGCAGGAGTTGGGCTGAGCTCCCCGGAAGCCCCGGATGCTGGTGACATTCCCAAGAGCCACTCCAGTGACCCTGGAGGTGAAAACATGAACAACGGCTGATCTCAGGGAGCAAAATCCAGATCAAGGCCTGCTGGGAGGCAGAGGTCGTGGGTCTCTGTCCCGGATGCCAGGAATCCAGTCCTGGTGGCGGAATCTGCTGCCCCAGGGCCTGGTCTGGGAAGGTGATGGAGTTCCAAGGCTGCTGATAAAGTGAGCTCTGAGGGGAGGAGGTGACAGCTTCTCCTTCCATGGGGCGTCTGTTCTCAGCACCGGGTGGGTGGCACGACCGGGTGGTGGTGAGGTGCCCAGGACAGGTCAGACTTTGGGAGTAGGTTGAGATTTGGAGGTTTCGGGGACATTCACAAAGGGATGTCTTCTTTCACTTTGGGAGGCCTGCGGGTTGTTTTCTAACAAAGTCTTGGGAGTTTCATGAAGGTCACAGGGTGCCTTGATTTTTTTTTTTTTCCTGAGCAGTTTCTGCCCAGTTCTGGGGCAGTGGGTGTGTGCTATTCCAACCCCTGACAGGACACCCTGGAACCCAAGGATGTGTGCCAGCTACGGGGCCTGCAGCCTAGCCCACCACCACCTGCACCAGCGTCTGCACCCGGAATCCGTGAACAGTGCTCTCAGACCAGGACGTGCGGAAAGAGAGGAACTCAAAGGTGTGCAAACACTTTCTTCTCCACGCAGGAGTCCTGGGGTCAGTCCACGCTCCCTCCAGAGGGCCCCCGAAAACCACCCCGGAGGTGGGTGGGGTTGGCTCCTTATCTCCTGCCTAAAGCTCAGGACAGCTCCAGAGTTGCTGCTCCCGGAGCTGGTGGGTGGTTCCGGCTGGTCTGAGGTTCCCGCTCTGCCGACAGGCTCAGGGCCACTGCTGGAGAATGAGGGCCACCTCGAGAGTTGGGGAGAAACTCGAAGAGTCTGGGGAGGAAGAAGAGAGCATTAGCGTTCACACCGCCCTGTCTTGAGACAACATGAAACAACACGAAGCTGGTGCGCAGGCTCAGGCGCCAGAACACCCTGGGGGGTCCGTGTACCATCAGTCACCTCCTCCCCTACAATATGAGAATACCATTCATCCACCTGTTCACCCCACGTTCCCTGAGGTCCCACCACTTGGCAGGCACCTTGTTAGACCCTGAGGATATAGAGGGCAAGCAGGCTCAGGGACATCCCCCACAGACTGCCCTTCAGTGGGAGAAACAGATTGTACAAGTAACATACACAGTCATTCACATCAGCCAAGTACCACAAACAAAACAACACATCTATTCCTCACTTATCAACTATCACATTACCCAACATTTCACATTGACAACAGCAGTGAAAAGATGTGGTTATTTTGTGCACTGCCCAATTACATCTGGCGGAACTGAGGTGAGAAGGCGTGTTAGTTACGGTTATGTATCAGCCTGGCTGGGTCCCGAGTCTCAAAGGTTTGGTGATATGGCATAATGGAGCCCCCCCAATTATGTGATCTGTGGTGCTCATTCTTCAGTTTTGCTCCAATTTTCATATTACGATCTTTTTTTTGTTGTTTTATTGTGAATTATGTGATAGTTTACATGGGAGAACATTAGCTTTATATTCATCCTATCGTATATCGTCTCATTGCCATGGTTACAATCCCCTCCATGCATCATCAACCAACTAAAGGGTATACCTTGCAAGCCTGCCCCCCAGTCATCAGCACATAGCCCCTCTCTATCTCTGGGTCTAGAGTCCCCGACCGCTCCATCTCTCCACGTCATTGTCTCTGCCTCCATCTCAGGCATCACTGCTTCTCTGGGTAGGGTCCCGCTCTTCGCTCTTCTCCCTTGATGATTCCAGGGACCTCCGCCACTGGACTGAAAAGTTAATCACTCCCCTCCTTTTGCTACAAAATGTCTATCTTTACATTTCCAACCCTCACAATCAGTCCTGATAACAATTATTCACTGTTGTATCACAAGAGACCTATCCGCATCTCCTTTCATCAGCCCCACCCAGACAGATTGGATACTACTTAGTGGAGATTCTACCTTCCCTCCATACCCTCTGGATCTAGGCTCCCTCTTGAAAGCTTGTAAGCCAGTCACTTCTTGCCTGTGATCTGTCTTTAGAACCTAAAATGTAAAAAGGTTAAAGAGAGAGTTAAAACCTGGGCCTTTATGTTAGTGGAGGATGTGGAACAGTTTAGGAAAAACATTCCCTAAAGAAGTAACATTTAACCCGAGACCTGAAGAATGGGCAAGAGTTAGAGTGGAAGCAGTGAGGTAGAAGGTACAAGATGTGTAAAAAGATCTGCGGTCTGAACTGGACAAGTTTGAAAATCTACTAAATCAAAGTAGGCAAGTGAGGCAGATTACAGATAGGGAGCTCCAGATGAGTGGTCTGAGAGGAAGGAGCTAGGAGGGGGGATCCTCAGCCCAGCTGTTAGTAAGAACAGACGGAGTGGTGTGGATGGTGGTCAGCGTGTTCATGCGGACACCAGATCACTAACTACCCCAGGCTGAGAAGACGCGGTGCTGTGCAAGGCAGGACAACTCTTCCATTCACGGGGCTCACGTTCTCTGAACTTCGGTGATTCACATGGGCAATGCGGGTGTGGAGAAGAGCATGGAGTCATCTAACGCATGTGGAAGGCTTCATGCAGCTCTGAAGCAATTCATGAAAACAGATCTGCTGGTGCGGCCATTCTAAACCCTAAGCCCTAGCAACAGCTCGGTGGAATCCTGGCAGGGCCCCAAGCTGGGATGGCCAGAGAGAGGCAGCATTCAGGAAATGAGGCACGTTTTAAATTGGGGTGTTTTTTTTTTTGTGTTAAGTTATAAGAATTCTTTATTCTGGTTGTTAAATCCTTAGCAGATCTTTGATTTATAAACATTTTCTCCCATTCTGTATGTGATTGTTATACCTTATGATAATGTCCCTTGATACCCAAAGGTTCTGAATTTCGATGAAGTCCAGTTTATTTACTGTAGTTACTAGTGTTTGGTGTCACAGCTAAGCTCCCACTGCCAAATCCATGGTCATGAACATTGACCCTACACTGAATGGTTTAAAATTAATAAAGGTGTGCGACAAG
>NW_006408619.1:3703599-3729753 GCF_000296735.1 Chrysochloris asiatica
AATAAGGAAGATGGTAGAAGAACTGATGCTTTTGAGTTATGGTGTTGGAGGAGAATATTGAAAGTGCCACGGGCTGCCAAAGAACCAACAGCTCTGTGCTGGAAGAAGTGCAACCAGAGTGTTCCTTGGGGGCCAAGATGGCCAAACTTCATCTTTCATACTTCAGACATATTGTCAGGAGGGACCAGTCTTTGAAGAAGGATATCATGTTTGGTAAGGTGGAGGGTCAGAGATAAAGAGGAAGACCCCCAGTGAGATGGATTGGCCAAGTGGCAGCATCAATAGGCTCAAGCATGGCAACAGTAGTGAGGTTGGGCAGTGTTTCGTTCTGCTGTGCATAAGATCGCTATGAGTCAGTACCGACTCGATGGCACCTAACAACAACAACAACATTCTTCTAAGACTCTGATGGTTTAACAGATTTCGTTGTGGAGTAATGACAATATGACAGGTTTTGTTGCTCTGCTGGTTCTTAAGACTGTATGTTCACCCTGGCTTCATAGCTGTTGAAGATTCATAGACTTTTAGAAGTTTAGATCTAGTTGTAAGTCTGTACTTACTTTGTTGCGTTCCCATCAAGTCAGCTCTGACAGCAACCTTACGTGTGATACAAGTCCTACACTCATTTAATAATAATCATCGTCTTCCTCTTTCTCATTGACTTTTCCCAGCGATTCGTCCCCCCTGATGACACGTTTGACGTACAGGCACCAAAGTCTCACCATCCTGGCTTCTAAGGTCCATTCTGGTAACGGTATGATTAAAATGACATAAGGGACCTTCTCCCTTGAAATGGCGTGGGCTCACTGCCAGACTTGGGGGCTCTAGAAGACTGCTGCTAACTGACCATCCAGAGGTCACCAGGCTGCCATGCGTGTGGCCGGGCAGGGCAGCTGCTGCTTTCTTAGCTGGGCCTCTACAGGGATCCACTCCCAACTCTTCTGAGCCCCTAGCAAGCAAGACGCTGACTGCTCTCTCGTCACTCTGAGATGACAAATTGGAACCTCTGGGTCCTGGGCCCCTGCTGCCTCCTGTCCCCACCTCCCCGTACATTCAGATTTGGTCCCCCTCAGAATAAGGCCTCACTGCCACCTCCAATGATGGGGACTGCGACCTGCCCTCAGGTTTATCATGTTCAGGCCACCCTCACTTCTGATACCACGCCCCAGGCACCCCACTTCTGTGTGAAACAGTAACAACCGTCCACACAGCAGAGTGGAGAGTGGCTGGGGCTCAGTGCAGCCACGCCATCCTGGGAGTTGTCACGGAGGGGGTGGGTCTAAGTCCTACCTAGTGAAGGCAAACGTGAGCCACTGATATGGCTGCACATGCAGACAAACGGGTAGACAATAACTGTTCTGTCACACTGGGCTGAGTGAGACCTAAGCCATCATGTGGAGGCTGGTGAGACCCTGAGGCCTCCGCTCTAGGCTTTCATCTTTGTAGCCATTTAAGGCAGGCAGGAGCATGCTCAGTGCCCCCTGTGGCAGTGACTGAAACCCCTTACGTAGGCCCACGAGGAACTAAGGGTCTCAGTTCTCCCCAGTAATGCTGGTGAGGAGACAACAGGCGCTCCTAGGTTTAGTCCTGGGCTGCTTGGGTGGAGGGTGGGGGTAGGGAGGTGAGGGGATGGAAGACTTGGTGGGAGAGGAGATGAAGCCACACTTAATGAGGAACTCAGTCTCCTCACCATTGTCCCCTGAGGTCACAGACCTGACATGACACGAGCTGGGGGAAGGGGGATTGACCCTGGGAAGTACTGCTTGTTTAGTTTCCAACACTGCCACCCCGTACCCACCCCGTACTGGGTGGCCCTAGCACCCCTCAGGAGACGCCTGCTGACAGCCTGCCAACTTCCTCCTAAGCTGTCTTGGGGGCTGCCTCTGTACAGCAGAACCTGCGACAGTTTGGGGAGGATTTAACGAAGTAATGATGACAGGTACTCGGCACACAGGCAGGCATCCACCAAAGGGTCAACGTGGTCACCAAGACACAGAACTAGAGCACTGTGGGGACGCAACATGGTGACCAAGACACAGAACTAGAGCACTGTGGGGATGAGTGAGGATCTGAAAAAGCTGGGGACCGGGAGCTGGTCCAGTCAGAGGGGCTCTCCTAAAGGTAGGAGTTGACCTAGACAGAGGGGCTGTCCCAAAGGTAGGAGGGGCAGCTGGAGGCTGGAGAGTCCGAATGGCTCTCAGGGACCTGGGGAAGCTGGGTTCTCACCCAATCCTAATCTTGCTGTCTGGCAGGGGGAAAGTGGAGACCATTCTCTGGCTGGCCGCCAGCTGAGGCCCTGGGCCAGTGGTTTGAGGCGGTGCCAGTACAGTGAGAAACTATGGCCATGTACCGTAGGAGTGGATTAGGGGGGGCAGAAGCCAGCTACATTTCGGCCTCAGTCCTAGTGGGGGTAGGTGGGCCTATGCCCCTGTAACACCATTTCTGTTTTTTTGTTTTTTTAAAATTTTTAAAAAGTTTTTATTAAGAGGTTTACATGGGAGAACATCAGTGTTACACTCATCCTATCGTATTTTGTTTCATTGCAATGATTACAATCCCTTCTATGCATCATCAAATAACTCACAGGCCTGCCCCCCGGCCACCAGCACACAGCCCCTCTCCCTCCCTGAGTTCAGTGTCCCCAGCCACTTCATCTGGCTCTTTCAGTGTTCTGTCAGCAGCCACTAGTCAGATGGTCGCAGACTGTGAGAGTCTGTGTGCTGGACGTTGTACTATGAGCGCTGGGCCACTGAGGCAGGACGGCCCGGTGTGACCTCAGGCATGACCACTGGTGTCAGCTGGGTTGAGACTCAGCTGGCTCCAGGACAGCCCTGGGGTCTCCGCCAGATGTGAGAAACTAGAGTAGCCCCTGCCTGCCATTGCCCTGCCTCCCTGACCCCTACCCTGGGACCACTAACCTCATAGCCTGAGGGTGGTTGAGGACTTGCTGCCTCCCCTTCCAGGTGTGGAAGGCCTGTAGGGAGGGCTGAGAATGGCACATGGGATAGGAACCAAGGTGGGGGTGCATGTCTAGAGCACAACCCCCTTCTCTGGTGCCTACCAACCATCCCCAGTTAGCCTAGCCACTCCGCCCACCACCCGGTCAACCCATCCCCAGTTAGCATGGCTACCCTGCCCACCGCCCTGTTGCAGTCCTGACTTCGGGAACTGCAGCAGGCTGATGGGGACACCCAGTTGAGCCTCAGCACTGGACAATGGTCCTGAAAGGAGAAGTGCTCAGTGAGCCAGGTGTGCACAGGAGACACGTGGGAAGCGTCCACCTGACTGGCGTCTGTGCCCCACCCACTAATCTAACTGGTCTGGGTGTGACCTGGAGTTTAGGATTTTTTTCAAAAGATGCCCAGGTGGTTCTAATGTCCTCCAACCAAGTTTGGGAAGCACCACACGGGTGCAAACGGGTAATGTGTGTGGCGGTTCACGTTCACCTCGGAAGCAAAGCCAGGTGATCTAACTCTGAAAATTGCCATCATTGAGACTCTACAGAGCACAGTTCTCCTCGGACACAGAGGACCGCCAGGACTCAGGGTTGACTGGACCGACTGGCTTGGCTTAAGGACCCTCTCACCATTTTATTTTATTTTTTGTTAAGTGCCATCGAGTCGTTCCTGACTCATAGCGACCCTGTACAGGGCTTCCAAGGAGCAGCTCGTGGGTTTGAACCGTTGACCTTGAGGTCCAGTGTGTTAAAAAATGTACTCAAGTTCACCTCCAGGGAAAAGGCAGAGCCAGGATCTGGCCTCAAAGCTGAGAACAGGTACAATGACACACTAGCCACCTGCCCTGTAAACGGTTACCTGTCACCTAGAAGCAGGAAAGGCACGCCCGGGGCCTCACCTGGCTGGCTTTGCAGCTGCTCCTCAGGCGGGCAGGTGTTTCCAGGTGCTGACAAAGGCCGTGGGGATGAGCGAGTAGGGCACGGTGGTGATGCAGTTCCAGGTGTCTGACGTGGGATCGTAACAGTCCAGAGTCTTACACCGCTGGGTCCCAAAGTAGCCCCCGACCACATAGAGCTTGTTGCCTGAGGCCAGGGCATGGCAGGACATGCGCTTGGCGGTCATGTCCCCGATGCGCGTCCACTGGGTGGTCTCGCAGTCGAACCTGTAGGCTGAGGCAGCCGTGAACTCCGAGTCACCTCCCATGATGAAGATCTGGCTGCCCAGGACAGCCGCGGCGGTATAGCGCCAGGGCTGGGGGCACTCAGCCTTGATGGTCCATCGGTTCTCGGACGGGTCGTAACACTGGACTTTGGACACCATGTCCCGGTGAATGCTGGTGCCTCCGAACACGAAGAGCTTCAGCTTGGCGCTCACCACGGCAGCGTTGCTGACGCCGTCCCGCAGCGGGGCCACCATCGTCCACTTGTTGGCCAGAGGGTCATACTTCTCCACCTGCTTCAGAGACACAGACGGGGAGGCAGGGAAGACACCGGCCAGCGACGTGTGCCCTCCGACCACATAGAGGCAGTTCTCCAGCTCGGCCGAGCCGTGGCCAAAGCGGGCGATGAGCATGGGCGCCGCCTTGGACCACTCCTCGTGGGCCGTGTCATACACCCACACATCCTTGGAGACCCCGTTCTCACAGCCCCGACCCCCCGTCACATAGACCTTACAGCCGATGGCCGAGGCGCTGAACTCCTTGCGAGGACTGGGCAGGTCCGCCTTGGGGATGATCTCCTTGGCCTTGTGGTCCACCTGGTAGATCTTGTCGCACATGAAGGTCTGGCCCCCCAAGATGAGCAGCGTGTGACCGGCTTTGCGCGGCCGGGCGCAGGGGCTGGTGACCACCCCGTCGTTCTGCAGGATCTTGGTCTTGCAGCACAGCGCCTCGTCCAGGATGAGCTTGGTGCGTTCGTCCGCCAGGATGGCATCCTCGCCCAAGAGGGCTTCCTTGAGGCTGTCGGATGGCAGCAGAGCCAAGCGCACGCTGCGCAGCAGCTCGGGCAGGTACACCTTCCGCTGCTCCAGGTCGTGCCTCACCCACTGCAGGACGGCCTCGAAGACCACCTGCTCGTCCTCCGTCTCCAGCTCATCGCTTGACGTGAGGTCCAGGAGGGTGTCCTTGGATAGGTTGTTGAAGTCCTCACTCTGCCGCACGGTCTCGAAGTGCACCAAGCACATGCGCCAGGAGAAGTCGTACAGTCGGCGGCACTGGTGGGCATCCGACAGCAGCATCATGCCCAGGCAGTTGGAGGGCAGCAGGTTCTTCTCGAGGAACTCAGCCGCGGCGTCCCGCACATCGTGAAACTGCAGCATGTCGCCCGCCTCCAGCAGTGACTCGGCGTTCTCCTCGTTGATGGCGATGCGGGAGGAGTAGGCGAAGTCCAGCAACAGCTCCAGCACCTCGGGGTGCAGGTTGTCCTGGAAGTTAACAGTGTCGTCCAGGCTCTCCCGTAGGCCGTGGCTGAACATGGCCTCGAAGTAGCGGCTGGAGGCGGCGAGCACGGCGCGGTGGCAGGGGAAGGCGCGGTCACCGGCCCAGAGCGTGACATCGGTGAACATGCGGTGTTTCCGCAGCGTGTTGAGGTGGGCCAGCACGCAGTCGGGGTGGGAGGCCTTGTGGAAGAGAGTGATGTTCATGGAGCCCGTGCTGCTCCGCGACTTGCGGGTCTCGTGGACGCTGACCGACATTGTGAGCCAATCTGCAGGAAAGAGCAGAGCCCAGGGTGAGAGGTGCCACTGGGGAGGGCAGCCTGGGACTACCCATCTGTCCTCAACGCAGCTCACTCTCACGCCCCAGTCCTAGACTCCCCAGCTTCTCCTATCCTTCCTCTCTGAGCAGTGCCCACCCTGGACCACCTCCAAGGAAACGTTTAAAAATGGCTGTGCTCTTAACGGCCCTTCAGAAGCAAGCTTCGTTGTGGTTGGTATGGGTCGGCAGTGGAACCGAACTGCCTGGAGACGAGCCTCCCACTGCAGTGAGTTCTACACCGGGCTGCCGTCCATATATATGAGAAAACACAAATGGCACGCACATGCCAGGGCTAAGTGATGTGTGTGCTCAACCGCAGTTCTGCCATCCCATAGCTGAGGCTGAGGCATAGCAGTCACCCCCAGTGCAGGAGGCAGGATTCACAACTGGTGTGAAGCCCAGTCCTGACCCTCCACTGGCCCGCCTGCAGGGTTTGCTCCTGGGGAGGAGCTCAGACTCCCAAGCAGGGTCTGACACACCCCCCCCATCTGCAGCAGGCCCTGTCCTGAGCCCCCCCTCGGCACAGAAAGAACCCCAGAGCTTTTGCTGTGGGGTAAGGGCTCAGTGCTGACAAGTCTCTGAGTCTAGGAGTCAGCAGATGCCCGGAGCCAGCTGGTGAGGCTGCTGACCAGTAACTCTGCCCCACTGCGAGGCCCCAACAGGAAGCCCAGCAGAGGCTTGGGTGCCATGGCTGGAAATGCTGAGACTAAGGCAATCGAGACGGGGCTGAAGAAGAGCAGTCAGAAAACTTGGAGCCAGGGGAGGCACTCCTGGCCCAGAGGCGAGAAGCTCAGAGCTGTTTCTCAACCAAAGACACCAGCTTATCCCGGCTGGAAGGTGGGTAATCGCCAAGTACTTTAAAGTTCACCCTGGCAGGACCAATGATCCTGTTTTCCTGCCCTGGAGACAGGGCTCTGCCAACAGGCCAGCAAAATCACATGTCTCAGAAAAAGAGGCCAAAAAGCAGACTGCACTCGGCATTCATTCCCACTCGTCCCGAGGCCCAGAAACTTTAACCTTTTCACTTTTAAAACTACATAACACCCCTCCCTCCCTGGAGCCTCCCCCACCCCAGTCACTTTTCTGCTTAAGCAATAACTTGATCAAGGAAGGACGTGATTTCATGCTTCGATGCAATTTTGAATTAGTTTTGGACTCCATTTCTCTCCTTCACACTCTTCCTCCCTTGGAGAGGAACCAAAGAAGCCAGAACGTCACGCAACCAGAGCTGCTTGGGCAATGTTCATGGTACTGGGCCCTGGGTGGGCCTGGCCTTGCTGCTCTCGTCCCTATGATGCAGACTGGACTGCCCTATGTGCTGGATGGCAGGACACTACTGTCCAGACCTGTATACAGGACTCCCTGGCTCTGAGGTGAGCTGGCTAGAGGGATTACTGAGGGTCTTGGGAGACTGACCATGAGCCAGACTGACCCGGGGCATACCACCCTGCTCTCTGTACCTCAGTCTTTTCTGGAAAATGACACCTTGGTCCTGCTTAGGGTCCCAGGATTCCCTCACTCACTGGGAAATTATTTACTGAGCACCTCTTCCAAGCCAGACCCTGGGATGGTAGTCCAGGCCACAGATTAGAAGATGGAGACCATGCCACCTCGCCTTAGGGAAGTACTGCGGACAGCTATTGCCCAATCTGAATTCTGGACCCAACAGAGTTTCCTCAAATCTTCCTGTGATTGCAAAATCCTCCTTCCGGCTTCTTCCACCCCCTTGATCGCTGGGCATGTTCCCAAATGGGGTCATTTACGGGGTGACCAGTGCCCCACTGCCTCCGCTGTAATGGGCTCTGTGCTCGACATGTTGTCTTACTCCACACGTCATGCTGAGGAAGAGGGCTCACGGCCCCCAGAAGGAGGTCTCCAGGGCTCTAAAGCCCAAGCCCTCCTCTCGGGGGCCAGGCCACGTGGCTGATGCGGAGGCTGACACCATGTGTTTTCCACAGGCCCGCCCCGGCCCACTCTGGGTGTACCCTCCACACCCACCCTGTACCCCACCTTGGCCCTCCAGGGAGTTACGGTATCCCAGAATGCGTGTGCTGCTCAGAAGGCTTGGGCTCTGCTCCCTCTCAGACTCTTTTACAGCCAGACAACCTGGATGAGACTCCCAGGTTATCAAGAATTCCTGTGCCCGGGTGAGGGCTCACCGAGTCCCCATGCCACCAGCCACATGGGAACACACACTCCAGACCCACTGGGGAGGCCTCTGGGCCCTTCCCTTGAGTAGCATGCTTACCTCCCTCCCGGACCCCTCAAGTGTCCTGAATCCACACTCACAGGGCAACGGATTCCAAGAGCTGTGGGCTGAGGGCTGGGCCTTGCCAGAGTATCGAGGTGGAGACTTTCTTCTGAGGAAGTTAAAGGTGGGACAGGACCTCCTGGGTGGTGCAAATGGTTAAGTGCTTGGCTGTTAACTGAAAGGCTGAAGGTTCAAGTGCACCCAAACGTGCTTCAGAAGAAAAACCAGGTAATACACTGCCCCGAAATAAGCCAGTGACAACCTTATGAAGCACACTTCTACTCGGATACACAAGTTCGCTACAAAGCAAAAGTCAAGACAGAGAGCAACATAAAGTAGGTCAAACTCACAGAGAGCAACCACACTTGTCCCCAGAACAAGGTGACACAGTGGCTTTTGCACTAACACTGAGCGGGGAGTCTGAGGGTCCAGGGCCCACCCAGGGACTGACACAAATCAGAACCGAGACGGGTCACCTGCTTGGACAAACTTTACAGAAAGAGCCAGAAACTCGACGTGTGCACCGCCTATGGGTTCCCGATCCTTAGTCCCCGGGTCTGACGGCACACGGTACCCGCCCAGCGGGTTCCCATTTTCTACCTTCTGTGGCCGCAACTCATCTGTCAGTCTGTTGTACTGTGGTGGCTTGTATGCTGCTGTGGGGCTGGATGATATACCACCAGTATTTTAAACGGCATCAGGGTCGCCCACGACAGATTTCTCGGAGCTTTCAGACTAAGGCAGACTAGGGAAAAGGAGAGAAGACGACTACGTCTCATTGTTCAGCCACTGAAACCTGTAAGACAGACTGCTGGAAGATGAAAACATTAGGACTAGGACCAGAATACTGTCAGATCTAATGCCAGAAGGTGAGCCCCTCAGGTCGGAGGCCTCTCAAAATACGACTGGGGAAGAGCTGCCCCCTCAAAGTAGAGTTGATGGTGATGATGTGAATGGAGTAAAGCCTTCAGGACCTTCATTTGCTGACAGAGTACAACTCAAAATGAAGAGAAACAGCTGAAAACATCCATTAATAAGCAGAACATGGAATGTATGAACTATGAATCTAGGAAAATTGGAAGTCGACAAAACTGAAATGGACTGGCGTTAACCATTTTGAATATGACAATCATGGTTTACTGTTCCAGAAATGACAAATTCCAGAGGAATGGTAATGCATTCACCATCAAAAAGAAAGTTTCAAGATCTATGTTAAAGTTTAACACTGTTGTGATAGGATAATATCCATGTGCTTATCAGGAAGATTAGTTAATACCACTATTATTCAAATTTATGCACCAATCACTAAAGCCAGTGATGATGAAATTGAAGGATTCTACCAACTTCTTCAGTATGAAATTGATCAAACATGCAATCAACATGTACTGATAATTACCAGTGACTGGAATGTGAAGGTTAGGAACAAAAAGGAGGATTAAGAGTTGAAAAATATGGTCTTGGTGATAGAAATGATACTGGAGATTGCACAATAGAATTTTGCAAAACCAATGACTTCTTCACTGCAAATACCTTCTTTAAACAACATAAAAGATGACTATAGACTAAGACCTCACCAGATGGAATACATCAGCCAAAACAAGGCCAGGGGCAGATTCTGGAATAGAGCACCAGCTGCTCAAATCCAAGTTCAGGGGGAAGCTGAAGAAAATTAAAACAAGTCCATGAGAACCAAAGTGTGGCCTTGAACATATCCCACCTGAATTCAGAGATCATCTCAAGAACAGTTTGATGCATTAAACCCTAATTACCGAAGTCCAGAAAGCTGTGGGATGACACCATACGGGAAGAAAGCAAAGGTCCTTTAAAAAGACAGGAAGGAAAGAAAAGATCAAAATGAATGTCAGAAGAGACTCTGAAGTATGTTAAAACAAATGGAAGGAATGAGGAAGTCAAAGAGCTGAACAGAAAATTTCACAGAATAGCTCGAGAAGACAATGATAATGAAATATACAAAGACCTGGAGCTAGAAAACCAAAAGGCAAGAACATGCTCAGCATTTCTCAAGTTGGAAGAACTGAAGAAAAAATTCAAGTCTTGACTTGCTATACTGAAGGACTCCATGGACAAAACAGTGGATGATGAAGAAAATGTTAAAAGAACAGGGAAGGTCTATGCAGAGTTACTGTAACAAAAAGGACTGGATGATGTTCAATCATTTCAAGAGACAGCATGTGATCAAGTACTGTGGGTACTGAAAAAACAAAAAACAAGGCTCCAGGAATAGATGGAATACAGACCAAAATCTTTCAACACACTGATGCGGCATTGGAAGTGTTCACTCAACTATGCCAAGAAATTTGGAAGATAGCTAAGTGGCCAACTGACTAGAAGAGATTCATATTAGAAGAGATTTGTATTTGTGCCCGTAATATGTTCAAAAGCTCTGAGCATTTCTCCTACAGCTATGCCTCCCCCAGATGTCCCCAGCCCAGGAAGTGACAACAAGTATCTAGGTTTTCCCCTGACCCGACCCACCATCTAGTCTTGGTGCTCCCTTTCCAACCACCTCCACCCCTCATCTGCATGAGCGTAACCGCCCTGACCAGTGGCCTGTTTTTGCCCCCCTCTGCCCTGCTTTCCTCGTGCAGGTCAGAGTGTCCCCGTCAAAGCACCCACCACGCTTCAGAGTCAGATATAGAACTGCCATACGGCCTTGTACTTTCACTCCCTGGTATACAGCCAAGAGAAGTAAAAGCAGGGACTCAACCAAGCACACACACACCAGTGTTCACTGCAGCACTGGGTCACAACAGTCGAAAGGCAGAAACACCCCAAATGGCCATGAACAAATGGGATCTGTCCATACAATGGAAAATAATGCTGTCTGCCAGGGCATACGTGGACTGTGAAAACAAGCCGCTAAATCCGAGAAGCCGGCCACAAAGTGATCAGTATTGTATGATTCCATTTCTGTGAAATCCACAAAGACAGAAAGCAGCTGCCTAATGGGTCTGGGCTCCTCTGTGTGATGGTGAAAACATCTGGAAAGAAGATGATTGTATAACAATGTGAATGACTAGGGATGATGATTCTGTGCCGTGGAGTCGGTTCCCACTCTAACAATCCTGCACAGGGTTTCCAAGGCTGTAAATCTTTACGGGAGCAGAAAGCCTCATCTTCCTCCCGCGGAACAGCTGGTAGTTTCCAACTGCTGACTTGCCTAAACGCCATGAAATTTTTAAATGCTGACTTTTGTTATGTTTCTAAATTTTATCTAAAACAAAACAAACAAAAAAAACGCATCAATCCATCCCAAGTCCCCCCGTGAGCTGACCCCTCCTCACTGGCTATCCCTCAGTCCTCACACTCTGACTTCCCGTGCCCAGCCCCACTTCAGGCCCCACTGGACTCTTTGGGGGCCTCACGGCCTTGTACCTGTTTCTCCACGTGCAGCCCCCTCCCTCACTGCACCCAGGTGTAAATCAGTCACTTCCTCAGAGAGGCCTCTGCTGACCCCCTTCCCACACGCCACCGGCTTCCACCTTCCTCACAATGCTCACTAGTGCCTGCTTACCGCTCCTCCGACTCAAACTCTCAGCTTGTCTGGAAATTCTGTCCTCCACATGACGAGGATGCTGCTGAGACAAGTAAGATGCGCAAAACTCACGTCACGGAGCACTCTGACCACTAAGCCATCTGCTTTCCAGAACGGAATAGGTGACTGCAGAGACGGGGAGCCCCCACCTCACCCCACCCCATGCCTTCTAGCATCTAAACCCCGACTAGTCTCCAGGAATACGTCCCCCTTCCACTCTGCTCCATGTGGTGCCATGTGCTGAATCCAAGGATGGGGCACCTGGCCCCTGCTGCCAACAGCAGCAAACACTGGGCCATGGCGATTGGCTCAGGAGTGAAGGTGACCCGGCCAATCAGCCAACTCCATCCTCCAGTCACTAAGATGGGCCCCAGCTGGGCCAATGAGCCTCTATACCTGGGAGCTACTGGGACTGGAGCAGACTGGTTCCCCAGGACTGCTGAGAAGTTCATGCAAAAGCTTGGGGCGGCAGTGGACGGCAGCCACAGAGGTGGGGGCCTACACAGGAAGGCAAGGTGGGGCAAATCTTCACTGTGCCCTCCTATCTGCTGTACCTGCTGGAGAGGGATTTCTGTCACTGCCACCAGGAGCCCTGACCAACACAAGCCCTCACTGTCTGGAATCAGTGAATAGGGGACTGCTTGCCTAGGGGATCCCCATATAATGAGGGGTCTTAGCTGTGTGTTCCTCCACCATTTCCACCACCTCCATGGAACCCACCCCAGACACCAAGAACCAGTTTTGTGAGTGTTACTGATTGAACTGAGTCCCACAAACTACATGGTGGAATCCTAACCCTTACTTTCCTGTTTATGTGCATCAAAAGATTTCACCAAAACAGTGAAAAGAGAGTCCACAGACTAGGAAAAACTTTTTAGCAATGTTATGTCAGACAAAGGAGTACCCTCTAAAATGTATAGAACACTTCAATGCCTCAACAAGAAGACAAATAAATAATCCAATTTAAAAATGGGCGGAGGACAGCAACCGACATTTAACCAAAGACGACACTCAGGCAGTCAACAAACAGTGGAAATGAAATGCTCACGGTCATCAGTCATTGCTGTTGTTGTTAAGGGCCGACGAGTCGGTTCCAACTTACAGCGACGCTGTATAAGGGTTTCGAGGAGGAAATGGTGGGTTTGAACTACTGACCTTGTGGTCTGCAATCCACAGCTGATCCTGCAGCTCCACATCAGATACAATTCTGTCCTTTAAACCCACCTACTTGGGGGTCCTGATGTGGCACTGTGAGTTTATGCACCAGACTGCAAGGTCGGCGGTTCAAGCTCACCGGCTTCTCCTCAGAAACCCTATACAGGGTCGCTATGGGTCGGAATTGACTCAAAAGCACTTAACAACAACAACTTGTGGTACGCAGCACTAGATATCTAAAACAGTGAGGTGAGTTTTTGCAGCCATTCAAAATATGTATGTTCAGCACCAGGTCCATGCTCACCGCTATGGGAGGGACTGGGGGGTGACCAAGGGGACATAGGACGGCGGTGTCCAGCAGTAAGTGTGTGTACGAAATCGGGTCTGTCTAGCCTCTTGGAAGACCTGTCTGCATAGCCTCCTGTCTTTGGGGCCACCATGCTGTGCTTACCACAGGACCAATTTTTGATTACCTAAGCATCAGCCTGGGTTTGGACGGATTTATGGTACGTCATTTAACTGCATAACAATGCAAAGCTATAGATCGTCCATTTATCATCCTGCTAAGAGGTATCGACCCACTTCAGACAACGCCTCTTCTCTGCTTGCCTCCCAACACTGTGGTCAGCCCATCTTTACCGAATGCTGTTGTTAGGTGTCCTCAAGTCGATTCTAACTCATAGTGACCCCTGTGCAGGTTTCCATAGCAGGTGGGTTTGAACCACCAGCCTTGTGGTTTGCAGTGCAGTGCTTATCCTATAGCGCCACACCGGGAGTCCATCTTTGCCTATAGAAAAGCATTTAAAATGCACGCGAGCTCTTTCCTCCCCTTAGCCCTGGAAGAGTTAACTAAACAGACGGAAACAAAGTAGCCAGCGGGTAAGGCCTTAAGAAAAGAACTTGTCACACTCAGAGAAGATTCCAATGACTAAAAACAAAGGCTGCATTGATTAAGAAACAGGAATCAGAGCGGAATCGAAGCTGCAAGCAATGTGCAGGGAACTCTTCCTACATTTCTCTGTTTTGTATTCCCAAGAGCCCATTTTCATCACCCCCATTTTACAGATAAGAAAACTAAGGCTCAAGGTCCTACTCCTGGGACCTGGCATGACTGCAGACTCTGAGCTTGCTTGCAATCCTTCTCTGTTGTTGTGCGTTCCAACTCACAGCAACCTATGGGATAAAACACATCTGCCCACAAGGTTTACTAGGCTGTAATCTTTACAGATTTTGGAGTCCTGATGTGGCACTGTAGGATAAGCATTGGGCTGTCAACTGGAGGTTGATGGTTCAAACCCACCAGCTTCTCCTCAGAAACCCCACACAGGGTCACTATGAGTCATAACTGACTCTACAACAACAACAACAATGTTTATGGAGGCAGATTGCCAGCTCTTTCTCCTTGAGTGGCTGTGTGAGTTCGAACCCCCAATCTTTCAGTTAGTAGTCCAATGCTGAGTAGCCAATTTCCTCTGCTGAATAGGAAGGTGGGAGGTGGGGAGGTGTTCTGCAGGCAGGGAGGAAGGATGATGGAATGAAACATTTCCTCTCTCTTTCCATGTTCTACGTCCCCCACCCCTCTCCTGAGGGTTGGCAGTGCCAGATAGAATGTGGCCAGCACCTGAACTGGGCGGGGGGAGGGGAGGGGGCATTATCTGTCTGAGGTTCAGAAAGGGTGCTCCTGGTAACTGAAGGCAGGTTATTGGGGGGCTTCCCACAAAATTAATTCTAGGGTGCAGAGTTAGCTCATCCTCCAGCACCCCTGGAGAAGGGTCCGGGTACCCTCACATTCCTCTCTTCCCGTTGGCCTACAATTTCCATCACATGGAGAAGAAACACAGAGAGCTAAGGGTTCGCTGCTTCAGTTCACTGATCCTCCGTAAGGTTCCAGAACAACTTGGGAGATGGTGGTGGGTGAAACAGACAAGGTCCCTGCCTGCCCTCCTAAGGTTTACACTCACTCTGGAGATGGGGACGTGTGGGCGGGCAGACCCCAATGAAGAAACGAAGCAAATCCTGTGAGCACTAACAAGTAAATAAACTGCGGTCTTGGCAAAGAGAGGATTTCTGAGCTGAAACGTCAGGTGAGTGAGGGGACTTGTTCAGGGAAGAGTAAGGCCAGCGAGGCAGGAAGGGCAAGACCACACAGGCCCACCAGAGCACACGAACGATGACCACAAATCCACTGAGAGCTAGGGTCTTTTCTGTCCCTCCCCTTGGATCTGAGCAGGTTCCGTGACTGCTCTCACCAGCTGAATGGGACTGAAGTGATATGCCCATTTCTGGGTCCTGGCAGCCCCTCTTCTTGTCTTGTAAAACTCAGCCCAGAAAACCCCAAGTGAGCCTGTTGTCGGCTCAGCCAACCACATGGAGCAATAAGGCCGCCCAGTCACGTTCAGCTGTTCCGGCCATCTCCGCAAGCTGGGTAGCCAAGTGACAAAACTCACCTTGGACAGGCCCGTACCAGCAGAGGTGAGGTGCACTGAGGAACCCATGTGGCAGCAGAGCCAGGCCCCAGGCACATGACCTCATATGGTTCTACATCACGCAGTGTAAACGCCCAAGTCCCGAGGGCTAAGTCTCTCTCTCTATATATATATACTTAGCCTGTCTATGGAGTCCTGGTGTGGCGCTACAGGATAATGCACTGGACTATAAGGTTGGTTTGAACCATAAGTTTGGCAGTTCAAACCCACTGGTTGCTCCTCGGAACCTGTATACAGGGTCACTATGAATTGGAACTGACTCATGGTACTTAACAACAACAACAACACACACACACACACACACCCATATATATACACATACACACTCCTGGTGTGGCGCTGTAGATAAGCACTGGACTGCTAACCACAAGGTCATTGGTTCAAACCCACCAGCTACTCCTTGGAAACCCTATATAGGGTTTCTATGAGTAGGAACCAACTCTACAGCAGAGAGTGTTCACAGCACTATGGGTCCATTTTCTTTGGTGTCACAGCACACACAAATAAAACAAAAACTAACATGAGCCAACAGGGCGAGAGACCAGAGAGAGGCAGACACAGTGCTCTAGCCGGCTGTCCTGCTGACATGACCATGAAAAGCAGCTTTGAGGAACAGAATGTAGGAGCAGAGCATTAGAGTAGGTCCAATCTGGGTCTAGTTTCCTCCACCATGAAGTGATGACAAAAACAGGAGCTACAACAACAAAAAAAACCAACCACCCTAAACACATCACCCTCAACTCTAGCTCATAGCAACTCTATAAAAGTGTTTCATTTTGTTGTCACAGGGTCCCTATGAGTTGGAACCAACTTCATAGCACCTAATAACAACAACAACAATGGTAATGGAAAATTCCACTGATTAAGGGTAAGAGGACTGTAATTGCTGTCAATAAGTTGTACAGCTATAAAAAGTTGAATTGGCAAAAGTTGGGTGACAGATAGATTTACAACCATGACAAAAAGGAGGCATGGCTGCTGAATCTGCTCGTGTACACGGGGCATACATAGTTCCTTGGTTTGCTAGGTCATGGTTTCATGGGACATCTCAGGTAATTGGTCTAAAAACATGTTCAGTGTTTTTCTTCTACCTTCTAGTTTGTTAGGTAGAGTCTAAGGTCTTAAAAGCTCGCAAGAGACCACTCAAGGAAGAAGAATTGGTCTCTTTTCACGTGGAGCAATAGAAGGGTAGTCAAGAAGAAGACAGTATGGAATGTGTAGCTAACAGTCTCTGTAAGCAACTGCCACCTTTGCGGTGACCAGAACTGGATGGTGCCTGGCTCCCATTACTGAACATTTTGATCACAGAGTCTGTAGATGAATCGTGATCAAAAGGGGGACAATGTAGAACAGAATTTCAAATTCTCAGGACTCTAGAATTTCTGAAGCCATGGCAGGTAGATGAACGTCTGAAGCTATTGCCCTGAAACAATCTTGAAACAGAAAACAAATATTCCTTGAAGTCATTTAAAAACTCAACCAAATAGTTAAGCTCAGCTTGTAAAAAATGCCTGCCCTGAGTACAGTAATGTCATTTAAGAACACTCTATGACAGATTCAATGGGAACCTTCGGGGGCAGTGAGTTGATTTTCATGAGGAACCACTCCAGAAAGGAGGTGGAAAGCCATGTACAACTCTAAGACTGTCATCAGTCACTAAGCTATACCTACAGAAACAGTGGAATTGTAATATGTTTTCTCAGCAATGAAATTAAAAAAGTTAGGGGGAAAAAACAGGCAGTAGCTGCTTGTGAGAATTAAATCAGATGATAAATGCAAAGCACTCACAACAAGCCCTGGGCCAATCAGTGCCTTCGGGCTTTCATCACTTCCACGCCTTCCCTCGCCTCCATTTTGAACATGGCAGGTTTTCACTGTCTACTCTATTCATGTTTAAGTTGTTGAGCTTTTTGAGTATGTATCATTTTCATAATCAGGAAGAACACTAAATGGCTTCTTTCATGTCAGCTGAATCTGGGTTACTCTGGAGACTGTACTGAACAAACATCACAGGAGTGTCTGAGTGAACTGTCACATACCCTCTCAAGGGTGCACCCCCAAAGCCCAGTTTGGACAACGAAGCCTGGAGCAGCCAATGCATGGTCCACTGTTCGCCTGCAGCCAAGAGTCAGATGGGAAAGAGCTGTCCACACAGATCCAGAGGGGCTGACAAACTGTCAGTGTCTTCTCCACACGCTCCAGCCTTTTAACTTAATGCACCACAATGTTAAGCACACTAGAGGCAAGGGGAGTGTTTTAGCTTCGGTGATTGACAGCTAAGAGCCAGGCCGAGAGCAGCCTCTTGTAGTTGGGAAGCCAGAGCTAATGATTACAAGTTGAGAGATGGCATTGAGATAGATGCAGGCTCTACTCAGGAAGCACTGCTCCTTGACAGATGTCTAAGTTGTGCAAAGCTTGTAGGCTTTACCTCCAGGCCAGCAGACTCTGCCACCCCAGAGAAGGCAGGGGTCAGGAGGGAAGAGGGCAGGGCCTGTGAAAGCTTGCTGAAAGATGAAGCAATACTTTTTGCAAAAGATCAGCGGGGAGTTCTACTTAGGAACTTGATAACTTTGAAACAAATACTCTGCCGGGCACTTTACATTGATTCTATTCTAAGATCTAGACATCACAAGCAAGCAGGACAGGGTTCTGATGGCTTTCATCAGGATGGGCAAGGTTATACTGTGGCAAGAGCCACTCAGGGGCTTCAAAGGGCAGAGGCTTACTTTTTGCTCACCTTACCTGGATCGTGGGCTCCAGGACAGAAAAGGGTTCTAACCAACGTTCGTCCCGGTGACCCAGATGATGTAGCCACCACCTTCTTCAATGTCATGAGAAGGAAGAGAATGTGCTGGAAAGTGTAGTACTGCCAACCCAGTGCTTGGCCTGCAGGGACATACAGCATTTCTGCTCACATCTCATTGGCTAAGACAGTCACATGACTCTGCTCACCCATGAGCACGCCAGAAAGTACAAACTTATCAGAGGCGTCACTGCTTCTGTCATTTGCAGATAAGAAAATAGAAACCCAGAAGCCAAGTTGTCATTTAGATACAAATTCTAAAACTATGTGTGGATGGATCAGTAAGTATATATGTGTATTTCACAGACATCAAAAATTGTCAATGACAACCACAGAGAACTAAGGAGGGAGCAGGTAGATTACATCTTCCTAGTTCACTGTGATGACCACGACAGTGACAACATTAGTAATAAATGGCACTTCCTGGGGACCTCTTGTATACCAGGCACTGTTCAAGGTGCCTTACATGTCTGAACCCCTTCAATCTACCACAAACAGAGGGATAATTATCTTCTGCATTTTACGTGTTAGGAAACAAGGCACGGAGATGTTAGGCAACTTGCCCATGGTCACCAGGGGAACGGGGCATAGAACAGGGCGCTAGCCTAAGATCCATGCTCTGCCACAACACCATGACCATCCCAGCTGGGGAGGGGCAGCATCGGAATCCAGATGTGTCCCATCTCCAGAAGAGGCAGAAATCTGTGAGACGTAAGCATTGGTTCTCACCACAGGGACTTGTCCTCTTTCATCTGCCCCTTTCTCAACCAGCTTGAGAAACTTAAAGTCTTAATGGTCCAAGACATACACTGTAGGAAACACAGTAACTTCTGTGCTGTGCATCAAGAAAGAACTACACAAATTCAGTACCATCCTGGGCCGAATGGAGAAAACAGCCTGTCAAGTCATTTTCCGGGTTGTGTTCAGATGAGGAACCCCAGATGAAAGAGCCTTCCCTCTCGAGGAGCTATGTGGACTACATGTCCCGCCCATACCAGGCGCAGCCACCAAGAGTGGTATTTTTCTACGTGGTATTCTGCATTCTCAGCGGCAGCTTGGGCTCTATGAGGCCCGGGAGTGAGGCCAGGAGACGTTCCCAACTCCAAGTATTCTTATTGTACAGGCAACAGAAGAGAAGAGCATGACCCAATGTTCTAAATCACATCCTTCAACACAGGCATGTCTCACAGGGTGGGATGGGGTAATTATAGTCCCAAAGGGGGCAAAAAAAGGTTCTTGGGGAGGATGAAAAATCTCTCTCTTTTTTTTAAAGCTTTCATTGTGAATTGAGTGAGTGAAGGTTTACAGAGCAGATCATCAGTTTCACACTCAATAAAACATTGTGAAGATTACAATCCTATCCATGTACACTCAGCTAACAGTATTTACCTCTACTGCCTTTTTCTTTTTCTTTTCTGATGTACACATATTGTTGTTGTTGTTAAGTACCGTGGAGTCAGTTCCAACTCATAGTGACCCTGCACAGGGTTTCCGAGGCTGTAAATCTTTATGGGAGCAGATCGCCTCCTCTTTCTCTCGTGGAATGGCTGGTAGTTTCGAACTGCTAACCTTGAGGTTAGAAGCCTGATTTGTAACCACTACGCTACCAGAGCTCCTTGATGTACATATACCACATTGAAAATATATATTTGTCTAAATGTTCAAAGGGCACCTTTTGCAGCCAGCCTCCTGCCCACAGGCATACAGCCTTTCTCATTCCATGGGCTTAGAGCCACAGAGCTGCTCTGTCTCTTTGTGCCATTGCCTCTGCCACCATCTCTGTTGTCCCTGCTTTTCTGGTTAGCATCCCTCACTCCTCTGATGTTCTACCCTCTTGTTGGCCCTAAGGTCTCTGTTCCTGAAATGACAGATTAACTGCTGCCCCCAGCAGTAGTCAAGAAATCAAACGACGTATTGCATTAGGCAAATCTGCTGCACAAGACCTTTTTCAAGTATTGAAGAGCAAAGATGTCAGTTTGAGGACTAAGGTACGCCTGACCCAAGTCATGGTATTTTCAGTAACCTCATATGCATGCAAAAGCTGGACAGTGACTAAGGAAGACCGTAGAAGAATTAATGCCTTTGAGTTATGGTGTTGGAGGAGAACATTGAAGGTACCATGGTCTGATAAAAGAACCAACAGATCTGTGTTGGAAGTGCAGCCAGAGTGCTCCTTAGAGGCCAGGATGGCCAAACTTCATCTCTCATACTTTGGACATATTGTCAGGAGGGAACAGTCACTGGAGAAGCATATCATGTTTGGTAGGGTGGAGGGTCAGAGAAAAAGAGGAAGACCCCAGCGAGATGGATTGGCAAAGTGGCAGCATCAATGGGCCCAAGCATGGGAACAATTGTGAGGTTCGCCCAGGACCAGGCAGTGTTTTGTTCTGTTATGCATACGGTTGCTATGAGTTGGTACCGACTCAATGGCACCTAACAACAACTTCTATATTTACAGTTGTGAAAATCGCAATTAGACCTAAAAACAATTACTCACAATTGAATCATAAAATCCTATCCCCCTCATCACTGGGCCCAACTGGACAATCAGTGGGAATTCTATCTTATTACGCTCCTCATTCTGACACTAAGCACCTCCGTGAAAGTTTGTAAGCCAGCCACTTTGTGCCTTTATAGCCCCCAATTTTGGTAGCCAAAGTCTAACTTGCCCGTCCCTATCAACCCAGTGTACTAAGGAGGCAAGCTTGATCCTTGACATAAAGAATCCTTCTCTTTCAGTTGGAATTTTGAGCAACTTCATCCGTAAGTAAAGGTCCAGTTCATCAAGTTGTGGCAATTTACTCTTGCTCCCTGTATCAAAATTCTTTATCTTCATCTGATTGAGTTCTGGTCAGCAAGACATCCAGACTAGGTCAAACAGGTAATGTCTGCAAGTTTGGGAGTTCTCGCACGCCTCCCCTGACTTCAGACCAGCTGGTCACTTCACTCTTAACTCTAGCCCCCAGTGGCTAGCTCAGCATCCTTGGGTTCAGAAGTTCACACATCTCCCTGAATGTCAAACCAGCCAGCACTTTCTCTTCTGTCTGTTATCTCAAGGTCGTCGGGTGTCTATGGAACATGGCCAAACTCAGCCCATGTCTCCAATGCTGCATGTCCCCCACTTCCACTCACAAGTTGACCAGGGCAGTCACCAGTGACCCTACAAGACTGTTATGTGTTCCCTCTGAGTTTTAGTCTTAGAAAGGGGTTTACCATGATGGGCTGACTTTTCTTGCCTTGATGGCTCCCAGGCAAATAGCCAGTCTGCTTCCTCCCCCCTGCCCTCATCCCTTACAGGCGGTCCTCATCTGTCACTTGGGGTGCCTTTGAGTTAGAACTGACTCAACCATACACAACAGCACACACACAGCACACACAGAGCACACACACAGAGTACATGAACAGACAGAATACATGAGGCATTACAATTTAATGAGGGAGGAGTGTAATAAAGGAAAAAAGTCTAAAAGTGTGGGGCATGATAAAGGGAAAAAGGTCTACAAAGGTTTCTGGTGGGAAGGGGGGCACAATATACTTGACTGAGAAACAATGCAAACAGAATAATGACTGATCCATCCCTGATAAAAACATTCAACAAAGTAAGAACAGAAGTTAAATTCCTCCACATAATTTAGGGTCTATAAACAAACCCACCTGCCAACAAGACTCTCAGTGGAGAGAAACTAGAAGGATTCCCTTTGAGAACAAGAATGAGATAAGGATGCCCTTTATCACCACTCCTATTCAATATTGTGCCAAAGTCTTCCTCAGAAGTTATAAGGCGAGAAAGGGAAACTAAAGGCATCCAAATTGATAAAGTGGGAGAGAGATGAGGCTTTCTGTTCCCTCAAAGATTTAAAGCCTCATAAACCCTATACGGGTGTGACGCTGTGCACTAACGTCAGACTGCAAAGCCATTTGAACTGCAAAGTCAGTGGTTCAAGCTCACCAGCTGCTCCTTGGAAACCCTATACAGGGTCGCTATGAGTTGAAACTAATTCAAAGGCACTTACAACAACAAATTGGCAAAGAAGAATTAAAATTCTATTTGTAAATGATATGATCTTATACATAGAAAATCTCAAAGACTCAGCAAGAAAATTAATGGAACTCATTGAAAGATTCAGCAAAGTGATAGGGTACATGATTAATACAGAAAAAAAGCAATGTGAATCCTCTACACTACTAAATAAAAACAGCTCTGAAGAGGAAATTAGGAAAACAGTACCATTTACAATAGCTACCCAAAGGATGAAATACTTATGAATAAATCTAGTCACAGAAACAAAACACCTATACAAAGAAAACTACAAAACACTACAATATGAAACCAAAGGAGACTTACAGAAATGGAAGAATATACCATGCTCATGGATAGGAAGACTTAATATTGTGAAAATGTCAACATTACCCAAAGTAATCCTAATTCAGATTCCAATGTACTATTTACAGATACGGAAAAACTGATCACTAACTTTATATGGAAAGGAAAGAAGCCTTAGATAAGCAAAGGGCTTCTTAAGAATGACAACCAAGTTGGAGGCCTCTCACACTCTGATTTCAAAATTTAGTACACAGCTACAGTGGCCAACGCAGCCTGGTACTGGTCTAATGAAAGATACATAGACCAATGAAACAAAACGAAGAACCCAAAAACATATCCATTCACATACAGTCAGCTGATCTTTGACAATGGACCAAATGCAAAACAAGAGAAAGAGATAGTCTCTTCAATAAATGGTGCTGGCAAAACTGGAAATCCATTTGCAAAAAAATAAAACAAGACCCATATCTCACATCATATACAAAAACAAACCCACTGTAGATTGAAAACCTAAATGAACCAGCCACTCCTTGGAAACCCTAAAGATAATCAATGAAAAACTAAGGACAAACTTTGAGGCTCTAATACATGGCATAAATACACTGTCAAATAGCACTAAAAACACAAACAGAGTGGAAGACAAAATAGATGAATGGAACCTCCTAAAAATTAAACACTCATGACACCAAAAGACTTTACCAAAAGAGTGAAAAGACAGCTCATAGACCAGGGAAGTTTTCATGCAATGACACATCAGACAAGGGACTAATCGCTACACTTTACAGAAAACTACATTACCTTTACAAGAAAAAGACAATCAACTCAATTTAAAAATGGGAAGAGGACATGAACAGACACCTCACCAAGGAAGACATTTCGGCAGCCAACAAGCATATGAAGAAAGGTTCATAATCATTAATCATCATTGTTGTTAAGTGCCCTCAAGTCCGTCTGGGCTCACAGTCACCCTGTATAGATAGGGTTTCCAAGGAGTGACTCATGAGTTTGAACTGCTGACCTTGTGGTTCAAAGTCCAGTTATGATCCCTACAGCACTACAACAGGAGATACGAACCACTAGTGGTGGTGGTGAGCTGTGGAGTTGGTTCCAACTCATAGTGTTCCTGCACAGGGTTTCTGAGGCTATAAATCTTTATGGGAGCAGAAAGCCTCATCTTTCTCCCAGGGAGTAGCTGGAAGTTTCAAACTACTGACCTTGAGGTTAGCAGCCCAACTTGTAACCACTATGCTACCAGGGCTCCTTTATTAGCCAATTGTTGTTGTTAAGTGCCATTGAATCAGTTCTGGCCCATAGCAAATCTGTATAGGGTTTCCTAGGAGCAGCTGGTGAGCTTGAACTGCCAAAGACAGATATAAATCAAAACAACATCATTTCACCCTAGCATTAATAGCAAAGTTTAAAAAAAAAAAAAAACAGAACAAATGCTGTCGAGGGTGTGGAAAGACTGGGATCCTCCTACGTTGCTGGTGGAACTATAAAATGGTTCAACCACTTTGGAAAACGGTAGGGCGCTTCCTCAGAAAGTTGGGAATAGAAATACCTTATGACCCAGCGATCCCTCTACTATATACCCCCAAGAAGTATGAGCCAGAACATGAGCAGATCTATGCACACTGATATTTATCACAGCACTACTCACAATAGCAAAAAGATGGAGACCGCTCCATCAATGAAAGAATGGATAAACCAACTTTGGTTCCTACACACAACGGAATACTATGCAACACTGAAAAATAACAACGAATCTGCGAAACTCCTCATAACATGATGAACTTGGAGGACATTCTGCTGAGTGAAATAAATCAATCACAAAAGACTATTGTATGAGACTATTTTTGTCAAAACCCAAGAGAATGTTTTCATGGTAAAAGAAACATTCTTTGATAGTTACCAGGGTTAGGAGGGAAGAGAGAGAAACTCAGTGGCTAGGGAGTTTGTTGTTGTTGTTGTAGTTCAACTTATAGCGACCCTGTATAGGGTTTCTGAGGAGCAGCTGGTGGGTTTGAACTTCTAACCTTGTGGTTTGCAGTCTAATGCTAAAGGGTTGTCGTTGCTAGGTGCCATCAAATCAGTACCAACTCATAGTGACCTTATGCACAGCAGAACGAAACACTGCCCAATCCTGAGCCAACCTCACTACTGTTGCCTTGCTTGAGTTCATCGATGCTGACACTTGGCCAATCCATGTTGTTGGGGGTCTTCCTCTTTTTCTCTGACCCTCCACTCTACCAAACATGATATCCTTCTCCAGCGACTGGTCCCTCCTGACAATATGTCTGTAGTATGAGAGATGAAGCATGGCCATCTTGGCCTCCAAGGAACACTCTGGCTGCACTTCTTCCAAAAACGGATCTGTTGGTTTTATGGCACATGTTAACTCCAGTGTCAGAGAAGGCAATCCACAAGAAGGGGGCGGGCAATATACAAGAATAGGGAAGGTAGCAGAATAATGATGAAAACAGGTGAAGACACAGGGACCTAAGCAAGGACTAAAGAGTAGTGAGGTAATTGTGTCATATACACACTTGGAACAATAGTGTTCTGTGGGTAGATACAGGGACAGCGACACAGGCTGAAGGGTTATGAGATGAAGAGTGGGAGTGAACTCACAAATATACCAGGATTTGAAAGAGGATATTTGTACCTGGTAAGCAGGTGGACTCAAACGTGGTAACAGTAGTGAGGTTGGCCCAGGATCGGGCAGTGTTTCGTTCTGCTGTGCATAAGGTCACTATGGTTCGGTACCAACTCGATGGCACCTAACAACAACATTTATCTTTGCTGCAAACACAACTATGAATGTGATGGAGTATATTGTTAAGTGCCATCAAGCCAATTTTGACTCAGAGCAAACTTGCGTAGGGTTTCCAAGCAGCAGCTGGTAGATTTGAACCACCAACCTCATGTTTAGTACTCCAAGAGTGCAAAACAAGCAGGCAAAATGATGAGAACTTTCTAGATATTATAAAACATCGTAAGGCAATGCTGAGCCTGGGGGGCTCAGGACCAAAGTCTAAGGGGACACCGTGGTCAGCTGGCATAATAAAGTTCACAGAGACAAAGTTCTACATCCTACTTAGTGAGTAGGAACTGGGATTTTCAAAAGCTCACAAACAGCCCCCTAAGGTGCAACATTGGTCTCTCCATGTGGGGAAGAAAGAAGAGTGATGAAAATTGAAGATGCTTGGAATCAACTAGTCCAATGGACCAATGGAACATGTGAACACCAGTCTCCATGATTTTGAGACCAGAGAACTAGATTGTGCCTGGCTACCACTACCAACAGCTCCGAAAGGATTCATATTACAAGGTCCCAGATAGAGTGGGTGAAAATGTGGAACGACACTCAAAATTATAAAAAAGACTGGGCTTACTGGTCAATTGGAGGAACTTGAGACTATGGCCCTTGACCACCTTTCAGGTTTGGAAAGGAACTCACCCTCACAGCCCAATTTCCAGTCAAGCAGTGTGTAGGTATACAGTAGGGACAACATTAGTAAGTAAGGCAAGCTCTATGGAACGGTCAACCAGTCAACATCAAAAGGACAAAGTTGAGGAGGGATGGGAAGGTGGGTAGGATGGAAACAAGGAGGAAGTGGATAACTGTTGTTGCATGGAGGGGATTGTAATCACTGAGAAGAAACAAAATGCATGATTAGTTGCACGTCAAACTCAGGATCTTTTAAACCTTCATTCAAGTCACAATGTGTTCTTTTTTTAAAAAATGTTTTATTGTGAATTATATGACAGTTTACATGGGAGAACATTATATTTACATTCATCCTATCGTATATCGTTTCATTGCCATGGTTACAATCCCCTCCATGCATCATCAACCAACCAAAGGGT
>NW_006408619.1:3730598-3756518 GCF_000296735.1 Chrysochloris asiatica
AGCTTCATTGCTCTTTTTCCCTCACTTCCCCTTATCAGTGATGAACGTGATCACCAATCAGAGCATGTATTCCCACTGAGTCTTAGTCTTGGAAGGGAGTTTGCTCTGAGGGGCCCCACCACTTGCCTTGATGTCTCCTGGGAGAGCAACTTGCTTGTTCTTGTAGTAATCAGTCGGTCTGCCTATATTGTTTTGTATTTTTCCTGTCGGTTTTTCTTTCAAGAAGTATCTTCTGTTCTTTTAGCCACTCCAGGCTGGTCTGCCCATCCTTTCAAGTGGAAATTTCCCACCTCTGAAGATTCTGGATGCTGTTCAGGATTCCACCTATAGTCTTATGTAATGCAGAGGCTCCACAGGAAGCCTCCTTCACTGGGCACGTTGTAGCCCCATTTTAGGTATTCCAATCAGCTATAGGCATAAGACGGACTTACAAGCTTTCTATGGTGATATTTCTGGCTATTCCTTTCTCTTCCCCTCCAGTGTCTATTTTATAATGCACAATGTGCTCTTGCTATTAAGAGCTGTCAAGTTGGTTCCGACCTGTAGTGACCCTGCTTCCAAGAGCGGATGGTGAGCTTGAACAATAAAAAGTTAAAAAAAAAAAAAAAAAGAATGTTTTTGACATTGGCTTATTGTTATCTTTTTTAAATTAACATTTTCACAGTATTGCAACTCTAGAATACTGTTTTACATTGTCTTACCCTAACTTTCCACATAGTTTCCATTTCCCTGTTTCATTGACAACTGAGCACAAACTGATGAAAGGCCTCCTAAGCAAAGACAGAGGGGATCACACGGTTGAAACGTATGCCTGTTCCTTCAAGACATGTGGCTGGAGTTCTGTGGTTGTTACATGATTTTTAATGTCTGTGAAATATGTTATCAACCATGATTTATGAATCTGTTCACTCATAGTTTTTGAATTGCTGTCTAATGAAGAAAAATACCATCTTTTCCTCCATTGAATTGTGTTTCCTTGAGGAAATCTCTCAGAGAAGAAGTAAAGATTTTGTACGTCATATTGTTCTACAAGTTGCATGTTCTCCATGTATACCACCCACTGAAAAAGCCAGGTGCTACTGAACTGACTTCTATACTTGGCAATCCCATGCTTGTCCAATAAGCCTGTGCCCTACAATAATCAGTGGTCAATTTTTTAGAAGCAGATCGCCAGGACTGTCTTCCAAGGTGCCTCTGGGTGAACTTGAACTTCCAACCTTCTGATAACCTTTTGCACCATTCAGGGACTAGACCACCCGCTGATCTACGTCTAAACCACATTCACAACAGAGACCTTCTTCAGCTTCCAGGATGTGACTGACATATCTCCACATTGACCAGGGCAGGGCAGGCATGCGCTACAACACAGCTTCTATCCTTTGCCTCCTTCCCCCAGCTTTCTCCACCTGGACTCTCTCTGGCTCCAGATCGATGAGGTATCTGCAAGGCCAGCTGCTACTCCAGATGGGAGCAGGGCAGTGAAATGGACACTACTGTTGTAATCACAGAGGGGCTGAAGAACTCGGCGGGGGCCCACCCATCTGTTGAAATGATTTGTTTCCTTTCACATATGAAGAGTGAGACAGAGTGGGACAAAGAACTGACACTCTGGCAAACAGAGGGGGCCTGGGGACATGGAAGGGCTGCTCTCTTCTGCCTGTGGCCTGAAAGAGCCGCCAAGGCCCACAGATGGAACCATTAAAAGCACTCTCGCTTGCATATCGCTTTCAATGGGCCACATGGAGGCACAGTACTGGAGGAAAATGAAGGTGTGTGCGTGCGTGGTGTGTAGGGGGAGGAAGGAGGGGGAAAGCAGGACCTTCCCCAGGATGGGCATGGCTTGTTCTTCCCCGGGGCTGTCAAGGTTAGTGCGGCACCATAGTTAGACTGTGAACCGCTGGATCCCTAGAGCCCAGGACTCAGTCCTTTCCCTCCCCAGGAGATCAGAGCGGGGGCTACAGGGTGTGTTATCAGCACAACCTCTGTGGAGAGTCCGCTGGCTGTCCCAGCACCTGCTCCCAGCCCTTCTGTCCTCAGTTACCCACGGACGTGTCTAAGAAAGGCCAATTGTGACTCATGGAGACCCGTCTGTCTCCAAGCAGACCTGTGCTCCGTGGGATTTCAATGGCTGGTTTCAGAAGCACATTGCCAGTCTTTTATTCCAAGGTACCTGTGAGTGGGCTTGAACCTCCAGCCTTTCCTTTAGCAAGCGAGAGCATGAAATAAACCGTGATCCATCCATAGAGCAGAGTACATTCAGCTGTATAAACAAACAAACAAAATCTGGCTTTCTATACTAAAATAAGAGCTGTGCTGTTTCATATAACGTATGTTATAATCCAGAGCTTTGGTGTGGCACTGTGGTCGGTGTGAACCACAAGGTCAGCAGATCAAACTCACCAGATGCTCTTCGGAAACCCTATACTGGGTCACTATGAGATGGAACCAAATCAGCGGCACTTAACAACAATCCAGACTACACACACACACACACACTACAATGATCTGTACATCTGTTTGTATATACAGAATCCAGACTCTATCTCTAGAAGACATATAAGAAATTGGTTGATAAATAATGATTGATAAATAATGGCTACAGAATCTACTGAAGTCTGTGTCAGATTCATGTAGTATCTTTTTTAAAATCTTGCTATGAGTGAGGCATTGTGCTGAGAGCTTTTCAAGTATTCATTATCTTTATTATTTTTAACTTTTTAATTGTGAATTGGGTGAAGTTTACAGAGCAGATGACCAGTTTTGCATTCAACAATTCAAATACGCTGGGCTTCATCTCATTGACTGCAATCCCAATGGATCATCACGTATCCCACTTCCAGGTGGTGGCGCTGTGGGTTAATGCGCTAGTCTGTAAAGTCGGTTGGAATCCCAAGATAGGCAGTTCAAGCTCACCAGTCACTTCTCGGAAACCCTACAGAGGATCGCTGTGGGTCGGAACCGACTCGACGGCACTTAATAACAACACCAAATCCCACTTCCTCCCTGCTCTTTCCCCTTCCACTCCTCCTTCTTTCCTGACCTTTCTGAAATCTGTCACTGAGTGAATGCTGCCCTTCTGGCCTCAAATGATTGATTATTCTGTGGGGTGAGTACCTCCCTAGTGTTCCTGTTCCCTTTACAGACCTGTCTATTGTTTGGCTGAAAATTCAGCCACAGGGGTGCATTCAGACCCACACATAAAGAATGACCAAGTATTATTTTCATTAATCCTCACAATGTCTCTTCACAACACCTTCATGACCAATTGGCATACCATATTCCACGAAGATAATGTTCTAACATCGTACTTTGGTGAGCAACTGGGATCCTAAAAGCTCGTGAGCAGCGACAAAGGTGCAACTACTGGTCTCTCTCCCTGTCCAGGGGAAAGAAAAGCAATGCGAACTGAACATGTTTAGAAACAATTAGTAAAACAGACATCAGTTTCCATGACGCTGAGACCAGAAGACTGAGGTGCTACCCACTCACCAACACCAACTCCTCGGAAAGGAGTCGCATTAGAAGGTCCTGGACAGAATAGGAGAAAAAGGGAAGCAAAACTCAAAATCATACACAAGACCACGCATACTGGTCGGATAGGGAGTGATGAAACCCTGAGACTGTGATCCTGGATCACCCTGCATGGCTGAAACTGCCCTCACCCCATGGCTCGGTTTTCAGCCAAGGAACAGACAGAGACTGACCAGCCATGTGAGATCAACAGGGCGCATTCACCGAAGGACGACATCCAGATCGGACACAAGGAGCACGGGCATTAGTGGGGTACGGGAGGCTACATCAAGGGGAGACAATCACCGAGATGAGTGTGCGAGTCAGTATGAAAAGCTCTTTTGACTCTAGAGCTCCTGTACCACTGGGTAGATGGGTTGTGGGTGAAGACAAATCACTTCCTGCCCACATGCACTGCGTGCGTTGGCACTGAGGTCGCTCCTAACAAGTGAAAACCCACTTGGTTTCCCCGGCACAGTGCTATCATCTTCACTTGTCTGCTTCCTCCGGGAGGAAGCACACTGAGTGAGGCCAGTCTCCTTGCCCAGGTGTGTGAAGAGCGCTTACAACACATGAGGCACAAACCAGGTCTGTGTTTGTAACAACAGTTCTCTTAGGCTTTGCCCTCCTTCCTACCTGGAGAGCAGCAGCTACACACACACACACACACACACACACACACACACACCAGCACTACCAACTCTGAGCTGTGAAACATGGATTTGTCTGCTACTTACATTCTTGTAAGGAGCTCTGGTAGCGTAGTGGTTACGAGTTGGGCTGCCAACCGCAAGGTCAGCAGTTCGAAACTACCAGCGGTTCCAAGGGAGAAAGATGAGGCTTTCTGCTCCTGTAAAGATTTACAGCCTTGGAAACCCTGTACAGGGTTACAATGAGTCGGAACCGACTCCACGGTACTTAACAACAACAACAACACATTCTTGTTGTTTCGGTCTCCTCATTTGTAAAATTGGCATACAGATACGTATACCAACCTCCTAGCATTGCTGTGGGGATGAAATGGGGGAAATGGATGTAGTATAAATGCTGGTTATAAGGTCCCGACACACACAGCGTTTGTTGGGATTCCAGATTTCACAGCTGTTCAGGATCTTTTGACCATCTTAAAAACAACTGCAGAATTTTTGTTTATGTGGCCTTGCCTAAAGATACAGAACACATTGGAAACTGACACTGAGAAAAAAAATATATAATACAGTGTTTTGTCCCGTCTCCTGCGACTGGTACGGGTTTGAACCACTGACCTTTCAGCTAGCAGTCAAACACTTAAACACTGCTCCTCCAGGGTTCCTTACACCACCACCAATTCTATCATTGGAAAATAACAAGAAAATCGTTTTTAAAATTTTTCTAAGAATAAATCAATTGGTCCTATGTTAATATAAATAAGAATTATTTTTCAAAAATTATTAAAAAAACACACAAAAGATTTTCTAAAAGAAAACAGTTAGTGAGAATACTGGCTGGCCCCTCCTATTTGTTATAACATGATGTGACTGAAGAGGACAAAAAAAACCCCACCTCACGCAGACAGGACGCTGGAAAAGGGAGGAGAGCTTCACTGGTGGGGACTGTCACTACGCCAACACATGACAAGTGGCACCGTCACCAAGGTGAGTGGCAGTTGGAACCTGTATCCCTAGGCTTTCTGTACCCTGCTGGACTGCGACCCGCTGCTGTGCCTTGTACTTTGAATGGGTCACTTACCTAGTCCGCGTGGCTTTGCCGTGTCATGAATTAGTCAATTTGGGAAATGTCAATTCACCAAGTTATGTACCCAGCAGAGAGAAAGAGAATCAAAAAGAGCAAATAATGTCTTCATATGATCATGAAATGTCAATTCACCAAGTTATGTACCCAGCGGGGAGAAAGAGAACCAAAAGAGCAAATACCGTCTTGATATGATCATGAAATGAGGCGCTGGCGGCCTTCCATGTGGGAGACCTGGGTTTGATTCCCAGCCCATGCACCACGTGTCTCTGCCAGTGGAGGCTTGGATATCACTGTGAGTCTGAGCAGGTTTCCGCAGAGCTTCCAGATGAAGACAGAGGAGGAAGAAAGGTCTGGCAGGGTACTTCAAACACCCAGCCAGTGGAAACCCTGTGGATCACAGTGGCCCAATCCCAACCCAATCATGGCACAGGGCTGGCCAGTGTTTGTTTCCGTTGTGCACAGGGCTGCCACGAGTCAGCAGGAACAACTTACTGAGAGCTAGCAACACCACGACCACCAACATTATAAACATGGTCTTGAAGCATGAAAGAGTCCGGGGATCCCCTGAACACACCTTGAGAACACTGGGCTAGCAGGACTCTTCTCCTTCAGGCTAACCATGCTTTTTACGAAACTTCTGTAGGAAGTGTGGGGTCTGTGAGAATGGAGCCGCCTGTCCCCTTCCCCAGCTCAAACATCAGCCGTCACGGGCATCTGCTGCCACCGGCACCTGGTTTGTCCCCTTGGCCTTTTCTCTGCTAACATAGCCCTGCGCTGTTCCTTCCGGTCATCACCAGATGTCCTCCCCAGGACCACATCATTCTCCTCAAAATTACCGACCATGGTGGTCTAGAGGGATGGCCTCCCACTAAAAAGTACGCGGCGGTGCCCAGGCTGCTGCAGTTGGCCTTCGCAGCTAATCATTCTTAGTCCCTAAAATTATATCAGCATGCATATTTATAGTCAAATCCATGGTGTCCATAAATAGCCACTCATTTACATATCTGTGTGCTCTTCCAGCATCTCATTCAGACACCTAGTTCCATGAAACCGGCCTCCGCAGGTGTCTGGACCAGGGCCTCCTTCCCAGCCCTACCACCGCAGACACGGTGAACACGTTAACTCAGGGCCCTAGAAGGTAATCTCCACCCAGCCCATCAGTCAGCATCAAAGCTAAGCTTGGATCACCACATCTCTTGTCAAAAGCCTTTGACACCCAAGTCTTATTCAGCATGTTGTCTCCTTTCCAGCTTCACCCCCAACCACAGCCCCCTCCCTGCACTCACTGGGGCTTACTCTGGGCTTTGTGTTTTCTCTCTCCCCCTTTCTCCCAACTCTCCTTCTTCCATAAACTTCTTCTTACATAACGACCCCAGCCTCCTCTGGAGTCTACATTTGTGTGTCCTGGTACATAGTAGATGCTCACAGAAACTAATGCAACATGTAGTTTCTGAGCACCTACTAAGTGTCAGTATCTTGGTATGGCTCTGTAGAACAACCACTGGACTGCTAACTAACCACAAGATCAGTGGTTCAAACCCACCAGCCGTTCCTTAGAAACCTTATAGAGCAGGGGTGAACTTTTTTTTCTGCCAAAATTTAGTACATCATTCGCGGGCCATCCAAAATTATCAACTTAAAAATCAGCCTGCTATATTTGGTCAAACATTTAATTAACTCACCCTTAGGTGTGTTGCTGTAGGATCAGCACTGGACTGTGAACCACAAGGTCAGTGGTTCAAACCTACCAGCTGCTCCTCGGAAGCCCTATACAGGGTCGCTACGGGTCAGAACCGACTGACAGTAGTAACGACAACAATGCAATGGCTGGAACTGCAGTAAACTTGACTGGGTCACACAACCGTGCGGTACATGGCTGCTGAGTCAACAGCAGTTAACAACAACAACTATGTGTCAGTGGTCCTGGTGTGGCTCTAGCGGATAAGACGGGTTTATATTAAGGGTGGATTCCTTGTGTGGTACTGAAGGATCAGCACTGGACTTGGAACCACAAAGTCAGCACTTCAAACCCACCAACTGGTCCTTAAAAATTCTATATAGGGTTGTTATGAGTTGGAATAGACTTGGTGGCACTTAACAACTGAGGGGTAGTGTTCCACATTGCACTTTGGGGATGAATGTCCCTTCCATTGGATGACTTGTCAACTCTTTGTTGTTGAGTGTTGCCGAGTCGATTCCGACTCATAGCGATCCCATATAGGGTTTCCGAGGAGTAGCTGGTGAGTTGGATCCACCGACCTTGTGGCTCATAGTCTAGTGCTTATCCTACAGCACCACATGAAGACTCCAAAGAATATGGCAGTAAATAACTAAAAAAAATGCCTGCCTACCTCATAGAACTAACCCTGCTTTCTTGGTGGCATTTTCCCTAGGGCTGCCTGTCCTTGATAACTCCCTCAGGGCACTATGTGCTTGCTGTAACCTTTGGCTCCTTGAGGAGAGTGTTGTGTTGCCTTTGCTGCCTGGAATAAGTTAGCTGCTCAATAAAATACTGATCTACGGACTGCAGTAAGCGCTGAAATAAGCTTCAAACTGAGCCAGAAATCCCTTACACCTGGGTGAGAAGTCCCGAGGGTCTGTGGAATTACCTGCAGTATGACCAACATATTTTATATTTAAGCATTTTAAATGCTAGATGGGCAAGAGCCACCCTCCGCTCTGTCCTGGGTGCTGGTCCGTAAATCACACAACCCAAATTACAGGTAAAGGCCTCCCGTAACATAACAACGTGGTTAGGCGCTACCACAGTCTTTGGTCTCATCTCAACAGGGTTAGCTTAAACTCTCAGCTTCCTGATCTGGAATCAGGACTAGAAATCAGTGTCCTTACCTCAAAGTCCTGACGTATTTTTCTTTACTCCGGGCTCCCAGTAGCATATACAGTAGGTTCTCAATACTTCCACTTAACACTTTCAAGTCTGGGCAGTGAGGACCGCCATAGTTCACTGTTCCCCAACTGTGATTCCAGATTTGCACGGAGGAGAATCCAGAATGAGGTGTTTGAATGCAGCTACCTGAGCAAAGACCAGCAAGGGCCCCTTGGTGTCTAGAGGAAGACTGCAGACACTGGAAGTTGTTTGGAGGAAGCCACCTGGCAACCAGAGAGCTGTGAGTCCCTGTGCCAATGTACCCACCCCAGTCTGCAGTGGGACCTCACCAGCCAACTGAACCATGGCATTTTGCACGTAACTGTGCCTTCCAGTTAAAAGTCCTGGTTGGAATGGTAAAAATAGCCACCGCAACTTCCTGTAACATAGATACCAGTTGATCTCTGAGCCTGAAAGGAAACCTGGTGATTCAACTCGCATTCTGTCAGTGAGCTGCAACCACATGGCTCAGGAGCACACTGGGGCGGGGTCCCAGCCCTGGCAGCCCACTCAGGCTCCCTCAAAACCAGCCCCAGACTGACGCTCCTGACTAACGCAAAAACCTGTCCTCTCACTCCATCCCCCCATCCGCACCTTTGTCTGTCCATCACCTCCCTGGCTGTCCCAGCCAGGCTGGCTGGTCGGTTTGGAGTCTCCTGTGGGGTTTACGTCTGAGTCATCCTGGATGTGGCAGGGGAATCACAGTGGAACTTGAGAGCTGTATCCCCAGGGCTGGGGGATGACAAGGGAGCCTGGCAAAACCATGCCACCAGCTTGAGTCACAGAGCCCAGTGCAGCCTGGGGAGCCTCTGGGATGGATTATCTCCCACCCCAGAGAGCCAGACTACCTTCTCGTTTCCCCATGCCTGCTACCACCCAGCGCATGCGTACTGTATTGTCATCTACTTCTCAAATGGACTGCCACCTAGTCCAGGTGTACCCACAGTTCTCCCCTCCTGTCTCCAAATCAAGTCCAAGGGCCCCCAAAGTAATAAACATTGAAATTCACAAAGTTCTTGGTCTCTAGCTAAAGGTAAACAGGGTTCAATCCTCATGCGCCTTTCTGAGACTTTCACGGACCAGGTAGTGCATTCTCCCCACCTGCCTGTGCTCATGACTCCTCTTCTGAAGGAAGGACAGGGCTCCGTGGGCACTCAGGGATGCCAGGCAGATGCCTCCCACCCAAAGCCCCTCCACTTCAAAGAGGCAAAGTCACCCCAACCCCATCTCCAGACCTGTATACAGGATCTTTAGAAGCACTCAGACTCACTCCAATGTCCTGGCACTCCCTAGTGAAAACAACGCCTCCTGATGTGTGCAGAGATTTTCAGCACAAAATAAACTTTCAGGAATGCTTTCTAGTGCACAACACACAGCCCCTGGCAGAAGGCAGACAGCAGGGATTAGAGGGCCTCAGTTCATAAATACCCAGATACACAGCCCTCAGCTGAAGTCAGGAGACCAGGAGAAGGCAGACCCAAGACTCACTAAACCTTGATTTCTTCTGTAAAAACACACGTGGGCACTAGACTCATGGAAAGAGAGGGACTGAGTGCTGGCTGCCAGGAGGCAGGCTTGCAGAATGTGCCCTTTGGTTGTTTAAATTATTACATATTCCTGAGTGTTTTTGTGTACATCTCCCCACCCCCCAAAAAAAGAAAAACAAAAGGAATGGAAGCAAATCCTGTTGAATGGTGATGCACGGAGGAGACTGTAATCATTGTAATGAAATGATGGTGTAAAGCCGATGTTCTCCCATGTAGACTATCACTCAGTTCACAATTAAAAAACAAAACAAAAAACTTATATGGTACGGCAAAAGCTGTAGAAGAACAAATAAAAGAATTGTGATGAAAAGAAAAACCAAAAAAAAAAGCACCTGTGGGGGAAGATTCAAAAGAGGAAGCCCGAATAAACTGGAAACTTCTTTTTTTAAAGGAATGTTGAGATTATTTTTTATCCATCGCATCAGCTAAAATGCAAAACAAAACAGAACCAGCTGTTTCCAAGTTGATTCCGACGCCTGCTGAGTTGAGGGGAACTTTACTTCTGAGGGTTTATAGTGGGGGACTGTATTTGTTGTTGTTGTTGTTAGGTGCCATAGAGTCGACTCCAATTCATGGAGACCCATGTATGTCCGTGTAAAACTGTGCTCCATATGGTTTTTAGGTCATAAATTTTCTAGTAATAAATCACCAGGCCTTTCTAAGACTCCTCTAGGTGGAACTGAACCTCCAACCTTTCAGTTAGCAGCCAGGCACTGAACTGTGCCACCAGGGCCCATTAAAACAGAAAATGTAATAGCCAACTGAGTGAGGATGTGTGGAAACAGCCTCCGGAGTCTAGGAGGGGGAACAGTAAGCTGGTTAAGTCGTTGCAAAAGGTGTTTGACTTTAACAAGGGAAACACATAAAGATGTAAGAGACAGAGAGCGCTCAAGGCTTCACTGATTGATCATATGGGGAAACAGACACATCACTGTTGTTAAGTACTGTGGAGTCGGTTCTGACTCATAGTGAGCACAGGGTTTCCGAGGCTGTAAATCTTTATGGGAGCAGAATGCCTCATCTTTCTCCTACAGAACCGCTGGTAGTTTTGAACTGCCAACCTTGAGGTTGGCAGCCAGACTCGTAACCACCAGACTCGTTACCAGAGCTCCTTAGACACATAATTAGGAAGACAGAAAAATGAACTATGGAGGCTTGACTGAACTATGGATTATATAGCTGTGAAAAAGGGTAAGAGTTCCAAGACCCACTAAGCCATAGACATTACAGAATCTTGAGAATGATCCAAGTTGCATTTAAAAAAACCCCTGTAGGTAAAAAGGACTAGAGTGGTGAAAAGAGTTAATGTGCTTGGCTTCTAACGGAAAGCTTGGAGTCCAACCAAAAGCACCTCGGACAAAAGGCCTGGTGATCAACTTTCAAAAAATCAGTTCTTTGACATACATGAGATTGCAGTAAATCAGGGCAGACTTTTTGGCAAATTGTTAGCAGACTACGCACCAAACTGTTAAGAGGCAGCAAGGACATCGGGGTGGGGGGGTAGGAGTGGGGGTTACAGTTGTGGCTGGGAGGGGGGGGGGGCGGCTCCCTATGCCTCCTGCTGGCCTTGTAGATCTCTGCTGCTCTGTCCTTAGCCCAGAGAGCCATCCTGGAAGAACTCTCCTCATCTCATCCCTGCCCTGCTCCACCCTCCCCCGCCCCCCATCCTTCCCAGCCCTGATCACAGCTGTCTCTCTGAGCCCTTGGTAGTCAGCCTCTCCCAGCTGAGTGGGGATTCCGGAATGGTGAGAGGGTTGCCTGTCAATGGGGCAGACTTTAATAAGAGTCTACTTCCTGGCCTCTACAATGAGGCTGCTCCTCACCCTAAGGTTGTGTCATAACCACCTGCCTTCTGCCCAGGTGAGGGGCTCCCCAGCAGGGATCCTCTGTGAACCTGACTTTCTCAGGTTTCTAGTCCCCGTGCATGAGTCATACCAGTAACCAGCTGCCAACAAGAAGGCTCCGACTCATAGCAACCGCATGTGTGTCAGAGGAGAACTGTGCTCCACAGGATTACCACGGGCTGATTTTTTTGGAAGTAGATTGATTGCCAGGTTTTTCTTCTGAGGCACCTCTTGGTAGATTCAAACTGTCAACCTTTTGGTTAGTGGCCAAGTGCTTAACCATGTGCACCACCCTGGGTTCCCATATAGAAAGGTGCTCAATAAAGAAATGCTTGTTACATGAATGGAATGTACGCCTTTGTTCCTCAGCTTCCCAAGGCCACCAAGACAACAGACGCATTATAGGTGAAGGGACTCCCTGCTCAAGGTCTCCTGAGGAGGCTGGGGTGAAGCTGGAGGGGGGCCTCACAGCTTTCTAGAAACAGAGCTCCTCCGCCTCTGGCCCCCCTTCCTCCAGAGACTCATCAGCCTGGCCCACTGCAGACTTGATCCACAGCACACACGTCCTGGGGACTGGATTAGCAAGGCTTCTCTTCCCTTTATTAGGAAATGAATTCTGTTCAGCTTACGGTGATATGTGGTCAGCCTCTTCCTCTGGGGTCCAAAGGGAGCGAGCAGGAGAAACGGAAGGTTGGTCCCTTTCTATTCCATCCCTATCTCCCACTCCTGCTGATACAGTGACAGTTAAAGGTGTCATCTTTAACTGTCACTGTGTTAGCAGTGAGGAGAAACTCACCAACCGCATGGTCCTCTGAGGCAGCAGCCCCCGTTCCCAGGTAGTGTTGCCTCTGCTCCACTCCCTCCCTAGGGAAGGAGTTATCCAACTGGTCTTACAGGCTCAGCTTTGGCAAACCCTGGAACCCAGGAGGCAGGAAACCTCACCACCCACCCGGCTGGCTTCCTGATATCCCTTCTCTCCAGTGTGGGTGGTGGTCCTGGGCTCTGTGCCCTGAGGACATTTGGCAGCCTAGGTCCTACCCCATCTGGTGGGGAGGTTCTACCCTCATGCTCCCACATCTGCTGCCCAACAAGACCTTGAGAAACGAGTCACCCACATGCCACCTTCTTTTGAGCCCATGCCTGCTCCACTGGGTGCCACCTGGTTCTTCTCTGGCCCTGACCTCTGACCTCACCAGTCCCTTGTCCATAGACACACTTTAGTGTCTTACAGGCCAGGATGGGAGGGGGCTCTCTAAACCTGGGTCCCAAACATCAAGACAATGGGCAGAGGCAGGGAACTGAGGGAGCAAGGAGGGAGAAGAGCAAGCCCCTCTAGTAGTTGGGGGAAGTCTGGCTTAGTCTCCAAATATGGAGAAAGGAAACTGGGAACTTGCCTACTGGGACCCTTTCATTTCACAGGTGGGAAAAATAGGGGTCTACAGAGGGAAAGTAAGAAGCTTTGGTAGCGTAGTGGTTACCAGTCGGGCTGCAGTTTGAAACTACCAGCTGTTTCACAATAGAAAGATGAGGCTTTCTGCTCCCGTAGAGATTTATAGTCTTGGAAACCCTACACAGAGTCGCTAATGGGTTGGAACTGACTCCACAGCAGCACATAACTACCACCACCACCAAAAGGGAGAAAGTGACGTACCCACAGCACATCAGAGGTAGAGCTGGGACTAGAACCTGAACTCCTGACTTCTCCCTCAGCCTCCCTACACTCAAACGCCTCCTTGTCCACCAGGGCTAAGCCATAGTGCAAGCGTCATAAAACTGAGTAACAGACGAGCTTGCAAGAACCTCTAAGATTTGTCAGCCTAACTTTAGCATTATGCAGCAAAGGATCCCCCCCATTCTACAGATGAAGTCCCTAGAGTTAACGAAACTGACAGGAAGGCACACAGAATTAGAACGCCATGCCTTGGAATCCCACCGAGGTGCTCTTCTGCCAACGGGGATGGAGAAGAGATGGGGCCAGCTTCCGACCCAGGTCATGTTGAAACAAGGTGTGGCCAGGTAACCTTGTCTAACTTTTGCAGCCAGCCTCAGGGTACACGGCGACTACTGTGGGGGAGGGGCTGCGGAGAGCTTTATGACTTTGCAAAAAAATATGGTGCAATTTCCCAATTTCTCAGTCTGCATTTCTGGGATCACAAAGCCGGCACTTTGAAGAAGAGGGCCATGAACCACAAAAACCTTTCATTACCCAGGGGCACTGAGACAGGGCTGCTTGGGAGGAAAGTTTTAGGACTGAGGAAGAACGGTGTCTGATGGTGAGGTACAGACTAAGAAAAGTGGCTGGGGACTCAGGGGAGGCTGCAAGTTGGCCCAGAACAACAGGTGTCTCTGACTACGCCCCCATACCTAGAAGACAGTGCAAAGGGGAAGGGAGCCCTAGCACACACCGATGTCCACTCAATGTGGACACTGTTCTAGGGGCTTCAGCCTGGCACTGGACTTGGTCTTCACAAGTAAACCTTGAATAAGGCCGATGAGGTTAATGAACAGCCAGGACCTGAACCCAAGTCTGATCTCAGAGCCCACACACTCCATTGTGTTGAAGGAACTTCCAGGGGAGACCCATGCCCAAGTCCTTCCTCTGTCTTGTTTCCCATGAAATCCTCTCCCCTGCTTCTAATGGGGACACCTGGTGTGGCGCGGTAAGATCAGCACTGGACTGAGGACCATAAGGTTGGCAGTTCAAACACACCAGCTGCTCCTTAGGTTGCTTTGAGTCAGAACTGACTCAGCGGCACTTAACAATAACAACTTCTAATGGACCTCAAGACTCTTCAGATTGACCGGTTTTAGAACAGTTATGCTCAGAGGGTGAAGTGGTCCAGGACCTGGGTTTGAACCTCTGGCTAGAGTACGGCAGCCTTCATCAACTCCTCCACCAGGACAGATGCAGATGGACCAGGGAAGAGCCCTGTCCCATACTGTGAGGATAGATCAGTGGATGTATGAATGCCCAGTGCTGCCCCGTTTATCCCATCTGAACGTTTCCCTGGCTGGGAAAACACTTCAATAGCCCTGGCTGGCTCAGGCAATCCAATTATAAAATTTATCACATTAGAGGAAAACCAGCATGTCAATTAGCCAATTCATTTGCATTGAGTCGTCCTGTTTTCTCATGCCAGCTCTGCTCTCGTGCTCTCTGTCAGCTGTACAGAGAGACCGGCTCAGGTCATGGCTCTGCCAGGGCGCCCCTGAGCAGTGAGGTTACACCCAGAAGCACCTCCAGTTGCCCCGGGAACCCCTGGACGCGGGTCTGCGGACTCCCCAGGACAAGCCACCCACAGCCACAACTTCTCCATCACCTCCCACCTGCTCCTCCCTGACCTGAACCTTCATTTGCCTTGAGCAGGCAATGAGGTGGCCTCTGCTTTCTGGGAAAGGTGTGGGTGGTACGGGAGGAAATGCACAAGGTAAGGAATCTAGCAGGGCTGTAGTACATCTTCCCCAGAAGCCTTTGCCACTGTGCTCCCCGCATTTTACCTTGTTATCACTCAGACAGTCCTGGTGTGGTGCTGCAGAAGAAGTACTGTGCTAAGCAAACACAAGGTTCAGACCCACTAGCTTCTCCTTAGAAACCCTATACAGGATGGCTAGGAGTCAGAACGAACTCAGTACCAGTTATCAACAACATTGGTCAGACACCGTGCTCCCCAAAACTGCAACAGAGGCCTCATCCACATCTAAGAACCAGCCCTTACTCATCTGAAGGTTCCCAGAACCTAATCCACGGCGTGGCACACAGGAGGCACTCCCTCGAGTCTGTTCACACAATGAATGATTAAGCGCGTGACAAATGAAAGAATCACCAAACCACCCACTAAGTACAGCTCTCCCTCATGCCCATAGATGATGAGGAAGAGCTGTACTTAGTAGATGGCTTTCACTGCAGACCATACAGCCCTGGTCAGGTTGGGCTAGTTTCCCTCATTTCTTCCTGCTCTTCCCACACTGGGTGCCCACAGGTTTCAAATGCTGTTAGGGAGCATTGTGTTGCAAAAGCTGCCTCCAATATAGAGTGTGCAAATCACCCACAGCTCTTCTCTCAGCACCACAAACATAAATCTGGCTGACGCCTCAGACCCAGGAGGAAAGTTTCTTTCATTCCTCTTTACCTTCCTTTTTAACAACCTCCCTGGAGTCACTTCCTGACAAACGGAATGACTCAAGCCTGAAATAGCTGCGTAGCTTGGGCAAAGCCAGGCTCTATCAGCATCCACAGGCACAGCTAGAAAGGCACCAAATCACCTAACAGAGCCCCCCAGTGGGGTCGACTCTGTGTTTACTCCTCCTCTCCAACACCTATCCATCCCCAATCCATAGACTTGGGCCATTGTGGAACCAACCAAAGAGCCTGATCCCATCCATCATGTTAAGATATGGAGTTCCCGCCTCCTTTCCTAGTGTCTCGGATAACTTCCCTCCCTAGCAGCCCAGTCAAACCGTCAGTAAAAGCAAAAGACCAGACAGACACCTGGAGCGCTAGGTTCATCAGCGGGAGGACAAAGCCCAGCCAGCCTTCCCTAGGGTCAAAGAAAGGGAAGCCAGCAGGGTACAAAAGGGCCCCAATTAAACCTACAGGGTCTGGGTCCGAGCGCCCCGCCCCCATCTCTTTGGTAAGGTCTCTATATAATTGTTCTTTGTTCAAAGATGGTGGGAATGAACTTCGGGGGCTTTGATGGAGCAACGCACACACACAAGAACGGATGGAGCCCCTGGCGCGGGGCACGCAAAATCCCCCAAAGGAAAAGCATCGAAAGCCAGAAGAAGGCTGAAGAGATGATGAGCGAGCACGAAGGTGCACTGCGGTCTTGCGAGGCAGCGCAGGAGGAAGGGAAGAAAAGAAAGCCAGGCTGGAGGGCGTCAGCTCTGGACCTGCAGGTTGGCGACCACCAGGTGGGCAGGTGAACACGACTTCAGGAGTGTGATCCTTTCCCCGCAAATCGACAGCTCCCCAACCAGAAAGAAGGTGTCCTGCCAGGTGACAGGTAAACGGCCCGGGCCCAAGGGGAGGCAGTGGTCAATCGCGCCGGACTCCGGCGCCGGCCCCGGGAGAAGCTTCCGTAAGGCCCTCAGCGCTCAGTGCACCGTGGACTCGGTTCGGCCGGGAGCAGAACTCACCGCCTGTAAGACAAGCAGCCTCCTCTTTCCAGGATCGATAGTAAGGATTTAAAACGAGAGCCCGCGGACTCGCTGGACCAACCTCTCCCCGAGGACAGAGTTGCAGCTCCCGCACGCAACATCCATTTGCAAAACAATTCATCGCCTCTCTCCGAGCTCTCAGCAAACACCCTCACCGGTCCCCGAGGATTTCTGCCTACAGCCCCCCCATCGTGCCCCAGCCCAGGATCCCCGAGCCCCGCGGTGGGCCGGGCAGCTCCCGGGGCTCCCAAGGCGGGGGTGACGAGTGCCCGGCGGCCGGGAGGGGGCTCCAGGTGTCCCAGCCCTCGGCGGAGTCAGCGCGCAGAAGCGGGACCGGCCATGAGCACGGCGCCCCCAGGCGCCCCGCCGAACCCAGCTACTCACCGCTCGCGACGCTGCCAACCGCCGCCGAGCTCAGAGCGCTCGCAGCCCGTGCTAGGTTTCCGAGGGGCCGATCCCCCTCCGCAGCTCCGCCACCGCTCCCCTCCCCCGGCGCGTCCCGGCTCCTGAATGCGCTCGCGCTGCGGTACAGCCCAGGCGCCGCCAACAAACTAGTTTCTCCGGCCTTCCCGCCCCGCCTCCCGGTCTGAAGAGCAGCAACTAATCAGAGACTGTGTCTCTGTGACGGATGGGCCATCGAACCCGTAGTTCTATCGCAGAGGAGAAAGGGGAGGGCACCCCTCAATCGCAAGGGGGTGGGGCCGGGAGAGGAAAAGGGCTTCGGCCTGATTCTTAAAGGGACAGACGCCAGCCCCCCGAAGTTTGGGAACAAATTGCAAAGGTATTCTAGAAGGAAACAGTGTAGATGGCATGTGTCTTTTACTTTTATCGCTAGATTGCAGGTGTTTTGGGTCTCTTTGCGCTCTGCGGAGCCACACTCTTGGTTCTCCTAAACACTTCCATTTATTTCTGACATATTTCAGTGTGTTTGGATTTTCTGCAGCCATCAAATCCCATCTGTATTTGGAACTGTAATTTTCCAGGATTCCTCTCCTACTTATACCATTTCCTTGTCATCTCCTTTTGTAAACCAGCCTTGGCTTACAAATATTCATTCTTTCATCCCCCATTCATTAATCATTCCACAAATGTTCACTGGACATCAGGGATGTGCTCGTCTCGGAGCGGGTAGAAAGCTCGGAAACTCCTTGTTTTTGCGTTCTGAAGTTGCATCCCATTTCTTTACTTAAGTTTGCTGTGCATCCAGTTTCGTCTTCTGACAGTAAATCAACACCAAAACCAACCTAGCTGCTATTAATGGATTTAGACTCATAGTGACCTTATAGAGGGTTTCCCAGGAAAGCAGAAAGGAGTGGCTTAAGGATTCGAACCGTTGACCTTGCAGTTAGCAGCCCAACCCTAACCCACGGAAACGCCAAAAGCAGTAATGTTTAGGGGATTTTAAAAAGACAAAAATTCTTGCCGCAAAATAAGTGCACAATAGATGTTCTTTTTCTTCTCGCTCCCGCTGAGAAAGGTAATATAAATAGGTCACTTAAGGGCTTACTTGGGTTCTGAAAACCAAACGCACCTCTATTGGGTCGATAAAGTACAGAAAACGATAAATGCTGGAATAGCTGAGCACTGGGGCGGGGAAAATTCTGGGGAAGCAGAGGTCACGTTGATGGGAGGGGCCAGGAAGGTTTATGGAGGAGGAGGGAGGGCCAAAGGGTTTTGAAAGATGAGTAGGATTTTGACAGTGGAAACTGGTCAAGTACAGTGGGACTGTGGGTAGAACAGACAAGAGGCTCTAGGCTTAAGAAGTTGCGAAACAACAGGGAAGACCCTATCAGGGAAGGGATGCATCGTGGGATGAACGGAATAGTTCAGAGAAGAGCAACCCAGACTGGGTTCGGATCCCAATCTGACCCTGAAGAGGCAGATTGTTCAGGTTCTCTTGTAGGAAGGTTCTAAAACCTATCTTTCAGGGTATTGTCAAGATTAAACATGCAAGGGTTATTGTCCAGATTAAAATATACAAGGGTCCTAGCACTTAAGAAGCACTCAGTAAAGGTTTGCGTTTCCATTTGGCCCAGATCTAGAGACTTTTAAGACAAAGGCTTTCTAATATTTAATAGTCGTCTTGGCCAGAGGCAAGAAGCTGACCAACTGTGTTGTCAAGGTGCCTTCAAAGGGATAAAAGGTGACATCAAAGTAATTGCTCCGCTAAAAAAAATAACACTGATAGTTTTATAGCTGTAACATCTTACCAGTTTTCTGTGGCTTGAGTATTTATGCTGCTTGAATGAAGCTCCACCTGCAAAACAGATTTTTAGCAAGCTTATAACCACCACTTATCATTCTACAGAGCTTCTCTGGGAAATTACAAATGACAACCCATCTAAAATCTGGTCCACATGATTATTTTTTCCTCTTCTCAACTCCAGCGCTTAATTTAGGCACTGGCATACATTAAAATCAAATATAGGCAATGGAACAGAACCAGACCAAAGACATGTGCTGAGTTATTGCGTTTAGATATGACATGAGAGGAGAAGAGGAGATAAACTTGCCTCGCCATCTGTCTCAGTCCTGTCTCTAGACTCCGGAGAACAAACATCACAGCCCTTAATACCAGTGTTGTGATGACCAGCTAACCTGTTGGTCCACCCACTGGTGTTGGGAGGGCCATGACAGTTTTCTGTGACTCCTGAGCACCTCCCACGTTGCCTGGCACATCAATTTGCAATACTGTGGACAAATCTCTTATCAGTTATCATCAGTTTTTGCTACATATAATAAGCCGAACTAAGTCCAGGATTGTCTAACCAATGTTGACTCAAGGCACCCCATCTATTACAGAGTAGAACTGCTACATAGGGGTTTGGGGCTGTAAGGATCCCTGGTGATGCACTGGGTTAGACACTGGGCTGAGAACTTCAAGGTCAGCAGTTCTAACCTACCAACCACTCCACAGCAGAAAGATGTCTAGAGTGCACCTCAATCTTAACATGCCCCCAATGAGTTGGTACACTCACCTGCAAGAGATATTTTACTATTTCTCAGGCTTCTGTATCTTAGGGGAAATAAAACAACCCTATAGGAAGAGAGTGGAATTGCCCCATAGGGTTTCCAAAACACTGTAGGATCAGCATTGGACAGCAAACCACAAGGTCAGCAGTTCAAATCCACCAACTGCTCCTCAGAAACCCTATACAACAAGGTGGCTATGAGCTGAAACCGATTCAATAGCACTTAACAACAACAATCTTTACGGCAGCACATCCGGCACATATTTCTTCTGGGGCGCCTTGTGAGTTCAAACCACAGACCTTGTGGTTAGGAGCGTGGAGCTTTAACCACTGCACTGCCAGGGCTCCTTCCATCTCTGGAATGGGTTGCTCAGTTGTTCCTTTTACTCAAATCAAAAATCTTGGTGTCATTCTCACATCCAATTCGTAAGGAAATTCTTGTTGGCTCTAAATACTCCTTACAACTTCCAGTGCTATCCCCAGGCTGGTGCAAGCCACTGTTATCTCTGTCCTGGGCCTCTGAGGCCTCCCGACCCCTCTCCGTGCCCACCTTTCCTCTAGAGTCTATGCACAATGCAGCACACACACACATCTGATCGTGGGGTTTCCTGGGTGATATAAATGGTTAACTGGTGCTAACCGAGCTACCCAGAAGCACCTCAGAAGAAAGACCTGTTGAGATCTACTTCCCCAAAGCAACCATTGGAAGCCTTAGGGAGCACAGTGACTACCTCACACACACACACTGACTACCAGGGGTCAGAGTTGACACAATGGTAACTGTCTAACGGATCCATGCTCAGCTCAAACTCCTCCAAAGTCTCTCTAGAGTTCTTACGCTGGGCCAGCAGGCTTACTGACCTATAAAGCAAATTCATGTTCCCTTCACTCTCCCCACACCTTCAATTGTCATTGTTGTTAAGTGTCATCGAGTCAGTTCTGGTTCCTAGTGACCCTGCGTAGGGTTTCCAAGGAGTGACTGGTGGGTTTGAACTGCCAACCTTGTGATTAGCAGTTCAGCATGCACTGTATATTGTTGTTGCCAAGTGCCCATGAGTCGGTTCCAACTTGTAGCTACTGGTATAGGGTTTCTGAGGCGTGACTGGTGGGTTTGAATTGCCTACCTTATGATTAGCACCTCAGTGCTTATCCTACAGAGCCACACCAGGAATCCCATCACAGATGAATAAGCAAGCATTCTAGATCAAATAAAGGTATACATCATGGCGTTTCTGGTATGTGTGAATATGTATATTTGGGGGAAAGGGCCTTCATGAAGCCAAGCTGGAATGGAGACCGCTGCATGGCTGTGGCTTCGTGGGACAGGAGGAACAGGGGCAGTTTCTTCCTCCCGTCTCTCTACACTGTCGCCAGGTAAGGGCACAAAGTCCTCTCACCTTCTGCAGCCTCTGGCCCTGCCCAGGTCCAGCCATACCCTGGGTCCAGGACCTGAACAGTGACTCACCCCGTGACCTTGATTCATGCTGCTTCTCCAGTGGGGAACCACAAACACCGGGCTGCTTCCTTGGGAACCTGCCACAGCCCAGCCCTGAGTGGAGCCTTGCTTGAGCAGGAATTCCATCTCTCGATTGGTTTTGAAAACTGAAGGCTTGGTTGAATTTACCCAACACTGAGATCAGAAACTACTGATTGAGTGACGACTATCACTGGCTCTGAAGAAATAGTCACTGTTCTAGGTTGGAATGAAATGGTGAACAAAACAAATCCTCTGTTCTTACGCAATTGACATTCTGGGAAAGGGGACAGCCAGTTATAACAAAACAAAGAGTGTTCATATATGTGTGTGTTTAGATGTGTGTGTGAATTGTCAATGCTTCACAATCAGAAGCCCCCAACAAGTCAGGTTTATTACTTGTTTTCACAAGGAATGGTGCCACACACCATCAGGACCCAGTAAAACGATATTGTTGTTGAGTCAGTTACAACTCATAGCGCTCCTTTATAGCAGCTGGTGGATTTGAACCACAGACCTTACAGTTCAAACTGACTTTGTGGTCCAGTGCTCATCCTATAGCACCACATGTATTTCTCGCTTATCGACGTTTTGCATTTACAATAGTAGTAAAAACTCTACAGTCTGACCATTGAACCCCAATGACATACATCTGGCTGTAACAAACATCAAGAGTCACACTGACAGCGATAATGGTTAAGGTTATGTGTCAACTTGGCTGGACCATGATTCTCGATGGTCCAGCAGTTACGTAACGAGGTAGTCACCCTCAATTTTGTGAGCTGATGTATTCATCCTCTATTTTCACATATCACTGATTTTTGTATAAATGCCCTGGTCTTTGGAACCTAACCAGGATTTGGCTTTTGGTTGGTGATTTGAGGAAGGGTCCAAGGAAGTGGGTGGGGGGTTGTTCTTCTAGATTGGATGGTGTTGTAACTTGTAAAGAAACAGTGTTGTTGCTAAGTGCCCTTGGGTCTGTTCTGGCTCATAGCAATCCTGTAGAGGGTTTTTGAGGAGCAGCTGGTGGGTTTGAACTGTCAAACTTGTGGTTAGCAGCCCAGTGGCATTTTGCGTCTTGGACAGTGTTTACACTTGGTCCGTATTCAGACATAAATACAGAGTGCTTTGTTTTTGTTTTGGTCCATTGTGAGCAGATGTTGGTGATCTGTAAAGTGTTCACGTTCAACAGGGGAACGTTCAGGCCTTTCTTCCTCTCTTTGTCTGCCTGCATGTGTGTGTAGAAATGGCCGGTGAGGTGAATGTCCAGTAAGGAGGACAGGGATTGCCAGGGTGGGCAAAGCCGTTACTTTATAGGAAGTATTCAGGGAGGCGGCCATAACGAAATACCACAAACTGGGTGTCTTTAAAGAACAGAAATGTATCCTTTCACAGCTTTGTCAGCTGGACATCCAAATCCTCATGTCCCGCAGGGCCATGATCTCTCTGGCCACTCAAGGCAAGATACTTCCTTGTCTCTTCCGGCTTCTGGTCCCTCAGGCATCTCTTGACCTCCCTTAGACACAAGTGTGTCTTCATTACAAGGCATCTTCCCCAGCGTGACTGCTTTTATCAGAGTCCATTCAGACGCAGTTAGGGCGCATGCTACTCTGGAATGGCCTCGTTAACTGGTGACATCTTCAAAGAAAAAACCTATTTCCAAACACAGTCCTGCTCATAGGAACACTTGTCAAGACTCCAATGTATTTGGGGGCGAGGGCACTATCCATCCATAAGAGCAGCCTATCTGATGAGGTAACATCTGAGCCAAAATTTATTGGGAGCAAGGGGACGAAGCATGCGGACATCTGGGAAAAGAACATTCCAGGTCAAGTAACCAGCAAAGCCCAAGCCCCACTGTGGGAGGTGCTTTGGTGGGTTTGAGGACCACTGAAGGACACCTAAGGAACTCTGGTAGCATCGTGGTTACAAATCAGGCTGTGAACCACAAGGTCAGCAGTTCGAAACTACCAGTGGTTCCGCGGGAGAAAGATGAGGCTTTCTGCTCCTGAAAGATGTACAGCCTCGGAAACCCTGTACAGGGTCACTATGAGTCGGAACCGACTCCACGGCACATAACAACAACAACCACAACATGTAAATAAAGAAACTCTGCAAGGATATTCAGAAAATGAACCCAGTGACCCTGTATGTGTGTGGAGGAGCAAGGGCATGTCACCCTGTACCTTGCTAGATATTTGATTACTCAACCATGGAAATCAACTGTTTGTTCAAAACACAGTTTAACAGTCAAGAAAAAACTTGAAAAACGAAATTAAATTATGAAGGGGTTTCAAAAAGTTCATGGAAAAATGGGAAGAAAAGATACTTGAGCTTTTCCATGAACTTTTTGAAGTCCCCTTGTGCATTTATCAATGCACAAATGAGAATGAGGGCAGAAGAGGGTTAAAGGTGAGGCCGTAGACATTTACAGCCTCAGGAGGCACCTCCACTCTGACCTGTAGGATCAAGATGGATCAGAATTGATGTGACAGCAATGCATTTAATTGTGTTTGTTAGAATTACTTGACATGGCTCTTCTGGTCATAGTCTTTGTAAACCCCACCAAATGGCTGGGTTGTAATGAGCCTTCAAGTCGGCTCTAACCCAGATCCTACTCACAACAGAATGAACAGCAGCCAATCCTATGCAGTCTCACAATTGTTGTTACGTTTGAGTGTGTTACTGCCGCTGTGTAAATCCATCTCACTAGGGGATTTTTCCACTTTTTTGATGACCCTCCATTTTACCAAGTATAATGTCCTTTTTAGGGACTGGTCTCTGGAGAAGGACTATGCAAATAGAAGTGTTTGTGGTCCACCAAGGTGATTGGCTAGCTTGCTAATAATGTTAATGAGGTTTTTGGCACTCTTGTGGGGTTGTTGTTGTTGTGAAGTGCCATCGAGTCAGTTCTGACCCATAACAACCCTGTATAAGGTTTCTGAGAAGTGGCTGGGGAGTTTAAACCCGACTTTGTGGGTCAAACCGACCTTGTGGTCCAGCGCATTAACCAGCAGCACCACATCACTGGGATCCTACAAATGAAGAGTTGTTGTTGTTGTGTTGTTAAGTGCCATCGAGTCGGTTCCGACCCACAGCGACCCAGTACAGGGTTTCCGAGGGTGTAAATCTTTACGGGAGTAGAAAGCCTTATCTTTCTCCCGCGGAGCGGCTGGTAGTTTCGAACTGCTGACCTTAAGGTTCGTAGCCTGATTCGTAACCACTACGCTACCAGAGCTCCTTACAAATGAAGAGTATGGAACCTTAATGTGGGCATCGGTCTGTTGTGCCCTCCCATGAGTTTTAAGGTGATCCATCTCAGAAGCAGAGGTGAGGACCTCAGTACCATCAAGAAACAAGAGCCAAGAATGGAGCACATCCTTGGAACACTGAGGTTCCTACGCAGAACCTCCTATTCTGGGGACTGAGAGCGGTGACCCCAGACAATGAGAAGCAGCAGAGCTGAGACAGAGCTGCAGTGGGGGCGGAGACAACAGAACCAAGAGAACAGGACACAGTGATGGGCTTCCCAGGCCTCACACCATGGAGGCAGAGAGCCGAGTGGAGTGAGCCTTCAGGCGGAGGCTTACTCATGGAGTCTGCGCAGAAATAGAGCTGCCCTTGCCCAAGCAGGACAGAGGCCGCAGGGCCGCAGGGCTCAGAGGCTAAAAGAGCTTTGCAACAGTTGCCCAATCAGGCTGCGTGGACCAGGGCCTGGCGTGCTGCCTGAGCATGGAGCTATATCCTCAGCATTCTTGATCCTGAATTGTAACCAGTTACTTCCTAGTGATGCTGATAATCATGACAATGGTCTGAGTTCTATGTGGCCACTGCAACACGTTAGCCCAACAGAGAGTGAGGTAGGAGGAATGGCTGATGGCAGAACTGGTGTAAAAAGGTTGGCGGGTGGACACAGGTCTGATCTCCGGCCTTATAAGGGGCCTTGGGCTGACGCCGATGAAGGTGGCTCTTTCTCCCCCTGGTGAAGTTAGAGGAGGTCGGGCACTACTGTCTCACCATTTTTGCATGTATCTATAAGAGCCCTGGTGTGGCGCTGTGGGTTAATGCACCAGATTGCAAAGCTGTTTGAACTGCAAGGTCAGTGGTTCAAGCTCACCAGCAGCTCCTCAGAAACCCTATACAGGGTTCCTATGGGTCAGAACCGACTCGACGGCACTTCACAACAACAACATATGGTCTGAGGAGTCCTGATGTGGTTCTGTGGGTTAAGGTCAGTTTGAACTGCAAGGTTGATGGCTCAAGCTCAATAGCCGTTCCGTGGAAACCCTAGAAAGGTTAGCTGTGAATTTGAACTGACTCAATGGCACTTAACAACAACAACAATATGGTCTGAGGAGCCCTGGTAATGTTGTGGCTTGTGCTTTGGACTGCTAACTGCAAGGTCAGCTGTTTCAATTCACTAGTTACCACGCATGAGACAGATGAGGCTTTCTGCTTCTGCAAAGATTTATAGCTAATGAAACCCTATACAAGGTTCAAACCCATCAGCTGCTCTCAGAAACCCTATACAGGGTCACTATGAGTTGGAATCAACTTGGCAATAGTACCAACAACAACGAGAATCTAAAAAGGAGACCTGGTGGTGCAGTTGTTAAGTGCTTCTTGTCAATCTCAAAGTCGGTGATGCAAACCCATCAACAAATTGTGTAGTTCTACTCTGCAGCTAGAGTGCTCCTTAGAGGCCAAGATGGCCAAACTTCGGCTCTCATACTTTGGATATATTATCAGGAGGGACTAGTCTCTGGAGAAGGATATTATGTTTGGTAAGGTGGAG
>NW_006408619.1:3756628-3764300 GCF_000296735.1 Chrysochloris asiatica
CAACTCAATGGCACCTAACAACAACAACAACTCTGCCCTCAGAGTCACTGTGACCTGAAATGAACTCCACAGCCATGAGTTGGTTAGTTTTTGGAAGGAACATTCTTGGTGGCAAGTGGTTAAATGTGGCTGCTAACTGGATGGTTAGCGGTGGGAACCCACTAACCACTCTGAGAGAGAAAGACGTGGCAGCTTGCCTCTGTCAAGATTACTGCTATTATTAGACGCCTACAGTCAGCTCCAACTCCTCACCACCCTATGCAGAACGAAACACTGCCAGGCCCCAGCCATCCTCCCTCAGTATGCTGTTTATTGTTCGGTTGTAAGGATTTTGGTTGTGTTTAGAGCGTGTTGTCATCTTTGATCTGAATCAGCAAGGATTTCAAGTCCTTTTTGCTTCCAGCGAGCAAAGTTGTATCATCTGCATATTGCAGATTGTTAATGAGCCTTCCTCCAACCCTCATACCGCCATGTTCTTCTTCATCTAGTCCAGCTCTTTAGATTCTCTGCTCAGCCTATTGGTGCTGTTAAGTCAGGTCCAACTCATAGCAACCCTATAAGTATAGGGAGGAGTGGCTGGTGGATTTGAACTGCCAATCTTTTGGTTAGCTGTTCAGTGCTTATCATACGGCATCACACCAGGACTGATTAAGTATGGTTAAAGGATACAAGCTTGACACACACTCTCCTGATTTTAAGTAATTCAGTAGCCTCTGTTCTATTCAAACGACTTCCTCTTGTTCTATGTAAAAGTTCCATAGGAGCACAATGAAGCATTCTGGAATACCCATTCTTTGCAATGTTACCCATAGTTTGTTATGACCCACACAGTCAAATGTCTTTGTGTCATCAATAAAACATTTTTCTGCTATTATAGCCTTGGAAACCCTGTATAGAGCTTTAAGGAGTGACTGATGAGTCTGTACACCAATCTCGTGGTTCAAATCGACCTTGTGGTCTAAGTGCTTATTCTACAGTGCCACACCAGGACTCCAGAATTGAGTATATGGCATGATTATTATTTTGTTTTAAGGGACATCCATGGTCTACTTGTCATAAGTGCTCACTTCATCATAATTACTCATTGTTATTATTACTATACATAACTTTGGATGTTGTTTTTGTTGTTAGGTGCCATTGAGTTGGTTAAGACTCATAGCTGCCCTGTGCACAACAGAACGAAACACTGTCCAGTCCTGCACCATGCTCACAATTGTTGTCACACTTGAGCCCACCACTGCTGCCACTGTGCCAATCCATCTCATAGGGGGTCTTCTTCTTTTTCACTGACCCTCCACTTTACCAAGTCTGATGTCCTTATCCAGGGAATGGTCCCTCCTGATAACTTTGGATGTGGTTTCTGGTAACTCTCAAGATGTAGGAGTAGGAGACCTGCTAGGTGCCATGGAGTCTGGTCTGCAATCAGTACATTAAGGCCCTACACACAACAGAACAAACACTGGCCAGCCCTGCTGTGCTCAAGGTCTCTATGAGTCGGAACTGACTCGTTAGCACCTAACAACAACAACAGCCCTGCATCACCCTCACAATTGTTGCTACCACTATGTCAGTCCATCTTACTGAGGGTCTTCCTCTTTATTGCTGACCCTTTACGTTACCAAGCATGATGTCCTCTTCCAGGGACTGGTCTGTCTGTGAGACAAAGTCTCACCATCCTTACGTCTAAGGAACCTTCTGGGTATACTTCCAACACTGATTTGTTTGTTCTTCTGGTAGACCATGCTGCTGTTACTATTCTTCGCCAAGACCATAATCCAAATGCATTGATTCTTCTATGGCCTTTATTACTCATTGTCCAACTTCACGTGCATATGAGGTGATTGCAAATACCATGGCTTGACCCAAGGGCACCTTAGTCTTCAAAGTGGTATCTCTGCTATCTAACACGTTAAAGACACACTTTGCATTAGATTTGTTCAATACAATACACCATTTGATTTCTTGACAGCTATGTCCATGAGTGGTGATTATGGATGCAAGCAAAGGGAAATCATTTACAACTCCCATCTTTTCTCTGTGTATCATGATGTTGTTGACTGGTCTAGTGAGGATTTTTTTTTTTTTTTTTCTTTACATTGAGGTGCAATCTATTCTGAAGGCTGTGGCTGGCAGCTGAGAAAGATAAGAAAAGATCTTCCCTTAGCCACTTTGGAGGGAGTATGGCTCAGCCTATACTTTGATTTGGTCTAATTCTCTCCGAAACCACGAGACAGCACATTTCTGTTCTTATAAGTCACTCAGTTGTGGTATTTTGTTACAACAGCCCTTAGGATTGAATACAGGCTTAAAGCTTTATTCATTAGTGTGTTGATTTGAAAATGTTTATCAATCACTTGACGTATTCTAGGCACAGTGCCAGGGGTTGAGTTGATCCAGAGGGAGACAGAACACAGAGGTGCATAAACCGTTGTCTTTGCCTTAAAAGTAGTGGAAATTATGTACTGTGATGCAGAAAAGTATTCAGGGTATAGGACAGAGGATGGCAAAGAGACTTCGGTGAAGGGCTAAGGCAAGCAGGGAAAAAAACCATTTGAGGTGCATTGGCACTGATCTTGCTAGGTGGTTAGAAACCTAGCAAGGGGTTCGGGTAGCATCCCAAGGTGCAAACAAAGATCTTCATGGAAAAGTTGCAAGAATAGATTCCAGGAAAGAAGAGGAATCCTTAGGAAGATTATGGTGTGCTGCTATAGGATAATCTCTCCGATAACCACAAGGCTGTTGGTTCAAACTCACCAACAGTTCTTCAGAAACCCTATACAGGGTCACTATGAGTCAGAACTGATTCAACAGCACTTCACAACAACAACAACAGAAAATGTATAACAGCAACAGCTGTAGCAACCAAAAAATAGGTGAGTAGCTACATATGTAGCTGTGTATGGATGTATATGGACAGGAGGGGATCTGTGCGTGTATAGGTGTATGTGTGTTATTGTTAGGTGCCATCGAGTTGGTATTGACTCATAGCAACCTTACGCACAACACAATGAAACTGCCCAGTCCCGTGCCAACCTCACAATCGTTGCTACACTTGAGCCCATTGATGCTGTCACTGTGCTGATCCATCTCATGGGAGGTCTTCCTTTGCTCTAGCCCTCCACTTTATCAAACATGGGACTGGTCCCTTCTCCAGGGACTGGTCCCTCCTGTCAGAAGTATGAGAGATGAAGTCTGGGCATCCTGGCTCCTAAGAAGCATTCTGGCCCTACTTCTTCCAATACAGATCTGTTTGCTCTGTTTGCTCTGTTTGTGGTCCATGGTACTTTTAATGTTCTCCTTCAACACCATAAGTCAGATGCATCAAGTCTTCTACAGTCTTCCTTATTCACGGTCCAACTTTCACACACATATGAGGTTATTGAAAATACCATGGCTTGAGTCAGGTGTACCTAAGTCCTCAAACTGACATCTTTGCTCTTCAACACTTTACAGAGGTCTTGTGCAGCAGATCTGCATAATGCAATACATTGTTTAATTTCTTAACTGCTTCTTACATGAGTGTTGATGGTTGATCCGAGCAAAACGAAGTCTTTGGCAACTTCAATCTTTTCTCCATTTATATGGATGTTGTTTATTGGTCCGGTGGTGAGGATTTTCTTTTCTTTACATTGAGATGCAACCTATACCTAAGGCTATGGCATATCTGCAGATATATTCATATATATATTTATATGTGCTGCACATATTTTCATATATATAACAAAGTCCATAGTGGGTACAATCACGAATACTTCCCAGATATAACCAAACACCTTGCAGGATTTGTTTACTGAGTTTGATGGCTTAGGACCATAGTCTTGTGGTACAACTTGATCAACTGGAACAACATAGCCCATAAAGTTAGGTTTTATAGGTCTCCTAGGCTGGTTCTCTAGAGAAGCAGAACCCGTTTAAACTTATATATGTATATCTACAAAGAGAAGTTTATATCAAGGAAATAACTCACAATTGTAAAGGAGGGAGAGTCCAAAGTATGGGTCGGTTGAACCAAGATACGCAGGCAGGCAGACAGGTAGGCAGGTGACACTGCAAGCTGCCAATGAGTTTCAGATAATAGAGCAGGCCACTGGCGCAAGTCCAAAGAACAAGAAGTTGGAGAATGTGCTAGATGCAAGGTCTACACCCAGAAAAAAGCATACTAGCTTTGCTTGAGTGTCTAATATATTGGAAGCAGGCCACGCCCCTGAAGAAACATCCTTTCAATCTATTGGCTACTCATAGCCAATCATGATAGAGTAAACTACACTGTATTAGATCTCACCATGGGGATAATCACATCTCAACTGCTAAACCACTGGGAGTCCTGACCCAGTCAAGTTGACACAAAACCTTACAGGATCCTAGTTTGGTAAGTAGTGTCTGGGGGTCTTAAAATCTCGGAAGCAGCCACCTAAGATACTGTTGGTCTCTCCTCGTCTGAAACAAAAGAGAAAGAGAGAAACCAGACTCAAAGAAAACAAATTGCATATGAGCTACAGCTTCACTTATCCGGAGACCAGAAGAACCAGTTGGTTCCGGGTTACCATGACCAACCATTCTGACCAGGGACATATTAGAAAGTCCCAGATAGAATAAAGAAAAAAAATATATATATATAGAACAAGACTCCTAATGCCATTCTGCAAAAAAATTGACCAGACTTACTAGACCAGTAGCGATGAAAGGAGCTCCCCAAACTATTATCCTGAGATATGCTTTAAACGAGGAATTGAAATCACTCCTGAAGTTCATCTCTCACCTAAACAACAGATTGGCTTGCAAAATAAACACTATCATCCATGTGTACTGTGCTCCCTAAAGAAATGAGTCGTTTCTGTGAGACAAAACCAGTTATATTTGCCTCAAAGTGAAGATGAGAAAGAAGGAAATGTGGAGCAGGGAGGTTAGATGAAAGGAAATAGAACAACCAGAATGGAAGTATTGGGAATGTTGACACAACATGGAAAATGTAACCAATGTCACTGAACAATATGCATGCTGTTGTTGTTGTTAAGTGCTGTTGAGTCGGTTCTGATTCACAGAGACCCTGTGTATAGGGTTTCCAAAGAGCAGCTGTTGGGTTTGAAATTGTTGTTGTTAAGTGCCGTTGAGTCAATTCCAACCCATAGCGACCCTGTATAGGGTTTCCAAGGAGCAGCCGGTGAGCTTGAACCACCGACCTTGTAGTTTAAACGGCTTTGTAGTCTGGCGCATTAACCCACAGCAGCACATTGAAACGATCTTGCAGTTTGCAGTCCAGTACTTAGAAACAGTTAAATGGGAACCTGATTTTCCATATAAACTTTCACCAAAAACACAATAATCCTTTTTTTGTTTTTTCTTAAGAGAAGGAATATGGTGCTAAGTGGGGAAGCAAGGGGAGGAAAGTTGGGTGACGTGAAGAATCTAGAAGGAAGGGGAAGAGAGTCTGCATTGACTGGCTCCTGGATCTCCTTGTATCTCTTCTTCTAAAGACCACACCAAGGCTCAGAGAACAAGGAAACTTAAAACATCCAAACCAGACATGTCAGTGGATAGACTGCTTTATTCATACAGAGGGTGACTGACTAGCAGTTAAAAGCTGTGAATTGCCTTTAGGTGTCAATATGGTTACATCTCAAAAACAACTTGAGAATGAGAAAACAATTTGCAAATGATACATAGAGTATGATCTTATTTATGTAAATTGTAAAGAATTCACACAAAGCAACTATAAAGCATACAGTGTTTACAGATAGTTGCTTTTATAGTTGGTCTTGTTAAGTACTGTCAAGTTGATTCCAACTCACAACCGCCCACTCTAGGGTTTCCGAGGAGTAAATGATGAGTTTGAACTACCGATCTTGTAGTCCTGTGCTTATCCTAGAGCACTACACCAGGACTCCTTTTATAGTTGTTGTTAAGTGCTGTCGAGTCGATTCCAACCCATAGTGACCCTGTATAGGGTTTCCAAGGAGCAGCTGGTGAGCTTGAGCCACTGACCTTGCAGTTCAAACAACTTTGCAGCCCAATGCATTAGCCCACAGTACCACACCAGGACTCCCCTTTTATAGTATAAGCATTAAAAAAACATGCATGTATACATGCACACAACAGATATCAGTATAACAAGAACCTTAGCGATCTTGAAGATTTTCTGGGAAAACATTGGTTATCAAAACGTACTCAAGTGAGTTGGCCTGGCTCCTGACTCCTCAGGCAACAGACCTCTGGGTCGAACATTTTCAAAGGACACAACTTCAGTTCTTCTGGTGTGGCTTTGATCCATCACCTTCTCTGAAAGATGCATTCTGATTTATCTCCATACTTGCACACAGACCACTATACCATTTTGATGGACTTGCTACAGGAATATCCCACAATTCTCAGCATTCTGAAAAGTTTTGGTAATTGCAATAGTATTGAATGGTGAGATGAGAAAATGAGTTTTGAAAATGAATTATATTTACATTGTATGATTTGGCGAAGAGAAGACCCAATGATTCTTGGTTGATAGTTGAAAGAATCCTATTTTAATTGAGCTCCATGATCCTTGGACTGGAAAGTATGACCCATTTTGTGCTTGAAGGAATGAGGGAACCCAGGACTCTGAGCATTTGTTAAGAGGAGCCTTTCATAGTGGCAGTCTCATCCTGCTGCCAACAAACTGAATTCCAACAAGTGTCCTTCCCTTTGTCTACAGCCAACCTCCTTATTGCCATCAATAAAATAACTTACTTTAAGTTTTAAAAAATCATCTCAAGATATATATATATATATGAAATATGAAAAGCTCAATAGCAATGAAAGAAATGTAAAGTAGTTGATGAATGAACAACTCTACCAGGGAGACTACCACTCGTCTGTCATACTGTGGTGGTTTGTGGCTTGCTGTGAATCTGAAAGCGATGCCACTGGTATTTTAAATACCAGCAGGGTCACCCATGGTGGACACATTTTAGATGAGCTTCCAGATGAAAACAGACCAGGAAGAAGGAATGACGAACTACTTGCGAATATTTAGTCACTGAAAGCCCTATGACTAGCAGAGAAACACTGTCAGATATAGTGCCAGATATGAGCCCCTCAGATTGGAAGACACTCAAAATGTAACTGAGGAAAAAGCTGCCTCCTCAGAGTAGAGTTGACTGTGATGATGTGAATGGAGTAAAGCCCGTGGGACCGTCATTTGCTGATGGGGCACAACTCAAAATGAAGAGAAACAGCTGTAAACATCCATTAATAATCAGAACATGGAATGTATGAAGTAGGAATCTGGGAAAAATGAAAGTAGTCAAAAATGAAATAGAACGCATAAACATCGATATCTTAGGCATTAGTGAGCTGAAATGGACTGGTATTGGTCATTTTGGATCTAACAACCACATGGTTTATTATGCTGTAAATGACAAACTGAAGAGGAATGGTGTTGCATTCATTGTCAAAAAGAACATATCCAGATCAGTCATGATGAGGTACAAAAATGTCTGTGATAGGATAATATGTGCATAAGGTCACTATGGGTCGGAACCGACTTGATGGCACCTAACAACAACAACAGGGAAGCCCAGTTAATACCACCATTATTTCAATTTACACAACCACTAAAGCCAGTGAGGATGAAATACAAGAATTCTACCAACGTCTTCAATCTGAAATTGATCAAACATGCAATCAATATGTGTTGATCATT
>NW_006408619.1:3785475-3795319 GCF_000296735.1 Chrysochloris asiatica
TGTATGATGTTCTTGATGTCATCCCACAACTCTTCTGGTCTTCGGTCTTTAGTGTTTTATGTATCAAATCTGTTCTTCAGATGATCTGTAAATTCAGGTGGGATACATTCAAGGTCATATATTGGCTTTCTCTATGGATTGAAACTACTCAATGGCACTGAACAACAACAACAACAATCTTTATGGGGGCAGAGTGCCAAGTCTTTCTGTGTGGTACAGGCTGGTGAGGGTAAATGTTGCTCAAAGCCTTCTCCTAACACTGAGCAACTGGATGTTGTGGAGATGTGGCCAGGGGCAGAAGGCGGACCCCACTTACAGATTTAATTCTTCTTATGATCTGGGGGGAGGAGTCTTGGTGATGCAATGGACTAGTTACTGGACTGTTCACGGTAAGGTTGATGGTTAAAACCCAGGAGCCACCCCACAGGAGGCAGACGTAGCAGACTGTTTCTGTACAGATCTGCAGCCCAGCAGGGCTGTCGTGAGTGGAACTGAGTTGGTGGTAATGGGTCTGGTTTGGGTGTGATCTGGGAGGCTATGTGTGGTCGGTGGGCAGAGAGGAGGGGAATGGAAGGAGATGGAGTGGTAGTGGTGGTGGTAGTGTTCCATGGAGTCGGTCTGACTCATAGCGACCCTGTACAGGGTTTCTGAGGCTTACAGGAGCACAAAACCTTCCTCCCCCGGATGGTTGTTAGATTTGAACTGCTGACCTTGAGGTTAGCAGCCCAACTTGTAGCCACTACAGTACCAGAGCTCCTTAGGTTGGGGAGTGGGATGAGGACTTGAACTTGAGGTGGAGGGGAAAGGGTCTCCTGAAGTTAATTCTGACATCCCTGCTCCAGTCCTCCTGGTCCCTTTTTGTCCTCCTCCTCCTAGAATTCCAACCTCCTCTGCTCCCTTAGGGAGCGATTTCCAGCCACTTTCTCTTGTTCACACACCTCCTCATTCTGTTGCTCTTCTAGCCTGACCCTCTCTGACTGGATGGGGTTGGGAGTTCAGGCAGGATCTCTTGGAGACCCCACACAGAAGAGAGACTGTGACTGGAGGTTTGGACCTCAGACCCATCTCTGTGCTCTCGGGGAAGGAACTAGGGGTGCTGCGCCCACAATGATTGGCTTCCCTAATGGCCAAACAAAGGACCCTTCAGAACCACCTGGAGGCTCTGCTGCTCTTATGACGGCAACCAAGGGATGTCTTTAACTGTAAAATTCAACACTAACTTCTGATGGAAAAAGCAACCAGGCCAGGCCATATGGGAATATTTCTCTGGATGGAAAATCGAGCATCTGCTCTTTATAAGAAATGCAAATGATGCCTAATTGTGCCTTCAGAGGAACTGCTCCAATCTCCAGCATGGTGCCCTCAGGTGGGCTAAGTTGACCTGGTTCTAAGTCCTTAGTCCTTGACCCCCAAGACAGAGGCAACTGAGAGACCACAGTGTATACTGTCAACACATTCAGCTGTTGACCACGTAAACTGATGGCTCCAGCTCACCTGGGAGCACTTTGGAAGAAAGACCTTGGGATCTACTTTAGAAAAATCAGTTATTGAAAACCCTGTGGAACACAATTCTACTCTGACACATGTGGGGTTGCCTTGAGTTGGAATAGACTTGATGACTCTCTCTCTCTCTCTCCATCTCTCTCTCTCTCACTCCTGGTGTGGCTCTGTAGGACAAGTAAGTACTGGATTGTTAACCATAAAGTCTGCTGTTGAAAACCCTATACAAGGTTAGTATGGGTCGGGACCGACTTGACGGCACTTAACAGAAACAACAAATATAAATTTATGTATATATATTAATCCATCTTTTGCTCTCCATCCATCAAACCACTTTCTGTTGCTGATGCATTTCAAAGTAAGTTGGAGACCTCAGGACACATCCCCCTAAGCATGTCAGCACGTATATCATCCCTCAAATTTTAAAGAAAGAAAGGCGGCTCCTATTTATTTTGTTAACATAATTTACAATTCCAGTTTCACATTTTGCTCCTATAAGCCTGTGAGGTGATATTATTAATCTCATTTTGAATCTTCAGAGTCTCCTGAGTGTATGAATAAGTTGTGTTGAGATCCTCCTTTAGAAAATAGTGCTGTCTCCCTCACATCCATCTGTCCCTGCCATTGTTCCCCAGCCACTGTGGTCTTGATTGCCCCAAGTTTCAGGGGTGGGCAGGCCTCAGCTTTGTCCTGGCCACAACATCTGGCATGCCCCAATGTAGCCAATAAGGAGGGGAGACACTTGGGTTCTTCTGGGATGGAATTTCAGTTCTTTTGAGACTTTCCAGAAGTTTTACCTCTGTGTAGTGAACAGATGTCGGTCTACAAGTGCTACAGACACCTTCTGGTTGGAGGAAAGAACCAATTCTTAGAAAGGGGAGCTGAGAATCCTTGAGCAAACTAGGAGTAGTTCACTCTCCTTTTCTGTTTGTTTGTGTGTTTTTCAGTTTTCATTCAGGACTTGCAGTTTTGTGAGCTTAGGAATCCTCTCTACTATGTCAATCAAGGTGAGTTGAGCATTTTCTGTTATTTGCTTTTAGCAAAAGAACCAACAGCTCTGTGTTGGAAAAAGTGCAGCCAGAATGCTCCTTGGAGGCCAGGATGGCCAAACTTCGTCTCTCATACTTTAGACATATTGTCAGGAGGGACAAATCACTGGAGACAGATAACACGTTTGGTAAGGTGGAGGGTCAGAGAAAAAAAAGGAAGACCCCCAGTGAGATGGACTGGCCAAGTGGCAGCATCAATGGGCTCAAGTGTGGCTACAATGGTAAGGTTGGCCCAGGATTGGGCAATGTTTCATTCTGTCGTGCATAGGGTCGCTATGAGTCGGTACCGACTCTATGGCACCTAACAACAACAACACCACCAATCACCCACCATGCATCCTCTCACTTTGTTATGTTGTTAGGTGTCATCCAGTTAGTTCTAAGCCACAGCAACCCCATACACAGCAGAATGAAACATACCCGCTCCTGGGCCACCCTCACAATTGTTGTTATGTTTGAGTCCATTGTTACTGCCACTGTGTCCGTCCATCTTGTCGGGGATCATTCTCTTTTTGGTGACCCTTCACTTTACCAAACATGATGTCCTTCTCCAGAGACAAATTCCTTTTGGCAACATGTCCTAAGAACGAGAGAGAAGTCTCACCATGCTCTCTTCTGACTACACTTCTTCCAAGTCAGATTTGGTTGTTCTTCTGGTGGTCCATGGGACTTTCAATATTCTTTGTCAGCACCACAATTCAAATGCATCGATTCTCCAAGGGTCTTTCTTATTCAGTGCCCAACTTACACATGCAGATGAGACAATTGAAAATACCATGGCTTGCTTCAGGTACACTTTAGTGTTCAAAGTGACACCTTTACTCTTTAACACTTTAAAGAGATCATTTGCAGCAGATTTGCCCAATACAATATGTTTTTGATTTCTTGCCTTCTGATTTCAGGAGTATTGATTGTGGATCCAAACAAAATTAATTATTTAACAATCTTTTATCGAAGTTTATCATGATGTTATTTACTGGCCCAGTGGTGAGGATTTTTGTTTTATTTACACTGAAGTGCAATCCATATTGAAGGCTATAAAGTCTTTGATCTTCATCATTACGTATTTAAGTTCTTTTTGCTTCTGGCAGGCAAGGCTGTGCCATCTGCATATCTTAGGTTGTTAATGAGCCTTCCTCCAATCTTGATGCTATGTTCATCTTCATATAATCCAGCTTCTGGGATTACTTGCTCAACATACTGTTTGAATAAGTATGGTGAGAGGAGAGAACCCTTGCACACACCTTTCCTGATTTAAAGTTATTCTGTATTCCCTTGTACTGTTCAAACAACTGCCTTTTGGTCTATGTACAATGTACGTATGAAATTGAACACAATGAAATTTTCTGGGATAACTTGTTATGATCCACACAGTTGAATACTTTTGCATAGTCAATAAAGCACAAGTAAGTATGTTTTTGGTATTCTCTGCTTTTAGCCAAATTTCATCTGATGTCAACAGTACTCTCCCTTGTTTCATGTCCTCTTCTGAATCCAGCTTGAATTCCTGGCAGCTTCCTGTTGGTGTATTGATTTTGAATGATCTTCAGCAACATTTTACTTGCGTGCGATAACATTGAGATTTTTCGACAATTTCCACATTTCATTGGGTTACATTTCTTTGGAATGGACACAAATATGGATCCCTCTCCACTGGTTGGCCAAGGAGTTGTCTTCCAAACTTCTTGGCATAGATTAACGAGCACCTTCAGTGCTACATGAGTTTGTTGAAAGATTTCAACTTGTATTCCATCAATTCTGGGAGTCTTGTTTTTTGCCAATGCCTTCAGTGCAACTTGGACTTCTTCCTTGGTACCATTGGTTCTTGATCAGATGCTACCTCTTGAAATGGTTGAGCATCAACCAATTGTTTTTGGTATAATGATTCTGTGTATTTCATCCTTTTTCTTTTGATGATTCCCAAATCATTCAATATTTTACCTTGTCTTCTTGTTGTTGTTAGATGCCATTGAGTCAGTACTGACTCATAGCTACCTTATGCACAACAGAATGAAACACTGCCCAATCCTGGGCCAACCTCACAATTCTTGCCACACTTGAGCCCATTGATATTGCAACTTTGCCTATCCATCTCGCTGGATGTCTTCCTTTTTTTCTCTGACCCTTCACCTTACCAAACATGATGTCCTTCTCCAGTGACTTGTCCCTCCTGACAATATGTCTGAAGTATGAGAGACAAATTCTGGACATTCTGGCCTCCAAGGAGCATTCTGGCTGCATTTCTTCCAACACAGATCTGTTGGTTCTTTTGGAAGCCCATGGCACTTTCAATATTCTTCTCCATCACCATAACTCAAATGCATCAGTTCTTCTGTGATCTTCCTTATTCACTGTACAGCTTTTGTATGCATATGAAGTTATTGAAAATATCATGGCTTGGGTCAGGTGTAACCTTGGTCCTTAAGCTGACATTTAAACTTAAAATCTGCCAATATTTCAAACCAAGGCTTGACTTTTTCTTCAATTATTTTAACTTGTGTGAAGGGCAAGACACCATAAAATAAGAAGGAGGTCAGCAAAAAATGATGAAGTCAGGGGAAGACACTGAGAGGAGTTAAAGGCAACAGAGGTAAATCCTGCAAAATACACAGTCTCACAATAATGTAAGTGGATTCCTGGATAGATACGCAGGCTAAATGGGTATGGGAGGGAGAGGGGGACTCTGTCATGAATATATTATGTAGGCTTGACAGAGGGTAGTGTTACATGCTGCAAATACATCCATGAATGTGGTGCAGCATACTGGAGGCAAAGTTATGAAAATTTCTTAGACATAATCAAACACCTTGAGGGAATGTGTTGTTGAGTCTGGGGGTCATGGTCTAAGGGAACATCAAGGTCAATATACATAAAATAGTCCACAAAGACAATACTTTACACCCCATTTTGATGAGGAGTGATGGGGTCTTAAAAGCTTGTGAGCAGCCATTTAACTCCTGCTGTGGTGCTGTCGGATCAGCACTGATGCTCAGTTCAAACCCACCAGCTGCTCCTTGGAAATCCTATACAGGGTCACTGTGAGTTGGAACCGACACAACAGTGCTTCACAACACAACAACACTGGCCTCTCCCCATCCACAGAAAAGGAAAAAAATCAAGAAAATTGAAGATGCATGGAAACAGTAAGTCAAACAGACGAATGGACCACGTGAATATCAGTCTCCGTGACCCTGAGACCAGAAGACCTAGATGGTGCCCAGCTTCACTACCAACGGAAAGGCTCCTGGATAGAGGAACCTCAGTATCATAAAAAAGACCAGGCACACTGGTCAGCTAGAGAGACTGGTAGGATCCCGGAGACAGTAGCCCTTAGGAACACTTCAGTCCTGGTGCTGATTTCACTCCTGGAGATCCATTTTCAGCCAAACAATATACTATATACAAACAATATACAATATACAAACAATATAACAATATATAGAAACAATTTACAGGTCTACAAGGGGAACAATGATACAAGTGAGACATGCACTTCATAGATTTATCAATCATCTGAGATCCAAAGGACAGCATTGACCCGGGGAACACAATTCAGAAGGGTCAGGAAAGAAAGAAGTGGTATTGATGATGTTACATTGTGCAGATTGCAATCAGTGGCAAAAAACAAAAAGTGTATGAATTGTTGAGAGTGGAAAATGGATTGAATCTGTCAAACTTTACCCAATTCACAATAAAAAGTAATAGAAAGGCAGATGTTGTCAGATTGGATAAAAAAGGCAATTCTTATTCACATGTTCTTTACAAAAGACATACTTTTTTGTTTTAAGTTTTTATTGTGAATTGAGTGATAGTTTACATGGAGAACATCGGTTTTACACTCATCGTTTCATTGCAATGATTACAATCTCCTCCGTTCATAATCATTCAATAGTTCTTGCTTCCATTGCCTGTTTTTTTTGGGAGTGGGGTGGAGAGACGTACACAGAAACACTCAGGAATATATAATAATTTAAACAACCAAAGGGAACATTCTGCAAGCCTACCTCCTGGCCATCAGTTCTCAGTCCCTCTTTTCCAATCAGTCTAGAGTCCTCAGCTCCTCCATCTCTCCATGTCCCCATCTCTGCCTCCATCTCTGGTGTTGCTGCTTCTCTGGACAGGGTCCCATATTTCACTTATGCTCTTCTCTCTTGATGGTCCTAGGGTCCTCTTTTCCCGGACTGTAAGATTAACTGCTCCTCCATTTTTGAATATGAAGGCACAACTTGGTTGAAAGTTGCTGCTATTGTGGTGAAGTGCCGTCGAGTCAGTTCTGACTCCTTACAACTCTGTATAGGGTTTCCAAGGAGTGGCTGGTGAGTTTGAACCACTGACCTTGAAATCCAAACCTATCTTTCAGTCCAGTGCTTTATCCTACAGTACCACACCAGGACTCCAGGTTGAAAGTAGATGTGTTGAAAACAATACACCATGAAAATATTGTTGTTGTCCGAGGTTCTGACTCATAGCAACCCCGTATAGGGTTTATGAGGCTGTCTTTTTTTTTTTTTTTTTTTAATAAATGTTTTATTGTGAATTATGTGATAGTTTACATGGGAGACCATTGGTTTTACATTCATTCTATCATATATCGTTTCATTGCCATAGTTACAATCCTGTCCATGCATCATCAACCAACCAAAGGGTACACCCTGCAAGCCTGCCCCCCACCACCCTGGTCGTCAGCACACAGCCCCTTTCCCTCTCTGGATCTCAAGTCCCCAGCCAATCCATCTCTCCACATCATATGAGTCTGTCTTTAAAGAGCTCTGGTAGCGTAGTGGTTACGAGTTGGGCTGCCAATCTCAAGGTCAGTAGTTCGAAACTACCAGCGGTTCCATGGGAGAAAGATGAGGCTTTCTTCTCCCATAAAGATTTACAGCCTCAGAAACCCTGTACAGGGTCGCTATGAGTAGGAACCAACTCCATGGTACTTACCAACAAATCTTTACAGGAGCAGAAAGCCTCATCTTTCTCCCATAGAACAGTTGGTAGTTTCGAACTGCTGACCTTGAGATTAACAGCCTGATTCATAACCACTACACTACCAGATAGCGAGTATAAAAAAGATGAAGTGGCTGTAATAGTATCAGAAAAAATAGATTTCAATACAATGAGTGTGTCTTAGGTTGGGTTCTCTACAGAAGCAAAGCCAGTGAAGTTTAAGTGGTGTTGTTTTGTTTAACGCCATAGCATAGGTTCTGGCTCATAGCGACCTTGTTTCTGGTGGGTTTGAACTTTGCAGTTCAAACTGACCTTGCGGTCCAGTGCTGATCCTATAGCACCACACCAGGACCCTAGGATGAAATTTACATATGTACATGTAGGATAAGTGCTGGACTTCAAATTTCGAGGTTGGCAATTCAAACCCGCCAGCTGCTCCTTGGAAATTTCAGAAACCTGATTGCTATGAATTGGAACCAACTTGATGGCCCTTAACAGCAACATATTAAGGGTCTGGCTCACATAGTTGTACAGGTGGGCAAGTCTTAAGTCTACTGGTCAGATGTCAGACTGGAGGGTTCTGACTCTCGTGGTTTCAGGACTAATGAACCGAGATCGGCAGGTCAGACACCAGGCAAGCAAGTCTGGCAGGTAAGATGCCGATGGCTGAGGACTCCCAGGATGGGCAGGTAACAGAGCTGGCCACTGACTGAAGTCCAAAGAACTGGAGGTTGGATGATAAGCCAGCTCAGAATCTAGACCCTGCAGAAAGCAAGCAAGCTTTGCCTGAGTGTTCAGTATATTAGAAGCAGGCTTAAGGAAAATTTCTTTTCAATTGATTGGCTGCTTATATCAGATCTCATCATTGGGGATTACTATGCCTTCACTGCCAAACCGCTGAGAATCCTGGTCCAGTCAAGTTGACCCAAAACCTTACCTTTCATAACGGTACAATGAAATTATGCGAATTCAAAATGTATATGTGACTAATGAAAGAACTGCCAATTTCACAAAGTACAAACTAACAGAATTAAAGCATGAAATAGGCAAATCTTACAATCAGAATTGAAGATGTTTTAAAACACCTTTTTCTTAGTACTTAATAGAGTAACTGGACAAAGACATCAGTAAGGATGTGCTGTTGTTAAGTGGCGTCAAGTCAATTCTGACTCAAAGCATTTCTGAAGAGCAGCTGGTGGATTTGAACGGCTGACCTTGTGGACCAGAGTTCAGTGCTTGTCTTAGAGGCCCACACCAGCAAGGATATGTGCTGTGGTGTCAGTTCCAACTCATTGCAACACTGTACAGTGTTTCTGAGACTGTAAATCTCAGCAGCCACCACTCATCAGTCAGTTTGTTGTACTGTGGTGTCTGATGAGTTGCTGTGATTCTGAAAGCTATGCCACAGATATTTTAAATACCAGCAGGGTCACCCATGGTGGACGGGTTTCAGATGAGCTTCCAGATGAAAACAGACTAGGAAGAAGGAGAGATGAATTACTTCCAAATATTTAGTCACTGAAAACCTTATGAATAGCTGAGAAACACTATCAGATAACAGTGCTGGAAAATGAGCCCCTCAGATTGGAAGGCACTCAAAATGCGACTGGGGAAGAGCTGCCTCCTCAAAGCAGAGTTGACTGTGATGATGTGAATGGAGTAAAACCCATTTGCTGATGGGGCACAACTCAAAATGAAGAGAAACAGCTATAAACATCCATTGAAAATCGGAACGTGGAATGCACGAAGTATGAATCTAGGAAAATTGGAAAATTGTCAAAAATGAAACGGAACACATAAACATCGATATCTTAGGCATTAGTGAGCTGAAATGGATTGGTGTTGGCAATTATGAATCAGACAACCACATGGTTACTATGCCAAGAATGACAAATTGAAGAGGAATGGCATTACATTCATTGTCAAAAAGAACACATCCAATCCGTCATGAGGTACAACCCTGTCTGTGATAGGATAGTATCCATGCACCTATAGGGAAGACCAGTTAATACCACTATTATTCAAATTTATGCCCCAACCACTAAAGTCAGTGAAGATGAAATAGAAGAATTCTACCAGCTTCTTCAATCTGAAATTGATCAAACATGTAATCAAGATGTATTGATTATTACTACTGATTGGAATGTGAAAGTTGGAAACAAAAAGGAAGGATCAGTAGTTGGAAAATATTGCTTTGGTGATAGAAACGATGCTGGAGATTGCATGAAAGAATTCTGTAAAATCAATGATTTGTTCATTTCAAATACCTTCTTTAGACAGCATAAGAGATGATTATACACATGGACCTCACCAGATGGAACCCACAGAAATTAAATTGACCGGAAAGAGGT
>NW_006408619.1:3797301-3805009 GCF_000296735.1 Chrysochloris asiatica
TGTCCCAGGACCAGGCAGTGTTTTGTTCAGTTGTGCATTGGATCACTATGAGTCGGTACTGACTCGATGGCACCTAACAACAACCACAAATGTCTATGGGAGCAGAAAGCCTCATCTTTCTCCCTTGGAACAGCTGATAGTTTAGAATTGTTGACCTTGAGGTTAGCAGCCCGATTTATAAGCACTATGCTATCAGAGCTCCTTAGTAAGGCTATACCTGCCTTGATTGAAATGACGTGTACAGTGTATCATTCCCAATTACAGAGTCCTGGCGTGGAGCTGTGGGAGAAAGCACTGGCTGAAAGGTTCACTGAAATTGAAGGTGGGTGGTACAACCTCACCAGTTCCTCCTCAGAACCCTGTAAAGATTCACTGTGGTTCAGAACTGACTCGGTGGCAGAACATCAGAATACACAGGTTTTTCAAATGTGCCTTGAACCTTCACCAAGAGCAGTTGTTTTTGTTGTTGTTAAGTGCCTTCAAGTGTGTTCTGACTCATAGCGACCCTGTATAGGAATTCCAAAAAAATTTTTGCGGGAGCAGAAAGTCTTGTTTGTCTTCCATGGAGCAGCTGGTGAGCTTGAATCGCCAACCTGTGTTTGGCAATCCAGTGAGCTACCACACTCCCTAAGCCAATTTATAACATAAAATAACTTAAAACAACTTCAAAAGACTTATAAACAAGTACACACACACACACACACACACACAAAATCTTAACAGTGTAGGTTTCTGGACTGATATGTGACCTACTCACTGGGCTATGATCTTAAAGCAAATGTAGGGCTGGAAGTGGACATTTGAAAGTCAGCAATGGGTTCAGACAAAATTATATATAGGAGGCAAGTGGACATCTGGATTCAAAGAAGATGGATTTGAAGTAAATCCCTTATGTTTTCTCGTCTGTCTGTTCCAGTCCCTGAGAATATTTTTGGTATTATGTTTGTGATTTGGAGGCAAAGGGAGATTCAAGTGGTTTGATTCTCTGATTCCCAGTTCCAGACTTTTCTGGTTCTTCAGCATCTAGGAAGAACACTAAGTATTCAAAGTGCAATCAATCATGTTGATATGTAATATTAAATAATAGGTGTGCTATTAAAGGATCATGGTAGCTCCATACGATAATCACTGGACTGAGAACCACAAGGTCCACAGTTCGAGTCCGCTAGCTGCTCTGTAGGAGAATGATGAGGCTTTCTATTCCTGCAAAGATTTAAAGCCTCAGAAACCCTATACAGGGTTGCTGCTAGCCAGAACCAATTGGAAGGCACTTACCAACAGCAAGAACATTAAAGGAGCACACTGGGTTTCCAGAGGTGACTCTGAATGTTTCTCTGTATAGATTGCTCAAGTCTTGAAAGCGTTTCAAGTCACATAAAGTCTGTGAAGACTAGTGCAGTTGATAACATGCACTATTCCCCCCAGTGTGGTGTATTTATGCCCCAATTCCTGCCCATTTCCACATCTTTCTGAGCTTTAATAGTAACTTCAACATGACTGTGAAAAATGCTCCACCTGTTTTAGTAATAAAGCTGTTCAATATGATTGATGTGGTAGAAATAGATCATTTAGTTGCTGGATCAGCTGTGTAGAGTAACTGGAAAGAGACATTTTATTCCATCACTTACATCATATTCTACGTCTCCCTTACACTCCACCTTTGTCTTTCTCCACAGATGCCCATCCTGCCCCTAGCTAAAGTGCAGATGACTCAGTGATTGTGATAAAATGGGAACTTGATGGTGTGAAAAGTGAAAGTTAAAAGATAATTCACTACATGGGGTCAGGCTGTCTAGTACTTAAAAGAGTGTAAAAATGTGGGAAACAAAAGTGGAGTCTGTGTGTCTCATAATTTTTTGTGTATGAAAAGCTTTGGAATTGCGCCGAGGTGGATGCAGGACAACCTCAGAATGTCAGCTTAGCTGTTTGGTCTTGAATCTATTGTCTTAAAGTTGTGTTACCTGTAAAGTGATTCCGTGGATTCTATGTGTTTGAGTCTTTACCTGGCCATTTCTATCATTGATATCTGAGGGTACTTGTCTCTCGTATGCCCTTTTGAAATCTTATTCAAAGTCACCTGCAATAGTTCTACTACACACGTGGCACAGAATCTTTGGAGTATTTACATGTATGTACAAGTTGGTATTGTGGTGATCAGCAATGATAAAGTTTGCCTTAACTATTCTTATTGCACCCAGACACGTTAGTATTGTGTAGACCCTCATTACTGTTTGTTGTTGTTGTTAGGTGCCATCGAGTCTGTACCTACTCATAGCGACCCTATGCATAACAGAATGAAACTGTGCAGTCCTCGGCCAACCTCACAATGGTTTCCATGCTTGGGCCCATTGATGCTGCCACTTGGCCAATCCATCTTGCTGGGGGTCTTCCTTTTTTTCTCTGACCCTCCATCTTATCAAACATGATATCCATCTCCAGCAACTGGTCCCTCCTGACAATATGTCCAAAGTATGAGAGATAAAGTTTGGTCATCCTGACCTCCAGGAGGCACTCTGGCTGCACTTCTTCCAACACACGTCTATTGGTTCTTTTGGCAGCCCATGTCTGTTTGTTGTTGTTGTTAGGTACTGTGGAGTCAGTTCTGACTCATAGTGACCCTATACAGGGTTTCCGAGGCTGTAAATCTTTACAGGAGCAGAATGCCTCATCTTTCTCCCGCAGAACCGCTGGTAGTTTCAAACCTCTGACCTTGAGGTTGGCAGCCTGACGCATAACCACTATGCTACCAGAGCTCTTTACCAGACCTTTAATATCAGCCCCCTTTAGTTAAGAGAGAGATGAGGCTGTCTGTTTCCAGAAGGACTGAGAGTCTCAGAAACCTTGTATAGGGGTCGCTATGGGTTGGAATGGACTTGATGGCTATGTTTTGTTTTGTTTTTCTTTGATTGTTTGACAAGCTCCAGGTTTATAGGTATTACTATCTCATTTTACAGATGAGAATTCATAGATGTGGTGAATATAAATAAGTCGTTGTCATTGGCGGTGTGCTGTGGAGTCGGTTCCAACTCATAGTGACCCTACATAGGACTTTCAAGGCTGTAAATCTTTACGGAAACAGAAAACCTCATCTTTCTCCTGTGGATTGGCTAGTAGATTTGAACTGCTGACCTTGAGGCTAGCAGCCTAACCTGCAAGGTACTACACTATCAGAGAGTCTTCCTTAAATGAGTTGGTCATAGTAAATTAAAGTAGATTATTGGATGTTGTTATTAAATGCTGTCGAGTTGTTTCCAACCCATAGTGACCCTGTTATAGGGTTTCCAAGGAGCGGCTGGTGAGCTTGAACCACCGACTTTGTGGTCCAGCACATTAGCCCACAGTGCTACACCAGGACTTCATACTGGATGTACTGGCCTATAATTGTCAATTCCATCAGTACTCAGTTTATCTAGACTCTTTCTACCACACCACACTGCCTCAAACGGGAGACTATAAGTCTGTTGATTACACAAGTCAGTTATTTTGGCCTTTGATGAATTATGAGTCATTAACTCCTGTCTGGCAATCCAAGCCATGGAATGTTCCAAGATGAGATGGGAGTTTGCAGGGCCCTTACTTTACAGTCTTTGTGCATGTGATTACCCCTGAGGTACTCAGTACTGTTACTTCTTTGGTTACAAACACAGTAAGGCCCACTCAGCCCAGGAACTCAAGCTTCATGAACACCCAAGTCTGTTTCGTAAACATTACATTGTGAACCCTTAAAGACAATCAGCCAAACATGCAGAATGGTCCTCTAAAAATCATGGTTCCTAACCTTAATGGTAGGTCTTCCCTTCAAAACGTCACTGTCTTGATTCCATTTTAGTATTATTTGCATCTTTCTTCACAAAGAAAATGGAAGTTACCAGGATTGACTTTCCTCTCCTTCCTGCTCATCACAAAGCAAAACCAAACTTTTCATTGCTGAGTTAATTCTGACTCACGGCCACTCCATAAGTTACAGAGTAGAAGTGAGCTCTAAAAGATTCTATTGGATGTGATTTTTACGTAAGTAGATAGCTAGATCTTTCTTCCATTGGCACTTCTAGGTGGGTCTTTTGATTAAAAAGCTGAATGCAAACCCTTTGTGAAATCAGGGACCTTCCCTCTTCATCTTTACCTAAAACATATCTGCATCTCCATTCGTTCTTGACTCTTTCTCTACTCAAACTGAAAGTGGTACTTGTCACCCTATGTGTATCAGAACTCTGGTAGTGTAGTCGTTACGAATCGGACTGCTAACCTCAAGGTCAGCAGTTCTAAACTACCAGCTGTTCCGTGGGAGAAAGGTGAGACTTTCTGCTCCCATAAAGATTTACAGCCTCGGAAACCCTGTACAGGGTCACTATGATTCGGAACCGACTCCACGGCACATAACAACAACATGTGTATCGGTCAGTGTCTGGACAGGAACATACAATCCATTCAGAAGGCTTAAGGATCCCTAGTGATTAAAGCATTCTGCTGCTAACTGAATGGTCAGCAGTTTGAACCCACTAGATGCAACATAGGAGAAAGATGTGACAGTATGTGTTGGTAAAGATTTACAGTCTTGGAAACCCTGTGGGGGCAGTTTCACTCTACCCTATGGGGTAGCTGTGAGTCAGAATTGACTAGATGACCTGGGTTTAGGTTTGATTTATAGATGGTTTAAACAAAAAGACTGTCAACTGAATCTCTAATTACAGAGAGCACAGGATGACACAAACGGCTGAAGGTTTGGCTATGAACTGAGAGGTAGGTGGTTAGGCTCCACTCAGAAGCTCCTGTGAAGACAGACCTCAGGGTCTATTCCCAGACTATCATAGTCATTGGAAACCCCGTGGAGCCCAGCTCTACACTGACACGCATGGGTCACTGGGAGTCCAAACCAACAAATGGTTTGCAGGGAACAAACCAAAGAAGCCAAAACACCAGAACCAACAAAGGTTGAAGGTTATCACCACCCAATGGTTTAAGACACTGTGTGTGTCGGGGGGATCTGTACCTGTGGGGATGGGTCATGGTCATGGTCATGGTCATGGAAAAGTGCTGCCCAGGCTGACCTCTGACCTCCTGCTGCTGCCACCAGTGGCAGAGCCCAGCTGGAAGGCCACCAGCTTGGGAGCGATGTGATGTGGACATCAGGGGCCAGTCTCCAGGTTTGAACAAGACAGGTGAGGGCAGAGACTGGAGAAAACCTATCGTAAGTGGATTGAACTCCGTAGGAAACAATTAGGAGACTGGTTTGTATTTTCCCCATCACTACCTTCAATTATACTCCTGCTCAGCTTAGGCAAAGCCCATCGTTCTTCAGGCACTTTGGGAACTAATTAGCCTCATTTTTAGGCATTAAAAGGTCCAATCCAACCTGAAATAAGATGCAAATTCCTCAGTCACTTTAACTATTCCTCCATCTCCTCCTACCCCAGGCTTCTTTAGGGGGATGCTGCTCTTTCTCCTGTCACACCCATGTTTGGCTTTTCCAGAATGGGGTCAGGAGGAAGGATGAGAAGAATCCCGGGGAAGGTTATTTTCACTTAGCCCAAGCTTTGTTGGTACTTCTCCCTTGGCTGTTGAATGTCCTCTGTCTGTCCAACAGCTGTTACCACGGCCTTACTGCTTGTTACTTGGCTCTGAAATACCCTCATAGGTTTACCCTCCAAGCCATGTCTCAGACTCTCCCCCCAGTTCTGTCCCTGGCGGCCTGCTTTATTAGGATCTCCTCTCACAGCCGCTCGCCCTGGGGACTTACAAATGATTACATTTGCTTGGCTGCTCACTGAAAGGCTGGAGTTTTGAATCTGCCCAGAATTGCCTCAAAAGAAAGCCCTGATGACTGACTCTGGAAAAATCAGCCATTGAAAAGCCTCGGTACACAGTTCTACTCTGATGCACGTGGGATTGCCAAGGGTCAGAACGATTCAGTGGCAACTGGTATTTTGATTTCTACACAGTGGGCAGCTAACTTGCTGGGATCTCTTCAAGGCCATTTGAGCCTCACTCATCTTTCTGCTTCCACCTGGCCTGGTAACCCAGGTACACTTGTCTTCAATCTGGGGATGGAGCAGCCCCCCCCCCCCTTTGCTGTCCCTTTCCTTACTCTTTCCTTGGTGGACTGTTCCAGGCCATTGAGAAGCACACTTCTGTCTCCATGACACCCCACATCCAAGGAACACATATCAAGTTCTTCCCTCGACTCCTCTGGATTTCTTTAAAATGTTTTTCTTTCATTCCAGATAAATCACCTTTGAATTTCTGGCTACTGTCACATGGTCAGTTGAGGGTGATTTTGCACGTTGCTATTCGCTCTTTTCGGCGTCCTGGTGTAGTGCTGTGGGTTAATGTGCTGGACTGCAAGGTCAGTTTGAAACGCAAGATTGGTGGTTCAAGCTCACCAGTTGCTCCTTGGAAACCCTATATAGGGTCTCTATGAGTTGGAACTGACTCAAAGATACTTGACTACAAGAGCATAGGGGGAACAACAGCTCTAGTGAGGTACATACCATAGGAAGGGGAACCCTTTGAGCTCTAAAGGGCAGCATCTGCCCAAGGACAAAGTTCAGAGGGGGAAGAAAGAGAAGAGCAATGAAAACAAGCAGCACAGAGAGGAAGTAGGAAGAGCGGCGGAGTTAAGGACGTTGAAATTAACGAGATGACTGAAGTGTAACTGAACTGCTGACCTCTAACCTAGTGATGTCTAGTGATGAGCTGTGCTAGCCTTCACTCAACCACAATACTAAGTTTAAGGCAAAGACTATGGGGCAGTGTGGACTAGGGTTGGGCAAGGAAGGCATTAACATCAGGTGCAAAATTTAAGGAGGCACCAAAACATTTAGTAATTAAGATGCTTGTTGATAAATGTCGCTGATTCAGTTCTGACTCATAGGGACCCTGTATAGGGTTTCCAAGGAGCAGCTGGCAGATTTGAACCGCTGATTTTGCGGTTAGCAGCTCAGTGCTTATCCTTTGCAAAAATTCATGCTGAACAAATTATCAAACTTTAAAGAAAACCAGCATTAGACTAGGATCCTGATTTTTCCATTCCTCCAGCTCCAATATGGATGGGCAACACATTGTTCCTGACCTCTTCCAAATTTAACACATTGCTATTTTGTTCATCGTGGTTTATTTTTGCAGTCATTTTGAATTAAAAAATTATCGCATCAAAATATTATGTATCTTGATTACTGAACTTTTTGATGCCCTCCCCCACCCCACCCCCATTTACTGCCCCTGATACCAGTACCAGTTTTGCACCATGTTCTTTGTGCCTTGTGTAAGGAGGGGTCACCTGTTACCACCACCCTGGACTTTGAGGTTACAGCCAAACTCCTGAGAAAACAGCTACATTTCCATTCAATAAGTCACAGAAATCAACATGGCGCTGAATCCTGCTCATGATGACCTATGAGCTTTTCAGTGGCTGATTTTCCAGAAATAGATCGCCACACATTTCTTCTGAGTCTCCTCTGGGTGGATTTCAACCTCCAACTAAATACTCAGTTAGCAGGTAAGCACTTTATCATCTGTACCACTGGGTACCAAATTAATATTCTGTTGTTGTTGTTGTTGTTAGGTGCCATTGAGTCGGTACCGACCCATAGCGACCTTATGCACAGCAGAATAAAAGACTGCCCGATCCTGGGCTAACTTCACTATTGTTACCACGCTTGAGTCCATCGATGCTACCACTTGGCTAATCCATCTCATTGGGGGTCTTCCT